>NC_047577.1:19111378-19422060 GCF_011004845.1 Esox lucius
GAGGTATCTGTGACCACAGAGAAGATGTGCTGAAGGATGTCACAGAAGTATGTCTGGTAGAAGCTCTGCGCTGCAGCCTCTTCTTGGGCCACGTTCTGCAGCAGTGTGTAGAGAATCTGCAGACCTGGAAGAGAGACTGGTGTGAGGAATGGCTCCGTAATGACCGAGGAGAACAGAGGAGTATTACAAAAGGGTCCTACAGGAAAACTTTCCAAACTCAGAGTAAGTCCAGTCTTAGCCTGAAAAGAAACTCAATGACGATCCATTGAAAATGTTTTCCTGGTCCAAGACTACAAAAATTTAGATGTTTCTCTGCTTTTCACCATAGGAATTGGACTGGCTCATTCACCATCGTACACAGTGATAAACTTGTAATGGTCACATCATTTATAACTCTACAGGTAAGGCTAACAGATATGGCGGGTCATACCAGTGTCTGCGACGTTCCTCATGGTGTGTTTGAATGCCCAGATGATGGAGTCCAGGACCAGCTTGAACTGGGCTGGGGGAATGGACAGGAAGGCCGGGAAGCATTGCGAATTAACCGCTTGGAGGAGGTAGAAAAAATGGGTCCTATGCTCAGGGTATTCCTCAAAGTCCTGGAGTAGAGAAAAACATGGACAAAGTTTTTTTTTCAATGGGGAATAAAGACTGATAGGTTAGACTAGCCATAAGCAAGAGCAGCATGCAGTCAGACAGATGAAGAATTTGTTTGTAACAAATACAATTCCAGTAACCAATCTTGCAAAAGTTATTCCTATCGTACTGGATGGACTTAAAACTGTCTGCAGTACAAATTTATCCCCAACACCCATGCAAGAGGGATGCGGGGCCCATGAACTACATTGTTACTGTGGCAGCCATTTTGGCCAGTGAAGTCCATTGTAGAGGAAGCACTGAATTTGACAAGGCTGCAAAATAACACTGATGCCTTCTTGTGAACGATCCTTTGAATGATGGGTTGTCTCATCTGGCCCACTCAGGACAGCTTAGAACTGCAGAATGTTACTACATTGCTCTAATAGTAGTATATCGTATAGTGAAGGAAACATCTGTAACATACTTTGTTGATCATGTTCAAAGTGCACTCGAAGACTGCATCAAAGATCTTGGGGATTTCCCCGGTGATGTGTCCACCCAGTTTGTTGACGATGGTCGCCATGGTGCTGAGCACTTCGGGTTCTCTGGCGGCAGGAACGTTGCGTTGGTAGTCGATCAGCACTGCCTCAAGCAGGGGAGGGACAAAGTTCTCTCCAACCTGTAATACGGGAAAATGGTATTACAGAACTAGTTAACTTACATTCAATCTAATTTTAGAGCAAAGTTGAAGTAGTGGGAGACAAGGAAATCGTCAGTCCTAGACATTTACAGACCCCATCATTACGTTCAAGGGGCATGAATGGTTAAATAAGGTATTTTCAATCTGCTAGTGCCTCGGGCTAAGGTTGTATCTGAGTCCAAGCAGTTGAAGTTATCCTAGAGTATGTATTTGACCCCCTGGTTAAAAGTACTAGAGGTGGGCAGGGGTGATAGACAGGCTCACCATTTGCGGGTCGTTGGAGCGGCTGACCCAGCCAGAGATAAGCTTGAGGGTCTCTCTCTTCACTGTCCTCATACTCCGGATCAAGGGCTGCTTTGTCACCATCTCTCCTTGGAAAAACAATAGACACAGGCAGTTAGCATGATGATAATATGGGGTTTAGCACAGCGACAATGGGTTTAGCACATTAGCACGAGGGAGAGCTATTACTCAGCTAATACATCTCAAATGCTTCTAGGCGCACGGTCGTCGGTACGACGTCAGACAGTTTGGTGAACACACACTGAGGAACACAACAGACGTGCAACACAGTCAGACAGGGGAACACTCAGAGAAATGGTTCAGACAGTCAAGCCCACCAGCTGGTCCACACGCAGGCCCTGGTCTCACCGTTGGTCTGGATGGCCGAGGAGATGTTCTCACTCAGACACTTGTAAACGTTCAGCATGTCCAGGTAGATGCGTCCCAGCTGCACTACGAAGGGGTGGCCCACAGCCTTGCAGGCCCGCACATTGGTCTTCAGGATGCTACCCAGCTGACGCACCGTCTCCGCATCCTTCAGGATGTCCACGTTCTGACCAGGGGGAGGGGGCATTTCTCCAGTTCAACCAATTGCAATTAGCAAAATACAATCATTTAAAATCAATAAAATGAAAGGAATAAACAGTAGAGAAAAAGAAGCCCAAACATTTTGAATTCTACCACAGGAATTCAACCAATACCGGCACTGCAAGCTCCAGCTGCATCACGTGACCAGTGCCATGTCACTTTAGGTACGACATGTTGCTACTGAACGTGTCAGCATTGGTACAGTGACATCCCACATTTGTATACAGGTTGTTGAGGCACTGTGACGCGGGTGAACGGGTTACATCCATCCAACATGAAACTCAACAAAACCCTGATTAATGGGGGCGGGGGCTAACCTTGGTGGCCTGCTGGATGATGCTGTCCCACACCTGGTTAGGGAGCAGCATGTATTTCTCAATGAGGTGCTCCTGCACAGCTTGGTCTGTCTGGGCTCCGATCATGTAGCCCACCGCCTCGTAGAATGTGTGCACCTGAATGGGAGGACGAGAGATTGACATTTTCTTTATGGAACGGCGGTACGGTAATCAACAGCCGTGGGCTAACAAGTGGAATTCTAGCACAACTCCAGCGTGTCAACATTGCAGGTTCAACAGACGAGTTAAAATGAGACCATTTCTTGCCCTGAAGGTGGTAGACATACTAGCTGGAAACAGCCAGCTCAAAAAAAATTGTTGTTAGTTTGGGCTTGTCCTCAGAAACAGATTTAATGAGATTGTATTTTTATTTTTTTCGGTTTCTGAGAAGCAGACTTATTTCAGGTTGCAATACAGGTCAGGTGTGTGTATACTTGACATGTACCTGTTGTGGCTGCAGGTCGCAGATGATGGTATTAATGTTGTTTAAGATCTCGTCGATGAAGGGCATTACCTCGCCCACCTGAACCTGGACAAAATGCCTACGGCACTTCTGGGCGATTTTGATGAAGGTGTCACAAGCCATGTCCTGCACGCCGTCATGGGTCTCTGCAGGACAACAGGGAATTCACATTTGGTTTAATGTTAATAAAACAAAAACACCTGGCGTTGGGCCTCACCAAAACAGTTTAAAAGCAGAAAGAAAAGCAGAAAGAAAAGCAGTTTCTCATTCGTGTTGCAACTGTTTTGGTTCCTTCTAATGAAAATTTAACAAAACATTTTCTGCATATGCACACTGAGCTATCCACACAGGAAAAGTGAGAACTCTGTTTTCCTGAATCTATATTGAGGTAGACAAACCATGAATCAAAGTGGCTCACCGTGCATGAATTCAAAGAGCTTGTTGACGACTGTCTTGAGGAACTTCCAGTGGGCTCGGAGGAAGCGCGGGTACTGGCCCACAATGTACATGATGTTGGAGGCGATGATGGCCTTGTTGTCCTTGCCCCGCTTCTGCTCACAGAGACCCAGCAGGTCCTGGAGACACAGCGGGAAAACGACACAGAAGGTCAGTTATACATCAACATAACTCAGGGGACCATTCCATTTCCATTCATGCACCGACTGCTCTGGGTCCTGAACGCATGCTAGATGTGTTCAGGACCAGTATCACCATCCACAGGAAACTGTTTGAGGCCGTGCATTGTACTGTTTGAGACCATTGCTGAATGTGCGGGTGTGTGTGTTGCTTCGAGCGCATCTCACACATACGTAGTACCACGGACCTTGATGACGGTGACCAGGAAGCGCTTCTCGTCCTCCTCGTGCATGGCCCCGCTGATGGAACCGATGGCCCAGCACAGCGTGTTCAGGTTCCTCCAGGACCACTCAGTGCCGTTCACCTGGTTGTGCAGCTTCTCGGTCATGATGCGCTCCGTGTCTGCGTAGTCCAGATGGGTCAGGTAGACTGGGGAGAGGGGGAGTGATGGAGGTAGTGTCAGATTGTGTGGACTGTGTGGGTTTGTGTGTCTGGTCCACCGTTGTCAACTCACCCAGTGTCTCCCTCATGTTCTTGTAGAGGTTGATGGAGTCTGTGTCCTTCATGAACTCCCGGACCACCTCCCCCTGGTCGTTCTCCACCACCAGCACCTCCTCCGGCTTGGCCATGCGGCTCACCATCAACATGCGCACCTGTTACCGGGCAGAACACACACCAGAGAGGCAGTCAGTGGGAACCTTTAAGTATGAAGTTCTCGTCATCACAGAGGGACGTCATGTGGGCAAGTATAGGAAAAGCACACAGAAACTCGGGGGTGTATGGACTTTAATCAACAGTTTCTGCTTGAAGGAATTAAGGTAGGTCACCCTAGGATATTAAAAACAGACAACCTACCTAAATGTGTCCAGTAGAGAAAGACAAAATGTTTATCAACTTTTGTTAGAAGGAATGAATACACACCACAGGCTTTGTCGGGAGAAAATCCTTCGAAATAGGGCCTGTGTGAAAAATGTGTGGTTGTGTGTGTTTTTCAACCCACCTTGGATAGGACGGGCAGGTAGAGGTGCCGGCGTGGGGGCACGTCAAAGTGTTGACTCCCAGAGAGCAGGGGGGACGTGGAGGTAGAGAAGGGACTCTCCCTGTACAGCTCAGCAGCCAGGTGGTTCCAGTACTCCAGACAGATCTTGAAGATCTCTGTCTCCTCCACTTCAGACACCAGCAGCATGTAGTGCAGAGCCTGGAGGGGCAGACCGTATTCAACCAGAAATATATTATAGTCCTGTTTTCACCACGTCATCAATGAAGGGTTGTTATGGCACAGTTCAGTGATTGGGGGCCTGACAGTGGGGTGAGCAGTGAAGGACAGTGGGGTAAGCAGTGAAGGACAGTGGGGTAAGCAGTGAAGGACAGTGGGGTGAGCAGTGAAGGACAGTGGGGTAAGCAGTGAAGGACAGTGGGGTAAGCAGTGAAGGACAGTGGGGTAAGCAGTGAAGGACAGTGGGGTAAGCAGTGAAGGACAGTGGGGTAAGCAGTGAAGGACAGTGGGGTAAGCAGTGAAGGACAGTGGGGTAAGCAGTGGCCCTGTTGTTATTAATCAGTGTCAGCGGTGTTGTTACCTCCATGAGTGTCTCCCGGAGGTTGGGCCTCTTCTCCACCAGCTGTCCGTGCTCCTTGAGGAACGTGCACAGGAACAGGCTGAGGTTCTGGATGAAGTTCTGCTCGTCGTCCTTGCCGTTTGAGTAGGCCAGGCGGATATTTGTGTTCAGGGGGAGCATCTGGTGAAGGCAGAGAAATGCTTAGTCATGCAGTCATAGTAATGTTAAAAAAAAAGTTCCGTTCTTAGTGCTTCAAAACAGTTGTAATGACAGTGAAGTGAAGCGGCCAGCAGAGGTTGCTGAGTTCACATGGTGGTGTGTTAGTCCTGTTAGTGAGGATGGCAAGGGTAAAGAGGGTGAAAAAGGTGCCTGTGTGTGCGCGTGCACCTGTTTGAGCTGACACATGGTGAGGGTGAACAGGTTGACAAACTGCTCCTCGTACTGGTTGACGCTCACGCCGGCAATCTCTGTCAGGCATTTTAACGTCACATTGCGGAACATGGGCACGTTCAAAAACTGTGAACAACCAGAAGCAAACACGATCAGTCGCCGGGTTGGTGATCGATAGGCACGAAACGCAAGAAACCTGACTAAGTGGAGTTGTAGCATAATTGCCTTTTCTAGTTTCCACAAGTCAAAACGGCTACAAAAGAAATGACAATGCAGCCTGGAAGTAATAGACTAATTGTATTATAATTTCTACTTGTTTTTCTTTATTATGAAACAAGTCTTACAAATTAGGTTATTATTAATGTGGTCTGTCATTTGTTTTGCATGGGAACAGTCATTAGGGCTGAGTTACCTTGTAAACCAAAGTGCTGATCAGTTTGGTCTCAAATATGTACCCCAGGGGAATCCAGTTCAGGAACCGCAGGAGAGTCTCTAGTGTGGCATGGACCAGAGGGGCATTCTGGGAGTTTTCCTGTTGGAAAAAGGGGGTACTTAACAAGTGTTGGATTTTCAATAAGTGTGAATTTATTTTTCATTTAAGTGCTTATCAAAACAAGGCAATTGCTCCCTGAGGCATCAGCTTACCATAACAAACTGGCAGAGTTGGAATATTTGAGAGAATTCATTGCACATGCTGTTAAGACAAGGAAATCAAACATTACTAAATATATTTTACATTTTCCTTTAAATTATTTAGCTGAAAACCTTATCCAGAGCCACTTACAGTAGTTTCCGACCTAGCCCCCCGTGGGAATCTCACCCACTACCTCTGGTGTTACAAGCTCCATACTCTACCAACTTAGCTACATGGGACCTCATGTAGGTGCCCTAAATAGCATTTCAGTGTACAATTCAATCTCATCCATCTGCACCCACACTATCAAATGTAGATACCGTCAAACTGTTACATGTAGTTACCATGGAGACCAATCCTGAGGAAAACACACTAGCCCCAAAGCGATCTACTGTACAGCATTTCAAAGAGCCAAAACACAGAGGGCATAAATAAGCACCTTACAGTACTGTGGCCATGCTGCTGGATCCTGAGCGTGACGCCTAGTGAGACTTATGTAGAGGGGTAATGGAATGTACCTGTCCTTCAGGTGCTTGGCCTTGACCTGGGTCATCTGTCCACTGGAGAAGTCAAACACCTCCTCGCTGAGCAGCTTCAGGATGATCATGTTGTTCTGACATAGACTCTCGCTGGTGCGACTGGCTCCCACAATGTCACTGATAAAGGTGGGCCAGTGCTTGGGCCACTCCTGCTTCAGGATCTGCACAAGACACATTGAGATTGGTTAGATCTGGGCTATTTTTGCCGGACTCGCGTAAGCGGAGCCGGCCAAGAAGAGCGAATGTCTCTTACCGAGTGACTGACTTAATAGCGTAGTGGTTGAAAATGCGGACGGTCAAACAAGAGGTCGCGAGTTTGAATCTTGTCACAGTCATGAAATAGCTTTGACAGTGTAAAGTTCATCTTCAGTCTCGCTAGCAATTGCTCAATTCTTATGACTATTCCAAGTAGGAAGTTAGTAGATACTAGTAGGCCTATTACTGGCTATGATCTGTTAAAACAGCTAGTGGCAAAAGCCATTCGGTACATAGATGCTCTTTGTGGTGGAGGTAAACTTCATTGGAAACATTAGTGTAACACAATGCATAATGGCGTCCAGCAAAATATTCAAACTTGGAATGATGTTAATGTGTGACAAAATGATCTAATGTTGAGATGCTATACCGACACACAGCAAATATATAGCATTGTGGTGTAGTGGTTAAATACACAGCCACTCATGAGGGAGACCCACGTTTGAATCCAGTGAAAGCAACTATGTTCATCACTTCTAATTGTGGGCTGGCTGAACTAGACTTGCCTGGTTCCTTTTCTGGTTTTTAAATGCCATGTGAGATTAAGTATGTGGTTATTTTTTTTACCTGTACAAGAATCATGTTGAGTTTTGCAATGTACACTCCTTCTTTCTGAAAAGCACAAAAAGAAAAATGACATTAGGTCATCAACAAATCGGAATTGACACAGACATTGCTTTAGTGAAGATTTTCACTGGGATGACATTACCTCCACATTTGCTGCATCAGATGAGGTCTTGATTATCAGTCCCACCACATACTTCTTTATTCCTGAAACCACATTAAATGGTGCATGTCTCAGCATCTTAACATCACCAATGTTTTCCTCCATATAACCACAGCAATATAGCAACAGATCTAGCCCAACCATGCCGTTAACGCAACTTCACAGTTCAGTCCTACAGTTCCTCTTACGAAGTTGGCCCATTCCACAAAAAATTCCTGGCCAAAGTTACCTTCACATTGATTCCTGGGGAGAATCTTCCAGCGTGTTTTGATTACAGTTTCCAGAATCTGCAGTGCGTAGTACTGGAAAGAAAGAGGAAGAGGCCTAGATAATAAGGTAAGTTATGACTCAAAACTGTCAATATATCTTATAGCATAACATCTCTATTTCTCCATCTATGGATCTATAACCGCACACTATCCATGTTGCGTTATAGGAGAAGGACAAGATTCTCCCACTGGGAGAAGCAGATTGTCAGGGGTCCAGAACAAGATTCCATCTGATGAATTAGGTGATAACACTTATTTTTTCTTAAGAAAAAATTTTTATAATTTAAATGCTTGCAGGCTGTTTTTGATGCTGGAGTAGTTTGTTGCCAAACAGTGTCTATGGGTTTCCTCTGTGTAGGGGATGAAAGAACAAGAATGCACCATTTGCACACATACTTTAGTCTTCATGTTCTGAGAGAACTCCAGGATGGTGTCAACTCGTGTCCATGCATCTGGGTGATCCTTCAAGCTGGTCAGCACCTCCTGCGCCATCCGTTGCTGAGAAAGACCAATTAAGAGAAACTGTTTTCAGATCTGTTTTGCTTTAGAACACAACCTTTCTAATTCAAACAGCTTAAAGCTGTTCTAAATACACACAATAACTACTTTATGATTTAAATTAAGTCAACACACAGTAAACTTTTTGTGACATGAATTGTAAGTCATTTAGCAGACTCTGCTGTCCAGAATAACATACAGTAGTGAGTGACTACATCTAATTATGTTTGCCTTTGATGGGAAACAACCTCACAAGCTTTGCACTGAACCTACCATGCTCTACCAACTGAGTTACACAATACCAATATAACTTGTGTTGCTGAGGAACTCTCACCTGTGATCCAATGTCATAGTACATAGAGTTGACAACATTGTCCAGGAGATTAATGTCCAGTTTTTGACTGAAGTCGAGCAGCTGTCGGGCTGCATGATCCGCCAACATTGTCATATTTGCTGGCATAGATCCCTTGGAAAGGGGAGAAGGGAAACATGAGAACAATTTACAGAACGTAACCACAGACACACCTGGGGGAAAAAACTATCCAGAAGACCGAAATAAATGCCTGATAATTATTTGCGTCTGTGTCTACAAATCGTATTATAAGAATCTAGACGCCTCAGGGAACTAAGCAAACAACTATGTCATCTTTTGCGACATTACACTGGTATATATTGTTACACAGGGAAAATAGCGACACCATCTAGCTAAGACCACTTGGAAGAGGTACATGCATCCACCCCTCCCTCCATCCAGCAAAACATGAGTACAGCTACAGTCGCCGATAGTTCACTTGCTAACCAACGTGCTAGCTAGCTAACGTAACTAACTTTACTGTTTAACTTATGGCGAACCTATTTAGCGTTCACTAATGTTATTTACCTTAATTGTCTCCATTTTAATTAATTGACCACAAAGCTGACAGTTTTTCTAATTAGTTAGTTAACGTTGGCTAAAAGAGGTAGCTTGCCAGGAACTCGTTGTTAGCAGATATAGCTTAATGCAATATAAAAATGCAATTTAGCCATGCAAAAGTCTGAAAGAGAATTCATAAACCTCAAACCCAACTTTAGTACACTATTTAACAAATGCAATGTAATATAAATAATTTACACATACGTTAGTATCCAGGGGCAACTAGCTAGTACAGTAGTAGTAGCCAGCAAGTTATGCTACAAAAACAGTTAGCCAACATTAGCTATAATTGCATTACCCAATTCCATAGCTTGTTAGTAAACTAGTTGCACCATAAAAAAAGTTACGCTCCCACAGAACTTACCTTGTTTATTTAGACTGTCCCCTGTAGTGAAATAAGACTTTTTTGTTATTTTAGATCTATCTAGTCTGTCTGGTAGTTGTTAGGCTATTCTCATGCATGGCACATGTTACCGATCTGTTTGACATTCGCTAGCTAGCTTCCTGGCTAACTGGCAAAATGAGTGATGTCCTGCTATCAGTGATTACACGCCGAGCTGTACAATATATATCGGCGTTTCAGTAGAATAATTTGCCTAAAGCAATTCACCATAGAGCTAAACAATTGTATGTCTACGGACTAGTAAATTAGAATTGATTAAGTCGTTGACGGCTAGCTATAACGGTTGTGCTAACAAGTTAGCCTTCTAATGCACAAGTCAATTAAGACTTTGGTTCCCTATGCTAGCTGGCTAACAATTTACGGAGTCAAACGTATTACGTTATTCCGGTTCATAATCATAAAATAATCTTGAGTTTATTATTTGTTCTATTCATATATAATATTTGGTAGCAGGGCTGTGTAAGAGCGTGTAAGCCAGCTCTTCCTCTCATCTCATGCTTCAAACCCAAGACCGGTTGAAACCGGTTAAGACTGGGATATTCCATCTCGGTTTTTCGGCCCATGGCGCCGCGTAAAATTTGGACTATGTGCACGCCCTAGAGGTCTCCCATTGGTTTGTCAAAACCCTTCATAAGGGGTTGTCCTGTTATTTAACTGGCCAACGAAGCTATCAATCAAAACTAACATCCATAATGCTGCTGTATTAGCTGGTCGTTGAAGGGGTACGGATATATTTGTGGACGCAACACACCTTACACGTCCACACATATATACTTTGTAGGTAAGTGAGGCTTTATTGCAAAATGTTTATATAGCCTACAATAGAAGTTCTAGAATATACATGAAAAATATTCCATATAGTGAACATGAAATATGCAAGAAACAATCAATTAAGGAATGTTTGGAAAAAAGTATAACCAAGTACTGCAAAGGATATTCTACATCTCATAACAATGACATATCTAATTGTCAAAAGAAAATGTAAAACAAAAAAACTTAAGAAATTGTCACATTGTTTTGCATAGTAGGATATCTCAAGACAAAGTTACCTTAAACAAACAAATGAAATGCTACAGTGGTCTGTCTCTGACACTATTCATGTATAAAATAAAAATTCTGCAATTTAATTCACAAATTCAAAAGATGCATGTATACACATTTTTTGATAGTACTTTATATGCACATTAAGTAAAATCTATTACAGGTTGTTTTATTTACATGCCACTTTGTGACAGGATTATAAAAGCTTGCACACAACAAAAGCCATCTACCTGTAAAGAAAAAAAACTGCTTTGACATTTCAGTCATCCTCATCACTTTTCATATCAGCTATTGCTGTGCTTTCCCTGTCACTCTCAGAGTTCTGACTACTTTGGCTGTGATGGCTGATTCTGTAACTCAGGCTGCTCTGGCGCCTTTTAATAAGCTCACTGCACTCATTCCTTTCTTCATCCAGGGGCAAGTAATGCTCACTGGCGTCTGAGTAATGTTCATCGTCATCAGAGTAACGGCAGCTGTCATCTGTGTGGTTGTCATCTCCATCGTCTAAAGAACGCCCAGTGTCCACCCTCTCATATTGTGCTTCCTCATGGCGTCTGTCTTCGTCTTCCACGTTTTTATACTCACACTCATCCGTCTCATCCTCCTTCTGCTCATCTTCTAGTTCCTGATCAGCAGAGCTGTCTTCATAATCATCTTGGTAGTCATTCTGGAAGTCCTTCATGTAGTTTGCAGATGCATCAGTCTCTTCCTTATGACTGGGAAAACAAACAAAACAGTTCCAAATATCCATTCAAGATAAATAAATAAATTATATATATATATACATATACATATACATACATACATACATACATACATACATACATACATACATACATACATATACACACATAACAATAAATTAACACCAATTCCAAATTGTGTAGAAAAGGGATATATGGACAATATTAAATAAATATTAAATATAAGTGTAATAGTGCCTATGAATGGTCAATTAAAATATCCTAATGTACACTCAATGTGCATAATAAGACATCAGAGCATTTGAAGTGTTCATGTGATCAATATCAATAATATAGACCTCTATGCTGTACAGTTGATGAACTGAGCCTAACATGCATTTAAAATTGGAAACTGTATTTTCTTGGTAGAGTTGTCAAAGGCAAAATGTACAATGAATAATGAATATATAAACTATAGTCACTGAGTTGGTTAACCTTTGTGTGGAATCACTAGAGAAGGAGGTCCTGAAAGCAGCTTCTTGACCACCTGGATACTGGGACTTAGCCACTTGGCCACGGATGAAGTCTTCACTAAGTCCACACCCTCGCAGAGTGTCTGTGTAGCGTTTCTCTGCAGAGTGTTTGGCGTTCATCTTTCAACCAAACAAACAGATACAGTTGAATTATAGAATCCACAATGAACAGTGATAGCAAAATAGAATTAGTCAAATGTATTTATCATGCAAAAGCACAGATGTATTGTTTGAATAACTGATTTGAGGGAAGCCTCTTACAGCTACCGAAATGCAAGTACCCCTCAGCTCACATGTGCCAATGTCTGTATGTTGTCTGTGTGTCTGTTGACCATTTCAGGCTCACCTGTGCCAGTGTCTGTATGTTGTCTGTGTGTCTGTTGACCATTTCTGGCTCACCTGTGCCAGTGTCTGTATGTTGTCTGTGTGTCTGTTGACCATTTCAGGCTCACCTGTGCCAGTGTCTGTATGTTGTCTGTGTGTCTGTTGACCATTTCAGGCTCACCTGTGCCAGTGTCTGTAGGTTGTCTGTGTGTCTGTTGACCATTTCAGGCTCACCTGTGCCAGTGTCTGTAGGTTGTCTGTGTGTCTGTTGACCATTTCAGGCTCACCTGTGCCAGTGTCTGTAGGTTGTCTGTGTGTCTGTTGACCATTTCAGGCTCACCTGTGCCAGTGTCTGTAGGTTGTCTGTGTGTCTGTTGACCATTTCAGGCTCACCTGTGCCTGTGTCTGTATGTTGTCTGTGTGTCTGTTGATCATTTCAGGCTCACCTGTGCCAGTGTCTGTATGTTGTCTGTGTGTCTGTTGATCATTTCAGGCTCACCTGTGCCAGTGTCTGTAGGTTGTATGTGTGTCTGTTGACCATTTTAGGCTCACCTGTGCAACCTGTTCCAACAGCAGAGGCCTCTCCTTAACTCTCTCCTTAATCTCTCTCATTTCATCCTGGTACTCCTTCCTGCGCTGAAGGTCCTGCTTCCTGATTTAAACACACAGGCAATCTTTCACCATTAGTTCCATCATATAAAAAATGTGTTTAAGGAAACAGAACAAAAACGATACCTGAATGTTGTCTAAGAAAAACAATATAATTAACAAAATGGTCCCACTGTTAAAAGAAAACAAACCCTGAGGACCGCAAAATAAATTGCAGTTACGCAAAAAGGATATCCCCACAATAGTAATTATTAAATGGCATGTAGGCTGAAATTAGGATTTCAACATATCTTTCAAAAGAATATTGTAGACACAATACAGACTACTGAGGCAATGTTAAGTTCAATATGTTTTAATAGTGTTATTTAACAGTGATGCTATCCACATATAAAGACACAGATAAACTGTTCGGGGGTTGTGGAGTAGATTTTTATACTAGCCTCAGATTGCTTAGGTTTCCTAAGCGTGACTACCGGGCAAAGGTTTTGTTGCGAATAGTCAACTGGGGTGCAAAAGACGCATGGAGAAGAAAAGACACAAATTAACTGGAAAAGACTTGAGAAGAATTAAAACGTGAAGCTATCAGGAACCCATTATCCTCCAGTGCCACCATATTCCAGAACTGCAACCTACCTGGAGTGTCCAGAAGTACAAGGTGTCAAATGCTTAGAGACATGGTCAAGGTCAAGAAGGCTGAAACACAACCACCACTGAATAAGATTTGAAATGTACTGTATAGATTGGAAAAGGAAATACCTGAAGACAGATTTTCCAAAGGTTTTATGGACAGATTAAATGAGAGTGACTCTTGATGGGCCTGTGGCTGGATCACTAATGGACACAAGACACCACTTCAGTCAGGCGCCAGCCAGGTGCAGAAGGGGTACTGGTATGGGCTGCTATGATTAAGGATGAGGTAGGTGGACCTTTTCGAGTTGAAGATGGACTGAAATTCAACTCCCAAACCTACTGCCAGTTTCTGGAAGATACTTTCTTCAAGCAGTGGTACAGGAAGAAGTCCTCAGCATTCAAGACGGCCATGATCTTCATGCAGGACAGTGCTCCATCACATGCATCAATGTACTCAACTGCTTGGCTAGCAAGCAAGGGCCTCAAAGATGCCAGAATAATGACCTGGACCCCTTCCTCACCTGACTTAAATCCTATTTAGAATTTGTGGGGCCTTCTCAAATGTGAGATTTACAGTCAGGGAAGACAATACACCTCTTTGAACAGCATTTGGGAGGCCAAGGTTGCTGCTTCAGCGAATGTTGATCGTGAACATATCAAGAAACTGACAGACTCCATGGATGGAGGGCTCATGGTACAGTAGGGAGAACAAATATTTGATACACTGCCGATTTTGCAGGTTTTCCCACTTACAAAGCATGTAGAAGTCTGTAATTTTTATCATAGGTACTCTTCAGCTGTGAGTGACGGAATCTAAAAAACAAATCCAGAGAAATCACATAGTATGATTTTTAAGTAATTAATTTGCATTTTATTGCATGACATAAGTATTTGATACTTAATATTTGGTACAGAAACCTTTGTTTGCAATTACAGAGATCACATGTTTCCTGTAGTTCTTGACCAGGTTTGCACACACTGCAGCAGGAATTTTGGCCCACTCCTCCATACAGACCTTCTCCAGATCCTTCAGGTTTCAGGGCTGTCGCTGGGCATTACAGACTTTCAGCTCCCTCCAAAAATGTTCTATTGGGTTCAGGTCTGGAGACTGGCTAGGCCACTACAGGACCTTGAGATGCTTCTTACGGAGCCACTCCTTAGTTACCCTGGCTGTGCGTTTCGGGTCGTTGTCATGCTGGAAGACCCAGCCACGACCCATCTTCAATGATCTTACTGAGGGAAGGAGGTTGTTGGCCAAGATCTCGCGATCCTTCCTCATGATCATTGATGCCCCACGAGGTGAGATCTTGCATGGAGCCCCAGACCGAGGGAGATTGACCGTCATCTTGAACTTCTTCAATTTTCTAATAATTGCGCCAACAGTTGTTGCGTTCTCACCAAGCTGCTTGCCTATTGTCCTGTAGCCCATCCCAGCCTTGTGCAGGTCTACAATTTTATCCCTGATGTCCTTCCACAGCTCTCTGGTCTTGGCCATTGTGGAGAGGTTGGAGACTGTTTGATTGAGTGTGTCGACAGGTGAATTTTATACAGGTAACGAGTTCAAACAGGTGCAGTTAATACAGGTAATGAGTGGAGAACAGGAGGGCTTCTTAAAGAAAAACTAACAGGTCTGTGAGAGCTGGATTTCTTACTGGTTGGTAGGTGATCAAATACTTATGTTATGCAATAAAATGCAAATTCAGATTTTCAGGATTTTTGTTTAAGATTCCGTCTCTCACATTTGAAGTGTACCTATGATAAAAATTACAGACCTCTACATGCTTTGTAAGTGGGAAAACCTGCAAAATCGGCAGTGTATCAAATACTTGTTCTCCCCACAGTATATAGACATCTTTAAAAAGGCATAGTTACATTCACTAAGTTCTCTGAAAATATGTTTGCTTGAGTCTTGGGCTGATGTTTACTGTGAGTGCTCATTTTCGCCTTTCAAATCCTAAAGAATAAAAGGCCCTTGATCAATGTTCCAAACCTAAGACACTGCATGAATAGCGTTTCTGGAAATAATGAGTGTTTACGGTTCTTGTAAAGAGCACCTGTCTCATGGAAACGATTGTCAACACACCTGGGGTGTCTCCCCACTGTAGTTATTGAAAAGAAGGGTGGTTATATTGGTCACTGAATATTTTTGAAAGGACAAACACATTTATTGATTGCCATTTTGTTACTTATTTGTTATACGTGAGTTGGGAGATTTTTTTTTTTTATTAGTTACCAAATAATTCTGCACACCATTTTTTGCCTAATAATTCTGCCCTCATATGTATTCCCCTGAGAAAGATCAAAACTCAATTTTCCTTTGTTAAACATTCAGGTTTGAGGTTCAATTATATTTTGAATTGACTGAGAGCTTTGTGTTTGTTCAACAATAAAATAAATCTTGAGGAATACGATTTGCCTAATAATTGTGCATGCAGTGTAGAAGTATAATTGCCATGTTACTGGTTTCTTTATGGGTACCTGAACTGCTTGAGTTTGGCCTGGTTGGTCTTGGAAAGGGGCATATGAGCATCGTTGGCCTGGGCCCGCTTGGCAACCTCCTTCGCAAGCTCCTTCTCTCTCTGCTTCTGTCTCTCTTTCCATCTCTCCTCCTGTTCCTCTGCCTTTTTCCTCATCTCAAGCACCTTTCTACTCGAGGACACAAGGTGGTCATCAATGTCAGGAAAGTATGCAAGGAAGAAGTTTGTCAAAAGGGAAGATGCAGGCCAAGGGTACTACCAGCAACTAGACGGGTATAAATGTGTCTAAGGTTTGGCATGGTGTTGTGTGGAGGCAGGGAGTTTTTGGAGGTCCACAGGATAGGAAGTCCACAAGGTTCAACAGACAAGGGTTTCAGCTCTCAGGGCAATGAACTATATAACACAGAATTCAGCAGCTCGTACTAACTCGTCTAAAAAGGGTACGCTCCTCGCTATTCTATGTGGGCAGTACCTCACAGCCTCTTGGCGTTTTTTGGTGGCGTCTGTGATTTTGGTGGGCAGCTGTTCCAGACTGCCTGACAGGGAAGAGCAAAGGCTTGAATTGGGTGAGCGCACAGGTACAACTGTGCTGACGTAGGGCCATCGTTTGGCCCGGGGGCTCATCTCCTCCTTCTTTATGTCAGCCAGGATGCGTTCACGGTGTGAGGGAATCTGTGACGTCCGGAGCTGAAATGGCTCACACGTCGTCACGGGTTTCACGTCGCGACGGCTCTCCAACTGCTTCTTGAACCTTCTGTAGCTGGAGTCAAAGTCAGGGACTTCTGGATTAATTTTAGGCCTGTAGGGGGTGCTACTGTCCTCCTCTGATCCAGCGGTGTCCCCCCTGGCTTCACCCTTGGTCCCCTGGCGTTCGCTGAGGCGGCGTGCCAGCATGCTGGGCGGCATCGAGGCACTGTGGAGTAGCTCCTGTGCCCTCATCTGCATCTTAATGGCCCGGTACAGCTGCTCCTCTTTCAGTTGCTCGCCCGATGCTGCATCATACACCGCCTTGGGCACGGGTTTGGCCCTAAATGGTCGTACTCTGTCTTGGCTGATTGGGAGCAGGTTGCGGAGTTGCTCCTCTCTCCGCGCCTTCTTCAGACGCTCACGCTCTAAGAAGCTGAAGGGCTGCTGGATGGAGAGCAGACGCTGTTGCTCTCGCTCGCGCATGGACCGTCGCCTCTCCTCATCACGTTCATGAAGCTCCTCGTAGAGGGGCAGGCGCACATGGGCGGGCACGGGGCTGGCACGGAATTTCCGCTGGCATTCAGTAAGCTCCTCCAACTGCTTCCGCAGGGCAGCGTTCTCCAGCTCAATTTCTGAGCGCGTCTTGACACCTTTCTGACGTTTCTGGTTCTCCCGCACGGTCATGTGGAATGGCCTAGGGATGGTCACCCTGGGTTTCCAGAGTGCTTGTTCAACATCTTTTCGTCCTTGTCTATGGCCCTTACCCTTGACGCCTTTCTTGAGGCCCTTTTGGCCCCCTGGGAGGCTCTGGAGGGAGGATGTGGATGGGTGGCGCTGACCAGGAGACAGCTTGAAGTCCTGCCACATATTCTTGATGTGCTCTTTGGGAGAGGACTGCAGACCCTTCTCCACATCGTTGTTGATGGCAACTTCCTCGTCGGATGTGTCTGAGAGCCCCAAGCCCCTTCGGAGCTCCAGAGCTGAGTGAGCCTTCCTCAGACTCCGAACGGGCATAGGGCTGATCTTCAAGTATGACCTAGTGAACAAACAACAGTGATTTTGCACCGTTAGCACAGTCACTGTCACTGACCCACGTAAACCACATAAGAGACCAAAGTCCCAAATAATAGGCATAAAGGACACAACAAATAAACAGTTTCACGGTACAGGATTTCTGATGGTCAAAAAGGGAGGAAGCGTGAGGTCAAAAGGCTTAGCAGCCTGGACAGAGATCCTTTGATCACTGAATTACTCTCTGTGACTGGCCCCCTCCCTCTCCCCGAGGTAGATAGGACAGTGCACATCACAAAGAGATCGAATTAAGAAGCCCTAAGGAAGGGCACATACTCCATTGTAACAACAGACTTCCAAAGACATCCACCGCTTCTACAACCTATCATCAATCCAGAGAACATGACATTGAGCTAGACAGTAATAAACATAGGGTGCATTTTCTCCACCGAATGAGGCACACAATCCATTGTCAGTAATACATAGTAAATAGCAAGGCTGCTGGTCCTGATGGCGTCCCCGGGCGTGTGCTCAGAGCATGTGCGAAAGACTAGTTCTGGCCCACCTTAAGTCCTGCCTCCCCCTAACACTGGATCCCTACCAGTTTGCCTACCAGTCGAACAGGTCCACAGCATTACACTCTGCCCTGGTCCACCTGGACAAAACCAACACTTATGTGAGAATGCAATTCATAGACTTCAGCTCAGTATTCAACATGGTCATCCACTCTAGGCTCAATTGCACATCTAGAATGCCCTTGCACATCTAGAATGTCCTTGCACATCTAGAATGCCCTTGCACATTTAGAATTGCCATTTGTACCCGCACTATTATCCCACTTGTAACATACACTATACTTAATACTTTTAAAAATGTGTATAAACTTTTAATGTTATGCCCTCCTCTATTTGCCTTAATTGCACATTTAGTATTGCCATTTGTACTGCATTTGCATCATTGCACATCTACAAAATCCACTTGAATTATGCATATACTTAATACTCATAAATGTTTTGCCCTCTTTTATTTGCACTTCTGGTTAGATGCAAACTGCGTTTCATTGTACTGCACATGTACTTGTTCACTGACAATAAAGTTGAATCTAATCTAAATCTAATATTGCTGAGATAGTAAAAAAACTTTTTTTTCAATCTAATGTTTGTGTCCGTAGTAAACAGAAAGGTGCAAAAGTTATGTCTTTAAGTTATCGAAATTAAAAGGCAACATTTGCAACACTACCAGGCAAGATCAACAACCCACCTGTGTTCCTGTGAGCCCTGCACTTTGTCCGAGGTTAGAGTGCCTTTGTGCTCAAGCTTCTTGCGGTACATCCCCTCCAGTTCGGCCATGGTGCGAAGGTGGGTCATCTTCAGCTCTTCCAACTTGCGGTAGTACTCCTCATTGGAGAAGTAGAACTCGCGCAGGTCAATGTGATCCCCCGTCACACGGTAATCTTTGATCATCAGGGGGCTGCCCTTCTCTAGACATTCCACGCCACCAAACTCAGAACCTGAGTCATCATACTCCAGCTGAAAAGTGAAATGAAAAAGTAATTGGAAAGTTTTTTTAACCATTTAATGGTTATTTACAGGGTCCTACGGTGGTCCAGTGGTCTAAGCCATTGCCTGCAGGGCACATATACTGCTGCAACAAGGGTTCGATTCCCATCTACTGCCATTTCAGCAAACTATCTTTCCCACTGATTGTGAATCATATATCTGTGTTTCCTAGAAATAATACATGGTGCCTTACAAGGACATTATCAATCTGTTAGCTATGCAAAAAAAGTGTACAGTATCTAGAATTGGATGGTGGCTGTAAGGACAAAATAATTTTATAGATGTTGATGGAATTGATCGCTCCCCATCTCCATTTTTTTGTCTGAAAAATGGCAAAGCTTCAAATTAGAATATCAACAAAAATATTAGTCAGACCAGGGTAAATTTGGTTTTATATTTGATATTCTGAGTTGGTTAGTCAATAGCTCTTCCACGAAACGTCTTACAAAGACAACAGTGATATGTAATATAGCAAGATACACCCTTTGGCTTATTTGTTTCATTGTGTTTTCAAACAACAATTTTACCTTAAATTTAATGGAAGGTTGTCACGTAGTTGAGGCTAAAGGATCACCTTAAAATGCAACCAGCATTTTTAGAGATTTCATTTCCATTGTGCCAACTTCCATTTTTTCCACCACACTTAAATTATAAAAGGTTACACAGCTCCGGAAAAAATTAAGAGAACACTGCACCTTTTTCTTTCTTTTCCAAAAAAGTTGAAAAGGAAGGTTTTGAGTGAGGAACAGAAGGGTTAAAATTAAGAGACCACTGCAAATTGAATGCTTCTGTTCCTCACTCAAAACTTTATTTTTAAACTTTTCTGCAAAGGAAAGAAAAAGGTGCAGTGGTCTCTTAATTTTTTATGGAGCTGCATTTTGTACAAATAAAAGGTCAAACAAAATAGATTAAGCCTACAATAGTTTACAGGTAATAATACTATCCAAAATCAAAAAACATTTTGTCACTGATCTTCCTTGTCCAAAGAAAACCCATTATAATTGCTATTTTTCATTTTACCTGCTGTTTCTAATAGCTTAAAATCTATATGAGCTAGTTATCTACAGAAACTTTCTTTATACCCAATTATTTATCTTTATTTGTGAACAAATGTTTGCCTTATAACATCTCTTAAAATATTAAATAGGTTCCTATCCAGACATATTCCTCTAAAACACTTACATTTCCATACAACAATTTTTGTATAGCTGACTGTCCATATGAGATAGAGATCTGCAAACAAGTGTGGTGTGTACCTCTCCTCTCAAAGGAAAACTTAAAATATTTCTATAATTTCATCTCTGTATTTTTTTCAATTGTCTTATTCCAGCTCTGGTACTCAATTCATTCATTTACATTTTAATAGCTTCATATATTGATGGCAGATATTAAAATGTTAATGCAACCTCTAAATCCAACCTCTAAAACCACAATTTTGGTCACTGAACATTATTAGAATAAACCGATTAGATTTTTCTATTTTCAATTTTACTGATTTTAAAATACTTTATCCTTTTACACAACAATTTTTAATAGATCACTATCCATATGAGCAAGAGAAATAGTAAAAGCCGTTGTTTGTTAGTTACTTTATCTCTAATCTCAAAAGTTTACATATTTATTCCCAAATTATTTACAATTATTAGTAAATATTTAGCCTATTGCCGGTCTGTCATTTAGTTTTTTAATGCGACATTTTGTGCGAGAGCTACTGACGAGCAAACTCCTGATATCAAACATAAAATAAATCTATACCGCGGTGATATTTTCCCTCGATTGACGTGCTCAATCCGGCGTAGTACGTCTCGAACATGCTGGTGTAAATTGAATCGCTATGGAATGTATGAAAACTAAAGATAAGTCTATATTGCGTTTCATTCTCTCTCGTAATGTAAATAAGCCCTAAAATGTTTGTAACAATATGAGATGGCTACTCGAAGCCTAATCTCATTATCCCCAGCTCTGTTGGTTTGGATGACCTGGCCATACCGCAATGTACTGAAGGTGGATGACTGTGAAGTGTGTTTATCAGTCATAGGGTACTAGCAGTTTTGCCTCCAAACATTTTCCACCTCTAATGTACTTTTTATGAATGGAGATCAAATCATACATTTACAAATATTAAAAACATTAACGACCACCTGAACCCCATACAAATATGATAATTTCCTTGAGAAAAACAGGTAAAATTCAATCATGTTATCCAAAGGAAATTAAGCATTGACAATTACTGGTGGCGTGACGTCAGTTTAATCTGGCGATAGAAGCCAAAAATAGGACAGCCACAAATTATGCGGGTCAAGTCTCCACCCACACAGGTGGGTTGACCTGAAAACAAAGTCTAAGTGGATGCAGTAACGATCTTTTACGAGAATGCGCAGGCGTATGTGATATACTTCGACATTCCGAACCTTCCCCACCTTCAAAACACGCTGGATATTAAATATATTTGCCTAATTCATGGGAATCCACACTTCAATTGACACCTCCGCCCAGTGACATAGGCTTACAATAATACAAAAATATAAGAAATTCAATATCGTGTATTAATGTAGAACAAAAACGATACCTATTATGAAAAGACAAAACATGAATATGAAGTAGGCTAAATGGTATTCCTATCCTGTGCAATAAGAGTTCAATTTCTCTCCGGATTGGATTGTGGGACATCCTGGCGATGTTGGCTTCTTTCCCGTTATATTAATTGGTTTTCTATCCATAATACAACACTTTTTTTCTCCAGACTTCTTAGCTCATCATACAAATACAACACCAAACAGCCAGAGAACGTACCTCTTTCTCATAGTCTCGATTGTCGACATGAGCAGCTGCTGATGAATATGGAATGGTACGCTCCCTTTCATACAGCGCCAAAGGAGCCTTGGTATGTGGGTCTACCGGCGTTTTCAAGCAAGAGGTAACCAAGACGTTTGTGCGATGCGCGTTTGCCATAGCTTCCCTGTTCTTCTTGCTAAACGATTCGATTAGTCAAATCAACTAGCGATGCTACAACTACTTGAGAAACGCAAGCAATAGCACAGCAGGTGCTCTCCTGAGCAACCGCTACGCATCTTGTGGTTGTGAAGGAAGTGACCATTTCCGGAAGTGAGTAGGTAACGGACCAACATTGACCAACATGGCTACCGAGTTTTAACATGCAAAGCGTATGGTGGAAGTACTGGCGATCAGCTAGAACTTATGACTATATAATAAATTAAAACATGAAATAAAGTATATACACACAAGTATTTTATTTTTCTCCAAATAATCAATATTTAACATTACACTTGACGAATTAGAAAAATGTATTTGGGTGGTGTTCTCTTGTTAGTCTCTAAACTAATGATGACCCAGTTTGATTTTGTAGGTGTTCAGTGACATTTTATTAGGATCCTGATTAGCCCGATGAGATCATACAATCTACTCAAAACGAGATCAGCTATGCCTGTCAGTCAGGTGGGGTACTGACAAGTAATTGGAGGCCAAATAACAGGCAGGTTAGAGCCTCTGACCAGTAACCAAAAGGTTTCAAGATTGAGAAAACGAACAACTAGTACACACAACAAAAGCACAAGGACATGGAAATGAAGCGTCCAAAAAGACAGGTTTTATTAAATTACGCAACAACTAGAGGTCTTCTGGACATAGAGGTCTTAACAAGCAGATGGTCCTAGGATCCCTGGTGGAACAAGCAGTGCAGTAACAGGTTGGGTTCTTGCTACATTGATAAAACACCCTTCTCCTTATCGGGTGTTAACCTGTAAGACAAAAACATACTTTCACTACTAAGTTAATGCTAAATTGTTACTACTTTTAATCAGTGTGTATTCCAATGTCTAAATGTCCATCTAGGCAGTGTTGTGCCTTAGAAGAAAGGCATGAACATAATGACAAATTCACATAAAACATTATCTCCACAAGAGCGATGTCTGGTTTCTTACCACATCGTCAATCTTGAGAATGCTGCGGACAGTCTCAGTGGCCAGAGTCAAGGCACTGACAGACACCAGTAGAGGCTGAACCACCAGTTCCTCCAGGATGTTGGAAATACCACCCTGAGTGCAGAAATTAGAGTGGGAGGGCAATGGTGAGACATTCAGACTGTAGCACATGGAGATGCAACGCTAACTCACATGAATCCCTTTTCTACAGGTGACATTTACACATCTAGTTTAAACTACCTTCATGTGGATTCTCACAATGACAAAAAAAAAAAACCTAAAATAATAAACCCCCAAATGAATACGTGTAGATGGGGCAGGGCCGTACCTTGCGGACATTGATCCCGGCGGTCTTCTCTCCTTGGGCATGTCTGTTGCGGAGCTCTGTGACGGTGGAGATGGGGTTCAGGCCGGCATTCTCGGCTAGTGTGGATGGCACAACTTCCAGGGCATCAGCGTATGCTCTCACGCAGTACGCCTCCATGCCTGGGAGAGTGCGGGAGTACTCTGCCAGGCGCAGGGCCAGCTCGATCTCGGGGGCACCGCCACCAGCAATCAATGCTCTGGGCAAGAGAGCCAGGGATTAGTCGGGGCAGAGTCACTAGGTACATCTTAGGATTGGCGAGAGTAAACACAGGCATTCACTCCAGCACTACCACCTAGCCCAGGTTTTCCTATCAGTAAGATTTAGGCGATGACGTGAACATCATCTGCTCGGTGTCTGTCAGCCAAACAAGGAATTGAGCAGTACCTCTTCTTGACTAGGCAGCGGATGACACACAGGGCGTCATGGATGGAGCGCTCCGCCTCCTCAATCACCAGCTTGTTGGAGCCGCGCACCACAATGCTCACAGTTTTCCCGGGGCTGGTGCAACCTGTAATCTACGGAGCAAACCAAGCCAGGGAGAACAGTGAGTTCACCTATTAACATTTACATACAGCTAAAAAACACAAAGATCATTATTCAAGGAGGTTGGAAGATGACTTGGCAGACACGTGTCAATGCCTTTGAGATTGAGCGACTCCCTTTAAGTGAATAGGCCATTCACCTTGACCAGCTTGCCAGAGCCATCCAGACTGACTTCTTCTGCCAACTCAGCGGAACCCAGCATCTCCGGAAGGAACTGGTCGATGTGGGCGACTGGCTTGGTGCCAATGGTCTGATGGGGCAGAAAGACATGGGTTGGTGTTGACTTCCACAATGGCTGTTGGCATCATGATGACGAACAATAGAAGACATGTAGAAGCCATTCTGTTTTTGCATTACCTTGCAGATGAATTCAATGTCCTCCCTTTCGATCTCTTTCACCACCATGATCTTCATCTTGTTCAGGAAGTGAAGGGCCAGGTCACTCAGAGCATCCCTGAAGTACAGGATGACTTTTTAAACTATACCCACATCGCTGTGATTCAGCAACCCAGATTGCACAAACATATGCAAAGACTTATCTACCCATCTAATAGACAGGAAACCAAGTAATTCTGGTTCATTCTAAAATGTCCCACTACTGATAACATTTCACAACGCTCATCACATCACACTACACAGGGGACAATATTCGTTGGCAATGACATTTTGGCCAGATGTTTTCCAGTATTGACCTTAGCATGTGGCAGTTACCTGAGGATGGACTTCTGGATGAGCAGGACGTTGCAGCCTGCCTTCTTGATCTGTTTGACCAGGTTGAGGATGTAGGCACGCTCCTCGCGTAGCACACGGTCCATCTGGGCATAGTCAGACACCACTATTTGGTTGTCCATCTGGGGACACACAAACACAGCTTGGAAAACAATAATGGATAATCCAAATAATAAAATGGGTCAAGCAAATTTAAGAAAGGATAAAAATAATAATATTGCATCAGTCAAGGCATTGACGGTTGGTGATTTTAAAAGAGAAAGGTTGTGCTTACATCGGTTTTAGGCGGGGACAGGCAGAACTGGATGAGGCCGATCTTTGCCTTCTCCACACGGGACACACTGGAGTTTACCACCCTCTGGGTCAGCACCAGGCCATCCACCAGCTCGCAGTCATCAATGGTCCCACTGCAGAAAACATGTTTGCTCCAGTTAGCGGTGCTCAAAACATTTGAAGTGTGGATGCCAGTCTTTCCCTTCCATGTGGACTAAGAGTATGAACCCATACAATACAAAAGGGAAGATACTCCTACTCATAAGGAGGTCATTGGTGTGATAGATTGTCAGAAGGTGACTGGCAGTGAAGGCAAAGATGAGCCAAGCTGCTAATTGACCGTATGAGATTAATCTAGCACATCAGACATGTCCAGACCCCCACAGAACGAGAACTGGAGAGTGAAAATGTGCCCTTCCAACTTGTTTATGAAGCCATCAAACCATTAGGTATGACAGTGTCATGACGCTGACAGTAGTAGCCCACAATAAACTGCTGGGCCCTGAAAAATAAGAACCAAATTGGCAAGAACAGCAACCAAAATAATAAGATAACTTGCAAGCATTTTGCAGCAGAAAATAAGTTCTCTTATCCCATGTCCTAATGAAAGAGACCCAGGTTTGACTGGCAGACAACCCAGGCCTGAGCCAATCTTAACCCGGGAGACCCGCAGCCCGTCTCTTCCCGTCTCCTCACCCCAGCTTCTTGACGATGTGGATGTCGTGCAGGTCCACGCCGGTGGCAGTGGCCGGGTCAATGACGTGCATCACCGCGTCCACGCTCATGGGTGCCAGCAGGCTGGAGTACTGAGACACCACCTTGGAGCACAGCGAGGTGGTGGCGCTGTTCAGTAGAGTCTCACGGTCACTCAGCAGCACTGGCTGGCTCATGCCTGTCAGCACCTCCACGCCCTTGTCCACAGCCTTCTGGAAGGACTCTGAGATGGTGGTGGGGTGGATGCCTGGCGGAGAAGCAGAGAAGACGCTTGGGCTCATAAAGCCCTGACGGTTCGGGGGCAGTGACCGGTTTTTAGGGTGAAGGAATGATGGGTTGAAGACACTACATCTGCGAAAACCGGATGTTATTGCGCCACTGCGGTTGGGCGATGCACATTATGTCTAGGGGTTTATAGAGAAAATCCCACATTGGTAACCAAACCTATTCCCAAGAGAGCTACGTTTGCCACTCCACCGAGCTCCTCCATAAACCACAATGTTCTGAAATGGTGCCTGACCCCACCACCACCCCTATGTCTCAATGTCAACCAGAGTTTTTCCAGGTTCGCAGCCGCCTGTTGGAGGAGGGACTGGATACACTGCAGTGTTTCAATACGCTAGAATTGGTTGTCTCTTTCTAAACCGACGTGGCCTGTGGGAGGCCACTGTAAGGTGTTTTGCACTGTGTGGAAGCTTGTTAGATCCATGCATGGAGAACAGGTGTGAATGGCATCCCTTACCCTTCTGCAGCAGTTTGGCACACGCATCCAGCAGCGCACCAGCTATCACCACCACAGAGGTGGTGCCATCACCAGCTTCAATATCCTGGGCTTTGGACAGCTCCACCATCTCAAAGAAAACCGAGAAAAAAAACAGATATTGGTCATCTCAAAAGGATAGGGAGGCAAGAGATGAAAGTATCCGGAAGATGCAAATAAAAAAAAAAGAAATAAAATGTAATAACTTCAATGTAGGTGCCACGCCAGGTGTCAGAGCAGTAATTCATATGTCTTGACCTGGTTGAATACCGCCCTCCCCGAGCCTTACCATCTTAGCTGCAGGGTGAAGCACCTGCATCTGTTTCAGAATGGTGGCTCCGTCATTAGTGATGGTCACGTCACCCTTCCCATCCTGGATCTGCAACAATCAATCCCACTTTAAGTTAGATACCAATGACCAAACACTGAAAGACGGTGACGAGAAGAGAGGTTCTCGTAAATGGTTACTTTTAATTACCATTTTGTCCATGCCCTTAGGGCCCAGGCTGGTTCTGATGCATTCAGCAACAGCTGTCAAACAAAAAATATGTTACTTCCAAAAACAGGACACGCCCCTCTTGCATTAGGATACCTTTTATGGACAATGTTTATTGCTTGACTACTGAGGGGAACAAAAATGACTCCAATAACACACCATATTGGTTATAGAGTAAATACACAGCTTTTCTTAACACTTCCTTTAAGTAATTCTTATTCTTGATGCTAGAGTACAATGGTGATCAAGTGGACACTCAATGGTAGTTAGCCTACTACCTGTACATAGCAAGCACATACGTGTTTGGGGCTGTACGAACGGTGTAATGGACAAATAATGGTTAATGAGGAGTCATGCTAGCTAAATGGGTACCAACTTGTGGCTAACGGTTGGTTGCCCTGCCCTGACTGAGCGAGCAGGAGCATCAATTCATTAGCAAAGGGAGTGTCGCAGCAGTTGATGCTATGGCAACTGAATGGAACAAACACATTTACAGGGGCAATTATTTCTTTGCATCGCTAACAATCAAACAGGAACTACATGTGCACTTTACCTTTCCCTGCGGAGATATTACTGAAACGAATCTGTGCTGGCTTGTCACGGTCCACATATGCACCTCGTCCTTTGTTTTTCATGCCACCATTTGACATCTTTGGAGCAGACATTGGTTCAGGCATCCTTACTTATTTTCGCCGGAATATGTTACTATAATACTTCTGATGGGGACCGATGTACCCCAAAACACAGAAATTATTGCCTGGTGTCAGATGGGTAAAGATTCGGATTTATCTCCCGCTCCGTTAAGAACCTTCCAGAGACACCGGCTGCGACTCTTCTAGGAAAAGGACCCTTCTTTCAGTTGTGAAGGCGCGTGGATATGACGTATTTATTTAGTGGTCTTACAATTTGCCGTGAGAGCTACATGTGTAGAGTTGGTCTAAATAAGGCAAAACTAGTAGATGACTGGGTGCATCAAACTATACATTTACGTGCATTTTTCCGAATTAATTCGTTTACAGTTATATACTAATTATAATATTGTTATACAATTTAAAATACCCTGTGGTGTTCATCAAAACAATCAAACCCGCTCTAATTATTAGGTTAATCTATCTGATTTGACTGGTGCTGTCTATTGTAGATGAGCAGTCTCGCTAGAGCTGCATGCTGGCAGAGAGGAGAAGTGAAGTTACTGAACTGGGTTTTCATTCTATACATGTTTGATTCTCATAGCTACAAATACTGTAATTACTTTGCCATTAAAGGTAAGTTTGCGAGTTGTCGCTTTTAGGTCGAAACCTTGTGCTGATTGGTATTTAAATAATTTGCTATCTAACTAATGACTGTTGTTTAGGTAAGAACGTAGCTACCTAGATCATGCATAACTAGCTGCACATTGTAACATCAATTGCACCGACAATATACAAGCAGTGAGTGTGACCAAATGCTAGGCTGGCAATGTGTACACACAAGCCGCTTTCTATAATATTATACAGTTCTGTAATATACATTCAGTAAACACCATATATATATAATTATATATACTTGAAGTGCGAAGTCTGCGTGCTAGCTTCAACTACCATTGTGTGAAATTTTGGGGCAGCAGATTTTTAGAGCGTTGGACCAGTATGACCAAAATGTTGCTGGTTCAAATTCTTGAGACGAAAATCTGTTTTTCGCACTTGTGCAAGGTGCTTAACACTTGTCTCCTGTGATTTGCACTGTTTACAAATGTCTGCTTATATGTACTGATAATATTAATAATATTACCCAAAATAACTCATTAATCTCTGATGTCTATGTACAGCTGTATGATGTTGCCCCTGAAGGAAAATGATCGACCAATAGTGAAGAAGCTACTGGAAGCTGGGTGTTGTGCCCGCTGTGTCCTGAGGTTCTGCTTCTTGGAGGTGCAGTCAGCTTACCGGCAGCCTTATGAGGTCAGTTAGTACTTTAGCTGCTTCGGTCTGCTACAGGGACAGAGAGACTTCATTAAAGATATATGCGTAATTACCATTGGGTAGCTCCTCCAACATTCTTTGTAGGAAGCCTCTGCTTTAGGCTAGGCTTGAACACCTGTGGCTGAAGCAACTTTGTAGGTAACCTAGCGGTTCTTCAAAATAGTGTTGACCAACTCCAGTACTCAAATGTCTTTGTCGGTGCCCATTTTCGTGATAGCACCGGTCAAACTCACCTGATTCAACCCATTGAGGGCTTGGTGATTACTTGTCAGTTGGGGGTAGTCAAGGACTGGCATTGGGAAACACTCCTTAGGAAGAATTGTGCCGATTAGCTGCAGCTCACCCTGTGTTTGTGTTTGTCATTCTCAGGATACAGCAAAGGAGCTCCTTGCTTTCATCAATGACGAAGAGACAAATGTAACCAAAGATTCAGCAGTGCAGGACCAGCTCACAAAAGACCCCCCAAGTAAGAAAATTAAGCTGGACACGGCCAAGACCGATGTCCAAGCAGAAGGCGACTCCGCTCTGGTCCCCACGGTAACAGAGGAAGGCGGTGCCAGGCTTGTCAAATCGGATGTGTGTGTGGTGTGCCTGGGAGTTCTACAAGAGTTCTGTGATGAAGCTTATGCTACAAAGGTGTGTTTTTTCCCTTTTCATTATTATAATTTGTATTTGTTTTACTCATTTTCTCCCCTATTGTGTTATGTCCAATTTATAATTACAACTTTGTCTTATCTCAAAATCTCTAAAGGAGATTGGTTACACTATGATCAGGGCATACAGTACCAGTCAAAAGTTTGGACACACCTACTCATTCAAGGGTATTTCTTTACTTTTACTGTTTTATACATTGTAAAATAATAGTGTAGACATCAAAACTATGAAATAACACATAGGATCATGTAGCAAGAATACATTTATATTTTTAGATTCTTCCTTCCTTTTCCTTGATGACAGCTTTGCACACTCTTGGCATTCTCTCAACCAGCTTCAGGTGGTAGTCACCTGGAATGCTTTTCAATAAACAGTTGTGCCTTGTTCATTTGTGGAAGACCATCATTATGTCTGTACTGTAGTAGTCCATATTACCGTACAGACAGTCCATATTACTGTACAGACAATCCATATTACAGTACAGACAGTACAATAGGTATGTCCTCACTTTTGACTGGTGCTGTGTATATATCCATTCTGAATCAATGCTCCAGCAGAGTACGCCTGAAATGACACCATGAAGCAAGCCTAGGGCTGAACCAACACTGGAATGGGGGGAATTATTTGCACTCTTTGTTTTTGTGCAGATATCAGAAGTGGTGAAGGCTGAAAATTACCAGTTTGACACAATGGTACTGTCTGTGTCCCTGCCTGCACAGTTGTCAGTCCGAGAGGTCAGTTTTTTATTTTATTTTGGTCCTGCTGGAACACTGTCCAATATATCTCACCAACAAATGTCTGCTTGAAGTCCAGTATTTTTACAAATAGATTGTAATAGTGCAAAATGCTTTAGTCAAAGAAAATATATTTGCCTAAGTGCACTAGCCACAATCAATATAGCCCAATCTATTGCAGTAGTTATCTGTGTTGACCAGTAGAGGGCATAGTTACCACACCGTTAGTGGTGCCACCTGTTTGCTTTTCTGTCTTGGCTAAAGTACCATAGGAACAGCCACTGTTTCTACAGATATGGCAGTCTCATTAGGGTGTGTATGACTAATGCTTGTCAGCTGACAGTGAGTGACTAAGGAGGATTCTGAACATGTATCCTCTCCTCTCTTGCTCTCTCTATTCATTTAAAAAAAAAATTGAAATCGCTCTACTGGGATAATAGTATCAATAAAACATATTTCTTTCTCACTGCAACCCTCTTACAGCACTCTTGTTGGCTGCATGTTAAGAAGGAAGTGAGGTAAGTGGTGTCCATGTACCTCATCTCTTATCTAGATCTCATTGAAGATTCATAAGATCCTAATTCTGAGGTATCTTGACATTATTGCAACATAACATACTACAGGTGTAAATAGTTCTGTGACCATTTATGTCATTATTTTCATCACTATGTCTCCTAATACTTCAGTGATTGTTCATGACTCAAGATGTGTTACCATACAGGAAGAAGTCCATGTTGCTTGATAAGGATGATGTCATCAAGGTGAAGGATGCATTTAAGTGGATAATGCAGGGTCTGGTGTCCAAAGAGCTGGGGGGTGTATCTGTGGTGACCAAGGTCAGTGACCGTTAACCTGGAAGTAGTTAGCCGCCACATAATATGCACGTCTGTTAACATATGCGGATATAGCTTAAAAAAAGAGAGTTTTCATACAGTTACTGTAAAATGTACTACTGTATCCATAACAATCATCTTTTGAGCTAGCCTGGTTTTGGATTTGTTTGTACCATTGCTAAATTAGATTCTGTCCTTAACAAGCTAGACATGACAGGGAGTTTATATGACGACGCAAACAGAATGGCATTGAGGGGTAGTAGCTCTGTTCTCTCGATCAACATATACTTGCAAATTACAAAATGATGTTCATTCTGGAGTAATTTTGTGCGTTTATTCCTGTTCCATTTTCCTCTTTGTTCCAACAGATCAATCGACAAACGGAACAGTTTGAGGTTGGCGTAGGGTTCACGCACCCAGAGACCGACTCCGACTGTCACTTCCTGTAAGTCCTCCAATCACACACTTCCCCAGGAGCGGATTAAGAGATGAAAGGGTGACTGGACTGATTGATTGGATGGTTGATTGATTTGATAGGACAAAAATAAATCGGTACTTATTCCTTACATCCAGGGCCGGCGCCTGTTCAGACTGCTTCAGTCCTACTAAAAACAAAGCGGTGAGTACAGAGGCCAGTTGGAGTTACAGCACGTAACATTTAAGCAAAACGGACAGTATTTCAAATGGTCCGGATGGTTTCAAATTGCTTCGGTTTACCCACGGTGACTTACGGATCATTCTGTGTTTGTCCCTCTGTTTCTGCGTTTCTTCCCTCGAATTCGTCAATCAGAATGTCTTCACAAGAATGGCCGTGGCCAAAGCCATCGGGAAGGTTTCTGACGAGAAGTTTCTAAAGTAGGAGGCCATGTTGTTTTGCCTTTTTGGACTGTTCTGAGAAAAGCCTCATTCTCTGGCTCAACTCTTTTGAGGGAGCCCACGCTCCTAACTTTGTGTTGCTTCCATTTCTTTTGTTTTTCTTTAGAAAGTTTCCCTGTCCACCTACGCGACCAGCCAGCAAATGTGTAGCGCAAGACGTTCAGTGTCTTCACGTGTCTGTTTTTGTTGCGGGTGAGGTTGGTTCTGAAATTAATACCACAGAGAGGCGTCATTTTTGACTGGTCTGACCGGACCCCTTCATATTTGCCTGTTTTTTAGGGAGGTACAACAAGTTTTCCCGCACATTGCCCCAGACCCCCTGGGTGATTGACGGAGAGCGGAGGATGGAGTCCTCGGTGGAGGAGCTGATTGCCGCACCCCTCCTCTCCTCTTTCCGGGCCAAAGGTGAGCACATACTGCACAGCGCTCACTAGGGTACACTGTGGCAAAACATTTTCCAACAAGAAACACTTGGATACAGTCAGGTAGGACCTCTCCCGTTCGAAAACGCTGTCTAACGACTGAACTTGGCAGGCTTCGTAATAGATTATCAAAGGATCCGAAATGATACACTGGTGTAAGAACCGGGTATCTGGAGATCTCAGTCTGGTATCTAATGTCTTGTTCCCTCTTTTCCCTGGGTCTTGGCAGGGTTTAATTTCTCCTCTTCAGGAAGGGAGGATGTGGATGTACGGACACTCGGAAACGGTCAGGCTTGACACATGATATACGCAAAACCATATGTACTCATACCCCAGGACTCTGTCCTCTATCCAGAACATGTACTCATACCCCAGGACTCTGTCCTCTATCCAGAACCCTATGTACTCATACCCCAGGACTCTGTCCTCTATCCAGAACCCTATGTACTCATACCCCAGGACTCTGTCCTCTATCCAGAACCCTATGTACTCATACCCCAGGACTCTGTCCTCTATCCAGAACCCTATGTACTCATACCCCAGGACTCTGTCCTCTATCCAGAACCCTATGTACTCATACCCCAGGACTCTGTCCTCTATCCAGAACCCTATGTACTCATACCCCAGGACTCTGTCCTCTATCCAGAACATGTACTCATACCCCAGGACTCTGTCCTCTATCCAGAACCCTATGTACTCATACCCCAGGACTCTGTCCTCTATCCAGAACCCTATGTACTCATACCCCAGGACTCTGTCCTCTATCCAGAACATGTACTCATACCCCAGGACTCTGTCCTCTATCCAGAACATGTACTCATACCCCAGGACTCTGTCCTCTATCCAGAACATGTACTCATACCCCAGGACTCTGTCCTCTATCCAGAACATGTACTCATACCCCAGGACTCTGTCCTCTATCCAGAACCCTATGTACTCATACCCCAGGACTCTGTCCTCTATCCAGAACCCTATGTACTCATACCCCAGGACTCTGTCCTCTATCCAGAACCCTATGTACTCATACCCCAGGACTCTGTCCTCTATCCAGAACATGTACTCATACCCCAGGACTCTGTCCTCAATCCAGAACATGTACTCATACCCCAGGACTCTGTCCTCTATCCAGAACATGTACTCATACCCCAGGACTCTGTCCTCTATCCAGAACATGTACTCATACCCCAGGACTCTGTCCTCTATCCAGAACATGTACTCATACCCCAGGACTCTGTCCTCTATCCAGAACATGTACTCATACCCCAGGACTCTGTCCTCTATCCAGAACATGTACTCATACCCCAGGACTCTGTCCTCTATCCAGAACATGTACTCATACCCCAGGACTCTGTCCTCTATCCAGAACATGTACTCATACCCCAGGACTCTGTCCTCTATCCAGAACATGTACTCATACCCCTGGCCTTGTGTGTGTCAGCCTGAGTTGTAACAGAGGGTTTCTGTTCAGGTCGCCCGTTTGCACTGGAGCTGCTGAATCCTCACAGGGCCAGATTCAATAAGGCAGAGATCCGGCAACTGCAGGAGGTACAAAAACTCAACATCTATGCAGGGTCTCACACACACACACAGAGGTGTTGACCAGAGCACTGTCATTTCCTCCCGCAGACCATTAACCAGTCCTCAGACAAAATCAGAGTCAGAGATTTGCAGATCGTAAGCAGGTGAGCAATGCAATGGGAAAACAGGGCTACATTCTGAGGGTTTCTTTAGATCAAAGTAGAATGCTGACGTGTGTGTGTGTGTGTGTGTGTGTGTGTGTGTGTGTGTAGAGATGCAATGGGTCACATGAAGGAGGGTGAGGAGGACAAGACCAAGTCGTACAGTGCCCTCATATGGACCCAGAAAGCCATCGACAAAGATGACATCACATTCTTAGAGGAAACCAAAGTGAGTGGTACAGTGGTATCAATAAAGGCACCACATATGGGATTTCACCCCTATGTGGAATATGGGTGGATAAAAAAAAACATAGCTACCTGTGTTTCCTTATCTATGGTTTTGACCATTCAATGAAAGCTATATTAGGTTGATAACCTCTGGCCGCTTATAGGAGTTGAAGCTAGCACAGAAGACGCCGCTGAGGGTGTTGCACCGCAGGCCGCTAACCGTCCGGGAGCGCGTTATCCACACCATGAGCACGCGTTTCCTGGACGCGCATCACTTCCACCTGGTGCTGCGCACGCAGGCAGGGACGTATCCTTTGTACTGAGAAGCAGGACAGTGACACACAAACACTAGAAACTTATCCTGGAACCTTCCACACACTCCGTTACACACACCAGGAGATGTCCCTACCATAATATCATCATACGCAAGACATGTTGTCTGTAGCATTTTGTGTTGGGCTCCTTCACTGTAAAAAGATACCTACTTCAACTTTATTGTCCAAAACGTAATGCATGGGTCACTCAGTGTTACTTCTTTAATAGCTGTTCCCAGTTACATCAAGGAGTTTGTCCACGGAGACTTCGGTCGCACAAAGCCCAACCTGTGTGACCTGCTGAAGACTGATACAGATATCCTCGAACTGGACGTTGAGGTCGGTGTTCGAGCTAAATTGTTCTGTTTTTTTATTTTATTTTTTACGTGATCGATTCATTAAAAGAGCAAGACACTGATGTGAAATGTATCTTTTAAAGGTATAGTTATTTTACACATATGCAATATTTACTGTCAAGAACGATAAGAGAACACAATTCCTGAACTGACGGAACATGGCGTTTAATCTGCCGGTGGCACACTGACACAGGTTTTTGTTTTCTGTGTGTTCCTCAGTCTGTCGATGTGGACTGGCCACCTCCCGTCCCAGAGTGAGCCTCACCTCCCTGGAGCTGTTGTTGTGATCTAAACCGTCATCTGTTGGCTGCCTATTTCATTCCGTCAACTCAGTCCGTTTAGTTCCGTTTCCCTGTGTGATACGCAGAGTGTCAATGTTTTTTGTTTGATTTAATGGAGGCCAACTCTGGTTATGATGAAGTGAACCCCTTCAGCCCCCTGGGTGAGCTTAAGGCCTTGAGCCAACCTCAACGGCTTGGAGAGCCACAGCTGAGTTGTAGCAGCAATGGGAAGGTGGATGGATATGGAGTGATGGAACAGAACTACAATCCAAGGACAAACTACAGGAAGAGAAATGCCTACCATCTGAAGAAAAGTGAAAGGACTCACATTACAGGAGGCAAAATCCCACAAGACGATGTTTCTAACTGTGACAGACTTAAGCCCCCTATTAAAATCTGGTTCTGATATGTCTGTTGTCCTGATCTTTTCCAAATAATGTTTGTGCCTACATTTTTACATGATTTAATGATTCCTTGTGACCTAGTCTTAAGTAGAAACGGACAAATGTGAATGAGGGACATTGAGGTAAACATGGAGGTAAACTGGGCTTTTGTTAGCGTCCTTGTGGATTTGTGTGGTAACTTACTACATCACTGAGTAAATGTACTGTATTTTCATCAGTTCATTGGCAAATTCAGGCTTAAAGTAAATTGTTTTCCCATGGACAGTGAGCAACAATATATATTTTTTTGTATGAATGGAAATTACAATCGATTTAAATGTGACGTAAGATGTATGCCACCAGCATATTCCCGCCCATCAAGTCCTGGGTCACGTTTGTTGGGGCACAAAAGTTTTGGTATCGTTACATTTGTGTGTAATGAACATGGCCCATTCAGAATGTTGTTAAGGGCATTGCTTTACAGTTAGGTGGGACTTAATGAAGAACCAAAGGAATAAAGCAAATTTACACCACAAAAAACCCCTGAAATGTATTCTTTAATTTAATTTAAAATAAATACTACCACGGCAATGCAAGTACACTATTGGGTTCTTGCCCTAATGTTTTGGTAAGAAAACAAACAAGCAAACAATCAAAAAAATAACAATTGGATAAAAAACAGACTTTAGTAATGTATCCAACATCATCATCTCCGAGCGCCTAAAAGAGAGGTGCCTTTTTGATTCTGAACAATGGACCGGGTAACACTGCCTAAAATGACACAAACGTATAAATAAAACAAGTACTATGTTACAAAAAAAAAAAAAAGGGGGGGGGGGGGTTGGGGGACCGGTAACAACCTGATGTAACCATGGTCCCACTTAAAGGGGAAAAAGGAAATGTTACAGTGCATACTCCATACTAAGATTAATCCCCAAGTCACGCGAGCTAGGATGGGTGTCGATCAACAGTCCTCTCGTCTCCATGGAAAGCCTCTGGACAGACGGGATGAAGCGACGATGACGTCAGCCACAAAAAAAGAAACAGGAGTGCCCAGTCAGTCTGTGTTGTCCCTCCCTCTCCCCCCAAGAAAAAAAAAATCATAATTCTGGCCTTGGTTCTCGTCAGCAAGCTTGAAGTACAGTCACACACAAAAGTTGTCTGGCCAAGATACCACTAAACCCCCCCCCCCACCCCCCCAAAAAAAGGCATTGCATATTTACATCACAAAAGGTGGGGGGAACGGCTTTCCTTTTTCCCACGCTCTCATTCTCACACGGTCCTCGTCATATCATACACGAGTATATTCATGGCTCAGTTTCACGTCATCTGTGACCAGACATGATTAGTGATTATTGAGGTCTTCCTCCCACCACCTCGTGGCTCTGGGAAGAGGGCCGAGGATGTGGGAGAATGGGATTGATGGGTAGATTTCTTTTGACAGGTATGTCACAAGCCATACTGGCAGACCTCAGAGCTGGCTCGGATGTTACATAGTGTGTGTGTGTGTGCGCGTTAGTGTTATAACAGCATAAGGTGGACCTGTATGAGTCACGTCCCTTGTGTAAACATCCATACAACTATTTTTTTTTTTTTTCTACAGCTATGAAAATAAGTTAATCAAATGACTGTGGAAAAAGATGCAAAAAAGGCTTTATATCTCCTTGTAGCTTTTCCCTGATGGGTTTGTAAAGCTAAACCGGTAGCTGAGTTGAATGTAGTTGTGCTCCATGTTGCCTGAGTGAACCTTGCAGTATCTGGCAGTTTAGTTTATTTAAAACAATGACCAAGTAGAAATCTCTGGCTGATAATGAAAAGAATGAAGAAAAAAAATAATAATACTGCGACGATGAAATGAAACAAACTGTTCGTTCTGTCTATTTAGGGTTGTGTTTTCTGTAGACAGTGATTCTTGTTGCCATGGGATTGGGGAATGTGAGCCACCATGGCATTGTAACTGCAAAAAAAAGTATAACTATCAGAATGAACCACAAGCCATGCACTTGTACACACTTAGAATACCCCCCGACCCAAACCCTGTCTGTATGATACGAAACATCTGCACACATAAGGCAACATTTTTGGTTTTTGTTCCCTATAACGGCTCTTTCAAACCAAGTGCAAAAAAGTAAAAGAAAAAAAAATAAGACAAAAAACTTTAACAGTTCGACAACTTAATACTGACAGATAAAAATAAATAACAAAAACATTGCCTTCTGCAGTAAATAGCGTGGAAAATGTAGGAGACTTTTTCTTTTAGTGTGGGGAGACCGTTTGAGTCTATCCCACTGTGCAAAACCCCTTTTATAGTCCCTAAAAAGACGACTTCTCCCAGTCTGCACATGAGTACAAAGGAGGAGAGAGGGGAGACTTTTCCTAAAATGGCTACGTGTTTTCCTCGAAACGGCCGTGTGGCGTGGGTGGGGTGGGGGGGGTACTGGCTGGCTGGCTGGCGATGACCTTCACTCTCGTCCGCTGGCCGAATACGAGAATTGTGGGAAATGAGGCCTCCGTTCGCTGTCACTCTCGCTCATTCCATCCTCATCAACTGCGCAGAGAGAGGCAGAGGGTATCAGAGAGGCAGAGATAGGTGATACTTCACAGATTGAAAAAACTGTCGTCTGCAGCAAAGAAGTGGACTGGCGTTGCAGAGGGATTCGGGGTGACACTTACATTTTTCCGGTGGAGTGATGGTGATCGTCTGTGCCGTGAACTCCTCGTCAAAATACCGGGTGTCAGTCTCCGAGGAGACCTGGGGCATGAAGGGCGGGACCAACTGTAAAGGAGAGGGAGGGGACAGTTGTTATGAAGGGCGGGACCAACTGTAAAGGAGAGGGAGGGGACAGTTGTCATGAAGGGCGGGACCAACTGTTAAGGAGAGGGAGGGGACAGTTGTCATGAAGGGCGGGACCAACTGTTAAGGAGAGGGAGGACTGTTGTCATGAACAGGGTGGACAAAATAACAGAACCACCTAATAATATCAAGAACTTAAGTAAAGTAAAGAATAAGGCCATGCTTTGCTTTCAGAACAACTCCAATCCTTCTTAGAATGGTGTCATACAAGTCCTGAACTGTGTGAAGTGGAATTTCCCACCATTCTTCAAAGCCTCCAGTTTGAATGAGGTGGAAATCTATTTCTAAGTCTGCGCTCCCGAACTTCCCATAAAGATTCAACGTTGTTTAGATCTGGTCATCAGGGAGGCTATGGAGGTGCTTGACATCATCCTGGGGTTGAATTTGTTTAGCAGTGTGTATGGAGGCATTGTCATCCCAGATCATCATGAGGAACCAGTATTTGCACCATAAGGTGCACCTGGTCCTGTAAAACGGCCTCATTTACCATGGCTGTTATACGACCATGCAAAGCAATCATTGGACCCATGTTGCTGATAATGGGCCTCAGTACGCTCACGTAGATATTCCATTGAAAATCAGCCGTTTCCAGCTACAAGTCATTTACAACATTAGCCATGTCTACACTGTATTTCATGTAATTCTAATGGACCAAAACAAGGTATACATTACCGTTGACCCTAAACGGTAATGTATGAACTGCTAACTGGCAATCAACCTAACGGGAACTCGTTTTAGTGACTTCCACGTAGCGGTCCTTTTCCATGTGCTGTTTCTGGCATTTCTTCCACCCCCTGTGTGGCCCACGAAGCAGGTGTTTTAATCCAAATCCACTGAGAGTGGTGCTGGCATTCAAGCCCTCACCAGCAGCATTGCAAAAACTGCGCTCCATTTCACATTCCTCAATTGTCATGGGCTGTTACAATGCCTAAGTGCAAAATAAAAAAAATTCTGGTCGGAAACTCCACGGAAACATTACACAGAATGAACTGAGCCAAGCATGGGTGCAGGGACAAGTGGGACAGATGTCTGTGGGGCGACACGTTCATATTTGCATAACAATGATCCTTTTTTCCTCCACAGAATGTTCAGAATGTGTAGAAACGCTGGCGGGAGGGAACAGAACGGTTTCAGTGGTCAAGTTCTTTCCCTGTTTATTTTTCACATCGCACAATGTAAGCTCTTGGAAAATAATACTGTCACGAAACCAACATTATGACATTACCGAAACCAGGTTTACTCTTTTAATACACTATAAGATCATAATAGGTGACCCCTAAGCAATACCGCAACAATGAAAACACAACAGACAAACTCATATGATCCAGATAAATATACTGTAAGCATGTAATAATTGGCCTGAACGGTCCATGCCTTGTGTATCCTGTTCATAGGACAAATTCCAATTTCAAATGACTAATAGTTCAGCATATTTTGGTTCAATGAATGTATTTTTCGGGTCAAAACTGTTGCATTCATGAAGAAACATTACAATCCTATGGTCACTGTTTTCATTAATTTAACTATGTAGTCTATGCTAGTCTTATCTGAGTAGGTTAATCGAGGAGTGGCCAAGGTCTATTTAACAACACACAGTCAATTATTTGGTTATATCTAAATCATCAAGTGTTTCGCCTGTAATATCTTTTACTAAATGTCGGTCAAAATGCCATTAGCTTTGAACTTGAAATCCAAAGGCCAAGTATTTGTGTAACTTTTTACAAGCAAAAAGGCATCTTGGGTGTTTGTGACATAATGCCATTACTTCGAGGTGAACAGCTTTTCGGTAGATTCCCCTAATTCCACACCAGTTGTGCCTTATTGCTTACATATAAGCTTTCATATAACAACATCAGCACTCACGATTCAAACAATAAAATGTTTTCCATTGTTGAAAAAAATATGTATAAATGATATATACAGTGTATCCACATCAAGTCACATTGGTATTCAATACAGGCCTTAAATAGTTTGGACTGCATTTTCCCTGTACATTCTCCCATTTCGATGTAAAAACGTGTCTACTCTTTTCTTCAAAGTCAGCAGAGTAGAGCGTTTACAAATGGTCTTTAAAAAAAAATAAAAAATCCCAATGTGACAAACCCCCCCCACCCCCCCGAATATCACACTCCCTCCTACGCCCATTATGCTGGTTAAAGCACCAACTAGATGGAGCAGGCAAGAGGCACGCAAAATGGTGCACTGCCTCTTTACAGAGTGCAGATAAGTCCCGCTGATGGACAGGCTCGATCCTCTTCAAAAGTAACATTATAGGGCTGATGTTCTAGTGTCAACAAAGTACAGACCGTTACAGTTTGTTACAGTACAACGACACTGGCTCTCAACTGACAAATCCATTAAATGTAGCGCGGGGGTAAAATGGTAGGTGATTAAGCATGTGAAGAAGAAAAAAAAAAGTAGTGCAGACTCACCTTCTTGTCGTAGACGTCTTGCCAATCTACCGCCACGAAGAAGCTGTGGCGCATGATCTCCTTGGCGTCATCTGGCCCGCCGCCGAGCCTGTCAGAAACAGGGAGACGCACAGAAGTGAACGCTTTCTTGAAGAGCTGTCATGAAACAACACAGGAACACCAGCCAGGTGCAACTCCTGAAATAGCATTGAGAGAGCGAACGCTCTGCCTGGAGTTTATTTCCAGCCTACGTCTCAAGTTTTACCATCAAGGTCTTTGTGACAAACTTTGTCACAAACAAGGAACAAATAAAAACAAATTGAGATGAGGTGGTGTGAGGCAGTACTTCACAGGGCACCGAGAGCCAGCCAGCAACTCATGTACAAACTCCCAACTATTCATTTCCTTTATGGAATTGAGAAGACACGCTCATCCAGAGCGACTTACATTAAGGGCATGCATATTCCCTCTTTTGAAATGTGTTGGTGTGTCAAACTATTAAGCAGTTTTGTTGGCTGATTAACTGACCAAGCTTTCGGCGTGTAATGCTTATTGCTGGTGCCTCATGGTGTGTGTGCGCCTGTGTTAGTCTGTGTTTCTGGGAATATGCGTGGGTGTGTGTGCGCGAACTGTGGGCGTCCTTCTCTCTGCCGCTTTTGTACCGTTTGTTAGGGTCCTTGATGAGCAGGCCGGAAAGCAGGGACTTGGCGTCGGAGGAGAGCGTGCGTGGGAACTTAATCTCCTCCATGAGAATGAGCTCAAACAGCTTCTCATGGTCCTGGTTGTAGAAGGGCAGCCGGCCACACATCATCTCATACATGACCACACCCAGACCCCACCAGTCCACCGCCCGGCCATAATCATTGTCCTCCAGAACCTGGTTAAGGACATGACAATATGAAATATGACATAGGGAGTGTAGTATCAGTTTGGTGTAATGACACGATGACATTATGAAATATGACATAGGGAGTGTAGTATCAGTTTGTTGTAAGGACACGATGACATTATGAAATATGACATTGGGAGTGTAGTATCAGTTTGGTGTAATGACACGATGACATTATGAAATATGACATAGGGAGTGTAGTATCAGTTTGGTGTAAGGACATGACACTATAAAACGTGTCATGTCCTGAAATATAAGGGCATCCATACAATAGTCCTACACAATTTAACAATTTCTACATTTTTGTCTGTTGTCAGGAGATCCCAACTGACTCAGTATTACTTAGTTTTTATATTATTATTAGTTATATTAAATATCTGGAATATAAATTATATAAATAACCACCATAAAAAACACTTGAAATACACTCACCTAAAGGATTATTAGAAACACCATACTAATACTGTGTTTGACCCCCTTTCGCCTTCAGAACTGCCTTAATTCTACGTGGCATTGATTCAACAAGGTACTGAAAGCATTCTTTAGAAATGTTGGCCCATATTGATAGGATAGCATCTTGCAGTTGATGGAGATTTGTGGGATGCACATCCAGGGCACGAAGCTCCCGTTCCACCACATCCCAAAGATGCTCTATTGGGTTGAGATCTGGTGACTGTGGGGGCCATTTCAGTACAGTGAACTCATTGTCATGTTCAAGAAACCAATTTGAAATGATTCAAGCTTTGTGACATGGTGCATTATCCTGCTGGAAGTTAGCCATCAGAGGATGGGTACATGGTGGTCATAAAGGGATGGACATGGTCAGAAACAATGCTCAGGTAGGCCATGGCATTTAAACGATGCCCAATTGGCACTAAGGGGCGTAAAGTGTGCCAAGAAAACTTTCCCCACACCATTACACCACCACCACCAGCCTGCACAGTGGTAACAAGGCATGATGGATCCATGTTCTCATTCTGTTTACGCCAAATTCTGACTCCACCATCTGAATGTCTCAACAGAAATCGAGACTCATCAGACCAGGCAACATTCTTCCAGTCTTCAACTGTCCAATTTTGGTGAGCTCGTGCAAATTGTAGCCTCTTTTTCCTATTTGTAGTGGAGATGAGTGGTACCCGGTTGGGTCTTCTGCTGTTGTAGCCCATCCGCCTCAAGGTTGTGCGTGTTGTGGATTCACAAATGCTTTGCTGCATACCTCGGTTGTAACGAGTGGTTATTTCAGTCAAAGTTGCTCTTCTATCAGCTTGAATCAGTCGGCCCATTCTCCTCTGACCTCTAGCATCAACAAGGCATTTTCGCCAACAGGACTGCCGAAATGGTTGCGCGTGAAAATCCCAGTAACTGAGCAGATTGTGAAATACTCAGACCGGCCCGTCTGGCACCAACAACCATGCCACGCTCAAAATTGCTTAAATCACCTTTCTTTCCCATTCTGACATTCAGTTTGGAGTTCAGGAGATGGTCTTGACCAGGACCACACCCCTAAATGCATTGAAGCAACTGCCATGTGATTAGTTGATTAGATAATTGCATTAATGAGAAATTGAACAGGTGTTCCTAATAATCCTTTAGGTGAGTGTATCTCACAACTTGTCATTTTGGACAGTGTGAGGTACATCCACACACAGTATGTAGTGTGTGTATGAACTCTGACCTCTGGTGCCAGGTACTCCGGCGTGCCACAGAAGGTCTTCATGGTTGCCGCGTCGGTGATGCCTTCTTTGCAGAGGCCAAAGTCTGTGATTTTGACGTGGCCGTCTTTATCCAGCATCAGGTTTTCCAGCTGCCAATGACAATTATTTTTAAGCCCTAATAATACATCCAACCCTAATTTATTTTATGTTTACATGTAGTGACAGTGAAGTTCTGTGAGTGTTATGATTTATAGGCATATCCTATCTTTCTCGTAAATAAAATCTTAACTTAGTCTCCCATTGACATCAATGCCATCCTATGTTATTCAGGATTGGCAGGATTTGCCCGAGAGAATTCTACACAACCATCTAAATCTATCACAACGGTATCTGTCGCCATTGCCAATAGCTAATATATTAGAGTTTACCTTAAGATCGCGGTACACTATCTTGGCAGAGTGCAGGTAGTCTAAAGCTGAGACGATCTCGGCGCCATAGAAACGTGTGCGGTCCTCAGAGAACACTCGCTCTCGTGACAAATGAAAAAATAGCTGTGGGGACAACAGGACAGATAGTCAGAAATGGTATGGAACCAGGAATACACGCAAGAAAGGTACTGATTAAACACAGACAAACCTTAATTCATGCATACAGTGGGGAGAACCAGTATTTGATACACTGCCGATTTTGCAGGTTTTTCCACTTACAAAGCATGTAGAAGTCTGTAATTTTTGTCATAGGTACTCTTCAACGGTGAGTGACGGAATCTAATACATTAGCATTTTATTGCATGACATAAGTATTTGATACATCAGAAAAGCAGAACTTAATATTTGGTACAGAAACCTTTGTTTGCAATTACAGATATCATATGTTTCCTGTAGTTCTTGACCAGGTTTGTACACACTGCAGCAGGGATTTTGGGCTACTCCTCCATACAGACCTTCTCCAGATCCTTTAAATTTCTGAATCGAAACACACAGCCAAGGCAACTAAGGAGCATCTCAAGGTCCTGGAGTGGCCTAGCCAGTCTTCAGGCCTGAACCCAATGGAAAATCTTCGGAGGGAGCTGAAAGTCTGTATTGCCCAGCGACAGCCCCGAAACTTGAAGGATCTGGAGAAGGTCTGTATGGAGGAGTGGGCCAAAATTCCTGCTGCAGTGTGTGCAAACCTGGTCAAGAACTACAGGAAATGTATGATCTCTGTAATTGTAAACAAAGGTTTCTGTACCAAATATTAAGTTCTGCTTTTCTGATGTATCAAATACTTATGTTATCCAATAAAAAGCAAATTAATTATTTAAAAATCATACAATGAGATTTTCTGGATTTTTTAGATTCCGTCTCTCACATTTGAAGTGTACCTATGATAAAAATTACAGACCTCTACATGCTTTGTAAGTAGGAAAACCTGCCAAATCGGCAGTGTATCAAATACTTGTTCTCCCCACTGTATATAGGCATCTTTAAAAAGGTATAGTTACATTCACTAAGTTCTCTGAAAATATGTTTGCTTGAGTCTTGGGCTGATGTTTACTGTGAGTGCTCATTTTTGCCTTTCAAATCCTAATGAATAAAAGGGCCTTGATCAATGTTCCAAACCTAAGACACTGCATGAATAGCGTTTCTGGAAATAATGAGTGTTTACGGTTCTTGTAAAGAGCACCTGTCTCATGGAAACGATTGTCAACACACCTGCGGTGTCTGGAACACTGCCGACATGTCAGCTAAGCCCTAAAGTAGCATGAGTATCTCTTACCTCTCCTCCATTCACATACTCCATGACGAAGCACAACCGGTCCTTGGTCTGAAAGGAATACTTCAGAGACTGGAAAATAAAAACCAGTTGTTTGTTGCACAGTGATTGTTATTCTTCCCTCAGACAATGGTTCAATAATCCTTTCAATAGTATTTAATGACATGTACTGTACAATATTCCCAGCAAACTGGGGACGTCCTAATGACATACAGTAATGTTCCCATTAAGTCCCCTGAAGGGTTGTTGCAAGACGTTTCTCCGCAACATTCGATGACCACAACGGGATGACACGCGATGCTTACAAGATAACGTTTTCTGGTAGACTTTTGACTATTTCCCTGTTACCAGAATCCCACAAGAACCATGTTGGGACCTTTTCCAGAGGTTGTGCAATGGTCCAAACTGCCAGGATGTTTAAAGATGTTACATCACGGCCCCCTGGAGGTTTTTATCATGAGATGAGTTTCAGGTGTCTCCAAACATTGAAAGTAAAGCAATTTAATGGTATGTACGTTTTTTTTTTTTATGGTAGGTAGTTTGCTTTTCAGATAAAATGTGTATGTATGTGTGGGGGAGTCTGTGGCCATTAGGAACAAGCCTAGGATCTAGACAATCACCATAAAAGAGCATCCTAAAAACCTCCCCTGGGTGAGGCTAGTGTGGTCTAAGCCACTCCCACCAAGTAGGTATACTGCTGCAGCTTTGAACTGAATACGACCTACTGCTCTGTCAGAAAAACAACAACAACATTGTTCTCTATACTTCCAACTGCCACAAATAAAGCGTAAAACACTGCCCCAGAACCTTTTCCATCGAAATATTCCTAGTTCCCAAGAACTAAACAAAAACCTCCAGAAGACCATGACCAAACATCCAGGGCCTTTTCCCATAAAAGTCTAATTCAAGTAAAAATAAAAGATGTCAAGTAGGAAGTTAAAGATAGAAAGTATCCACATGTGGAATATGCTCCACACACTGTGTTGTTTTCCATAGCATTAACAAGTAACACCACTAACTGCTTGTCATTTACCAGTACTGGGTCGTTGTGGATTTCAAGCACATTTACATTTCAGTCATTTAAGCAGACGCTCTTATCCCAAGTGACTTACAGGAGCAATTAAGGTTAAGTACCTTGCTGGAATTCCTCAAACATGCACTACCATTGACCAGGGCCTTATGAGCGCAGCCTGTTCAGTTGGAGGCGTACTGGACAAGTAAATGCCTTCTCGAAACAATACTCACAGTTAGGAACGGATGTCGGGTGTTTTTTAAAACTCTGCTTTCTGTGAGTGTATGAGCGACTTCATCCTGCATTAGAAAGAAAAAGAGGACGATTAAAGGGACAGAAAGGACAGAGAGAGAGAGAAAGAGAGAGAGGGTCACGGTTTTCCAACCAGTCTCTAATCAACTACACTGACGGGATCTTCTAACAAGCCCTCTCAGACACTCATTCTTTATACTAGCTTCAAAGTAAGTGGTCCAATGGGTTAGAAAAATCGCTGCTTGCTGGTGCCTTATGTAAAATGAGTTGACAAACAGCCATTTGCTGTGGCTGGTACCTTGGCGATGATGACTTCTTTCTTCAGGATCTTCATGGCATAATACGTTCCGCTCGCCTTCTCCTTGACCAAAATGACTTTCCCGAAAGTGCCCTTGCCCAGTAGTTTCAGATAGTCAAAGTCATTCATTGTCTATCCATAGAGAAAATTGAGTAAGAGAAAGAACACAGAAAAACATGGGAAGGGACGAGACAAAGGGAGAAAACCTTGAGTCAGTGGTTTGTTTTTCGGGGGACAACCGGGCCTTAGCAGGTGCATCTGTCCGACCGCCATGTGGCCCTCACCTTCCGTTTGTGGTGGCTGGTGGAGGTGTCCATCTCCTCCTCGTTGACCTCGTTCTCAATCTGCGACGTGGGGCAGCAGATGAGCCCCTCCTCCTCCTGGCTGGCCAGGGAGTCGGCCACAGTCTGGATGGCCTCCGCCCACTCGTCCCTGGAACCAACCGACAGCAGCTTACTTTAACATGCTAACATGCTGTGCGCTGAGGAAAGTGCCCCTTTCCAAAGTAGGCTGGCTTAAACTAACAGAGGAGTGAGACAGAGAGGAAGAGGGATGGTGGCAGAAGGAATTAGAGGGACAAAAAAAATTAACGAAGGAGCAAGCGAGCCAACCTCTCATTGGGCGTGTCCACGTGGAAGGTTCTCTCAATGACAGTGGTCCACTGCAAACAGCGGATGATGAACGTGTTGGGCTTGGGCCTCTCCGTCTTCATCAGCTGGCATTCTGAGGAGTAGGCGGGGGGGTGGGAGGGAAGCGGGGCAGCAGAGTGTTGAGGGAGGGAAAAGGTGAAAATGACACATGTGGGTCAATAGACGTGTGACTGGCTCGAGTTCTTTCCATGACTGGGTTAAACATTTGTTGTCCAGTAGTGTTTCATACGGTAATGGAGCAATGTGGTGTTGTATTACATTCAAGGAGCAGTATATCTGGTCTGAATGTCACATCTTGGTGTAACAACTGCATTACAATACAGGCCTATATTGATATTTTCAATTGACAGGAACAATTTTAAGAACCAGTATGTTGTAACTGATCCTCAAGACACCAATGGGTGACTTCTCTTACGGAGGAAAACTGGAAAGTATCAGTTGAGTTGGCCTTTTAGTCCAGGACCAGGCTTAGAGTCAGAGGAACCGCCCTGAAATGGTGACTGCCAATAGTGAAAAATTGTGAGTGGCAAAGTTGTGGAGGACCTACTTGCTACGGAGAAGTTGTTGAGGGGATAAGCCAGGTCAGCATCTTGTGGTTTGTCCTTGTAGCCAATAAAGGAGCCGTCCGTCTTCAGCAGGAAGTAGCGTGGCCTCCAATTCTTTATGTACTCACCTGCAACAACGAATGGCTAATTTGAACCAATCTCGCTAGCTCCCTGCTAGCTTAGTGACTGTCCGGCCAACTGAATTAGTTCAGTGTTTAGACCTTGGCTGAGCCCCAAACGCTTCCTTGCTTTTATAGTGCAGTAGTCCACTTCAAAAGAAATTGGAGTGCCATGTGTCTTAGCCCTGGACGACTCTAAGTAAGTGGATTCATTTAACACTAAGGCAGGATTCATTACGGTTCAAACAAGACAGTACATTAGGGTCCATGCTTGCATTCCCTCACAAAGATCTCAAAGTAGACCAAGTAGAACACCATTTTGCTAATAGGCTAACGTTACACTTTTTCACCATGAGAGACAACAGTAGCGGTCTTCAAAAAAATGTGTGGCTAAAGCAAAAGGGGAAAAACAAATTTGTTTGCCAACTATCAATTCCAAACCCCAAGACACATCTCTGTGTCTAGATAACTTGACTTTGTATGAGCACAAAAGTGCCTTAAACAAATTCAGGCAGCTCTGAAAGGAAGGATCTGGGGAGTTAAGCCGCCATCTGAGATCACAGCACCACAAGACAAACGTGTATGTGACAGTGTCACAGCTCGAGGCGAATCAGTATACAAAGGAACACACACTGCACATACATACATCCGACAACCAGTCATACACATGTGGCTGAATGCATTAATATGCAATTGAGAAGTTCATATAATATAGTGTACACAATAAGTTTAAATGATATTAAATCTGAGGGTGGGGGGGGGGGGGGTGTAACTGTTGGAAGGACGGTAAACCCCCTCCATCCTCAACCGGTCAGCTCACCTCTCTTTTGAACCCAGCCTTCCTTGACAACGTTCAGGTCGCTCATCGTGGCTCTGACTCAATCGTCCGCCCGGACCCAGGGGGTTGGGTCAGCAGTCCTGACCTTCCGGTCCCTTCCTCTTCCTCACAAACACACACCCGATTGTCTCTCCGAACTCGGCCCGTCAGCCTCTGGATTCTCTCTATCCCTCCTTCCCTCTCTCTCTCTCTCTCCCTCTCTCTCGTTTACACAAACCCTCTAGACTCACTCTTTCTCTGCTACTTTCTTCTCAGTACCTCACTCTCCTTTGGTCTGCCTCCTTTCCTCTCCACTTCTGGTTTCCCCCTACTCTGTCTTTACTCAACCTTCCTCTGCCTCTCGTTTCCTGTCTCACACTCTCTTTCTCCACTTCTCTCTCTCTCTCTCTCCCTCCCTGTCTCTCTCTCCCTCTCTCCCTGTCTCTCTCTCTCTCTTTAGGCACTCCAGCGGCGACTCTGCCTGGGAGGAAACACGGAGAGAAAATGTCCATGGATCGTTCCCTCCACACCCACACACTCCACTCCCAAAACCCCCTTCCCCTTCTGGTTCCTTTGCAAACACTTACGTGAGCACCGGAGTCATTGTTAAGACCCAGAGCTCGCTTCCCGTCCCGTCCCCTCCCTGCCCGCTGGCAGTTAATCCCCCTTTCCTCTCTCCCCTCTACAGTGGGTCCACAGCTGCGGATGCAGAGCCCTTTGCCAGACTTTCTTAAAAGGTGCACCTTCTTTACGGGCCACCAATGCATCTATTCTGGTACCTATGGATTATGCTAAGTGGTCTATCAGGGTATGCACAAGCTACATCAGAGGCGAGGTCATAGCCACGGATAAGGACCAGGCAGGGCTTTGCCTCTTTTGAACTGCTCTGCTGCGAAATTGTGTGTTGGCGTGAGGGCTTTACGTAAACATTTGATTGGTGTGATTGATGCGCTTTGACAGCAGTAGGAAGCAAATGGCTGTGATCTGTGACTTATCGTCAAAAAACAAAGCTGTGAACATTACCGTTTTTATTCCCAATCACTAGTTCCTAAATACGAAGGCTAGAGGCTAACATGAAAACATTAGCACGGGCCTCTCGGCTGTATTAAATCCACAAACAAAATGTTTCAGTTGTAATAAATTCCACCTAGTTTATCACTCAAAAACCCAAATGAGATGTACCCTGTATAAATAGCAGGCCTAAAGTCAAAACAATTTTTTGGGGTGATATGGTTATTTTCAAGTTTTAAAACAACGTTGGTAGCTGAATTCATCTCATTTTTGGTTGGATCAACATGAACGACCATGTAGCTGTTAGCTTTAATGGCCATGTATCTTTACTACCCTATGATATAGAGTCAAATGATGTGCATGTCAACCCAGGTGTGGAATTTGTTTAATGTGAACCCCCACCAGCAGGAAACTCGAATGCACTAACAGTGTTTTGTTGTCATCGATGACTGGATGCCTGTGAAAAACATCAGACGACAGATGTGAAAAACCTGGATCTGGGATGGAAAACAAATAGGAGCAATCCAATGACAACAAAAACAATGGCTGACATGAACTGGCGTTCCATTTTAGATGCGATTGCATGTTCACAGCTGAAACCTTTTCCCGCAATAACTGTATCCGCAATAAATAGGACAAGAGACATCGCTAAGCCTCGCACCACATACAAATATTGAAACAACAGCTTTTGTTTCAAGGGCGTGTGGTGTCATTTGCTATTACATAATAACAATACCCTCCCATATACAGATTCCATTATGGAATAATAACAAGGGGCACAAAATAAATACTGGATAATGGTGATATTTACACAACGTTCACGTGCCAGTAAATGGATAAAATGTCAACTGATTCGGGAAAGAATTTGTATACCGAGCTAGCCTGTAGGGCTAGCTAGCTAATAGATGCTAACTAGCCACTGAGGCTAACGAACGTAGGTTGCCAGCAACCAGCTAACTATCAGACAGTCTCGTCTCCTCCTTAACGTTTTGCATTTTTTATGATAAAAAAAAAAAAAGTCCTGTGTCGTTTGCGTTTCCTTTTACTATGTAGATATAATAACACACATGTGGCAATATCTTTCATTGCAGACATTTTATGTTTAGACTACAGCACAAAAACTGACTGGGCCGAAGCCAGACATCTCTACCAACCCATCAATGTAGCTTGCGCTTGAGAATCAGCCCAAGCCCTCCCGTTGCAGCATCCCAGCAGCAGCATCACATCCAAACTTGCAAATGACGTGCATTCGTGCTGGCTAAAATGCTAACGGCTGTTCCCACCCATGTAACGTTGAGATTAGGCTTCCACCAGCCCAAATAAATTACTACATTAAATGACCACTTCATAAACCTTTTCTGCTAATATTTCTAAAATGTGTAATCACATTAAAACGTTATTGTTTTATTTTACCTGGTAGTGGTAGTCGAATACGATAAGGACACCCCCTTCGAGCTCTGTCTTGTGCTTTTAACGGAGCCAAATATTTGGTAAGAACAGCAAGTCAGTGATAAAAATAGAAGGACCGTGATGTATCCATAGCTGCTGTGGCTGCGGCCAATTACAAAGCCCGAAAATAATGTTTTGTAGACAGAATTTGCCGCGACAGTCCTTCCCGGCTCCGCCACAAGCTCCAACAGCCTGCCACTGGTTCTAAGGAAATCTCGTGACGTCACGTGTAGACAGATTTTCCGACGACTTCCCTCCTCATGGCATCCATTCGCTTTTGTTGGTCCCCGGCTTTTGTTGGTCCCCGGTGTCAAGTAAGTGTCCACAAAAGCATTAACGCATAGGCTTACACTTGGTCATGACAATTGATGGAATTTATATAGTCGACAGTGTTCTAACCAGTGATGATGCAAAATAGTTGATAGGTTATGCATTTGAAATTTCAAACTGGTTAATTTTATCTTTCAATATATTTTACTATCTAAATGATGGGGGGCTTTGTTTAAATACTCTCATACTAGTGGCCAGTCTAGCTTCCTTCATGACAGAATGCCCAGAATGCACATGAAGCTCTTAGTCCTGGAGATCACAAGAACTGCAAAAACAAGGAATGTATTTGCTCCACTGTGTCATGTAAAATGTGTGTACAAAAGCAATCAAGCAGGCTTACATCTTGTCATGACATTTAGAGGTATTTATACAGTCGACAGTGCTCAAACCAGAGAAAGTGTAAATATATAGTATAAATATTGTTAATAGGTTCTGTGTTGGCTATTTCTAAGTAAATATGTTATTTAATGTTTAGTTTTTAATTATATTTGATGCATTAGCTATTTATAATTAAATAATTTGAAATCCTTTCAGGTAATAGCGCTTCACAACCACCCTCTTAGGGACTGGCAGACATTTAACATTTTTGTTGTAGCTCTAAACTAGCTCATCTGATTCACCTAATCAATGAAGTGATGATTAGTTGACAAGTTAAGTCAGGCTATCAGCTCTGGAAAAGTTAAAAAACATGAAATGGCTGTTGCCTTTCACTGAGGAGAGGTTTGTGAACCCCTGGAATAACGACTTTGTTTTAAATATTCACATACTAGTGACCACTCAAGCCTAATTAACGGTAGCCTGCCAAGAAACACACCAGGACCTGTGAAAAATCTTTCCAATAAGTGGTTGCAGATGGTGACATCATTTGAACTATTAGAAACATTTCCAAGTTGATCCTATGTCTGAAAATGAAAATACCATTATCTGATGTTTAGTGAAGGGCGTTAGTGATGTTGGACAATGGGGTTGTTTTCATTCTACCAAATTCTTTAAGATAAGCAAAACTTTGGATTTGGCCTGACTACATGGCCGGACTCAGGGTGTGGTGCCTCCACCCAAATAAAAATTATACATCAGGTTATATTGACTTTTCAGTGGGCCAATTGGACTAGAGCGGAGAGGGCGTTTGGGAAGAAATACCACCCCCTAGTGTTCAAAAGACAAATTAAAGGAATACAACTCGACTGAACCCACTCACCCTAAAACGGACGCATACTACAATGTGATCATTGTAAGGACCCAATTCACAAAGTGTCTCAGAAAAGGAACTCTGATCGAGGATCAGCTTTTCCATTCTGACCACAGTGAATAAGATAATATCGTCACATCCTTGATCACAACTCCGGCTCTGAGACGCTTGAATAAGATTAATGAATACAGACCTTGGTTAGTTTTCATCCAATTACTTGAAGATGAGCTAGTTTCCCTGAAGCGGCCTAATTAAAGTAGTGTTAGAGTTGACCCTTTCTTCTAGTGTTAGTTAGCTGAGTGCCACTGGTCTGTTATAGAGATGGCAGGGTTCGATTTCTCTCCCGTGGTAACTAAAGGAGGATGTGAGTCATTAGCTAGTAATGGCATGTATGGGTTGAATCCCAAATGGCAACCTATTCAGTAAATATGCCTTGAAGCACAACACTTTTGACTAGAGCCCAGTCTGGTCCCTGTTGAAGAGGAATGGTGGGGCACTTCGCAGGGAATAGGGTGCCTGGGACATGGAGAGAAAAGACTGCTCAGTATGGTGGTAAAACCTAGGTTGCTACATGAAAACAACATTGAACAGTGAAACATCTCCTCTCCGTTACCCCTCAAGTCACTGGTAAGATGGATTGATGCTGTTTAAGGAGGGAATTAATGGAGACTTTAGGTTAACCAAGATTAGAGTCATCCGGACACAGTTGGGAACAAATATTATTTATTTTCTGGTCAATATATAATAACTTGTTTTCTCTCCTTTTTGACCACCACTTCCCTCTGTTGGTTTAACACTGATATTGACCATCTACAGAATTCTATTAACTTAAAGTTCTATAATGACTAGTAGCTCTTTTGAATGAATGCAATGAATAATTAGCCAGTTATCCTATCCTTGTATGCTTGTATGCTGAAACACCATCTCTGGGATAGCATAGCAGAGTGGAGGGTTGTAGGCTAGCAACACAATGTAACATGTTTTCTGCAGCTGAAGCCTGCAGGATGGCTGGATCAGGGGCAGCTATGAGACTGCACGAATTCAAGGAAAGACAGGACTTTGACACATATACAAGAAAACCTGGATCAGCGCTGAGGTGAGTTAAGCTGGTTAGCTACAAAACAACGAGCCTGTTCCCAGATCTGTTACCTAATATATTCTGTTGACGTTCTTCTTCTGCCTACACAAAATGTTTTACTAAATAAATTAGTCACTAATCCAGACTTGCAAAAGTATTCAAACAAACCCCAGACTAATTATTGTATATTACTGAATTACAAATGGTACATTGAAATGTTGTTCTATTCCCACGCATTACATTTGATAGAGCCACCTTTCAATACCAAAACAGCTTTAAGTCTTTTAGGGTATATATGTACCAGCTTTGCAAAGAGTTTTATAGTGATTTTGCCGCATTTGTCCTGACTGCTCAAGGTTGTTCAGGTTGGTTGGATGATATTGTGTAATTTTCAAATAGTGCCACAAATTCTCAATAGGATTAAGATCAGGAATTTGACTAGGAAATTGTAAGACAAGGTAATTGTGTTCTCATGTATTTTTATTTTTTTGGAGTTTAAGTGTTTTAATTATATCTAATATCCGTGGGTATATCTAACATCCGTGGGCATGGCACAGCACTTGGCTGGAGAAATAATTTTGGGTTACCGTGGAACTATTTTAGTTGAAATTGAGATTTAAACCTGTACACAACCAGCATCTAGAATAATATTTGCATGACACTACAAAACATATAGGCTTTCTGTGTTAAGGTAGTAGCAAATACCTGTTTTTTATTGTATTTGTTAAAGGTGGAGATCTGTAAAGAATGAACTGAGAATAATTAGGGTTAACTGCCTTGCTCAGGGACAGAGAAGACACATTATTTTACTGTTGTGGGCTCAGTGATTTGATCTAGCAATCCACCCTAATTTATTTGATCAGTTGAAGTGATACTTTTGGTTGAGTCCGATTTTACAGTACATGTATGAAAGGACCATGAGCATTGACCAAATCTCTTCTCTTAGTTATTCATCCAAAAACTCCTGTTCTGAAATGGACTCTTTAAATTGTATTTGCAGAGTGACACGTCAGGGGAAGGACGTTCGAGGACTGTACCCTGTTCAGCTGGGCAGAGTGACACGTCAGGGGAAGGACGTTCGAGGACTGTACCCTGGTCAGCTGGGCAGAGTTCACGTCATTTCCTCTCAGGATCGCAGGTATACTGCCAAGAGTACAGAGCTAATTAAATCAAATCTGCTCCGCTTTGTACACATGCTATACACAGCTTTTTACACAATTTTTTTTCCAGAGATTAACATTGAAAAGTTCATCACAAAAGATAGAATGTGTGAGTAGATACTCTCAATTTGGGATTTATCTATTGCCATGTTAAAGCAATATGATGTGCCAACGGCCCATTTATAGCTATGGGAATATTTGTTCTATAACATATCTGTTCTATAGAAATACCGTCCTTTTCAAAATGCCTGAATGCTGTGTACACACAAGTATAGTGATATTTCACACCTATGGCACACTGTCTATAAAGCCCTTTTCCACAAATTCCCACACTCACTAACCTCTTTATTAACATATAAAAGCATTTCCTACAAAACAAGATAATTATATTGGCTAAACCTATTGGTTCCTTCACTGATCTTCCTTTACAGTATCTGCTATTTCCCTCTCCTCCATCATCTCAGCTTCTCTCTTCTTTCTCCACATCTCTCCTTGCCTTCCCAGATTTGGGTGCATCTTTCCATTTTCTTCTTTGTAAGTCAAGAAAGGAGACTCAGGCTCAATCACTGTATTGATATAAAGGAAAGTATTTTACAACATGTCATTCTACCCTTGTCATTTACTGGCATACAGTCAAGAGCATAGGAGCAGGAGGGCATGTCCCTCCAGTGTTAAAAGCAGCTAAATTGGTCCCCCCCCAAATAATAACCACATTTTGTAAAAAATATAAAATGCGCCCCCCGCAAAATCAAAATACTTGCACACAGTCAACAATAAATACTTTGTTTGAGGCTCAGTGTAAATACATTTGCATATACATTAAAATGTATCTAGTTTATTATCACCACTGTCAACTAGCTAGGTTTGTGTGGCTTAGATATCAGCCAAGGTACTAATCACTTCGATATCAGGAAATGAAATATCAACAAAGCTAGCTAATGAGTTGTCAGTTATGGGAATTGGGTTCAAAGCGTAACAGTATGTATTTCAACAACCCAGCAAACCTGCCAGCCAAGCCAGCCAGCTTAGACAATACAAAACATACCACAATAGTTTAGGTGACATCTAGAGATGAATTTGATGAATTGACATTTAGCTGGTCACACAACAGTTATTGTGAAATAACAAAAAAATATTAGATTTTTCTAGCTACATATCATGCTTGTCTTCATTATTGTCAATCTTTGACTAATTTTACACAATGGGGCAGAACAAAGAGCTTAGGCATTGCTTGAAGGTAGGAGGGGCCAGTTCCCAGTTTGCAGCATACTGAAAGCTCCCTGGTTCCTGCACATGGTGGTTCAAATTAACTCACTGTCGCCCAGTGTGGATGGGTGTGATGTCGGACAAAGCTGCATTGTGTTGTTGGGATTTACCAAGACATTGTGGTAGATCGGGCGCCTGCCAGATCAATCATGCTTGAAGAACTGCACAAGGGAGAAATCAGTATTAGACTAAACACTTACTCACAAACACAATGATGAATATCACAGACACAATGCTTCATTGGACTGTTGATAACTGTTGGAAAACCCCGACCCAAAAAAAAAAAAGCCTGATTGAACTCAAAATCCCAACTAGACATGCCTAAATCCTCTGGGAAATTTTCTCTGGATGAGTAAATCAGAATTAGAACTTGCCACAAACCAGCGATGTGTTTACCAAAGCATTAAACTAATAAAGGACGTTAAGTAAATCTGGTGTGCTTGCCAATGTTGAAGTTATCATGGTTGTGAAATAGTAACAGTAATATTATTAGTTCCAGTGGTAGTGGCAGAAGTGTTAATCATTTATAGTAGTGTAGAGTTAACGCACGTTCTAGCGGGCAGATATAGCAGATATAGTAAGCTGTCGTTTCATGTGTTAAGTGCACAACAAGATTTATAGTATCAGAAGGAATCGTAAGAACACTTTTCTGGGGGTTTAGGCTGCTTGGATGTGCTGGGTGGTAGTGTCCACATTATGACTCGAGGGTGAACAGTGGACCCAAATGTGGACAAGAAAGCCGGACAGATTCCATATGAAATGTTTATCAACGTACAGGTACAGGGAAAAGCTGTCCCGTAGTCAGTGGATCGGCGGAGGTCGGGAAACAGAGAGGAACGGCAGAGGTACACAGGGCAGGCAGACTGGTAGTCAGGGGTCAGGCGGAGGTCGGTAACGGGAGCAGAACACCAGAGGTACACAGGGGCAGACAGGCGCGTTGGTCAGGGTGTGACACATTATAAATGTAGTGACAAGCAAATTAGTCTAGATAAGATTGTATCTATATTCACTTTGGCAACACATACTGCATACTAAAATTGACACAACACAGTAAAATCTGGTTGATCCAGACAGCATGGTCACTGCCACAGATGACACGTAGATATACAGTTGGGCTGGGTTTGCCTACCCAGGCAGAAATTGAAAAATGTTGGCATTGATTTTGGGAGTTCGGTGAGGCCATGGAGAAGGACTATCGGCTGGCCTCGAAGAGATTCTGGCAAACCGTCCGGCGCCTCAGGAGAGGGAAACAGTGCCCTACCAACGCTGTTTACTGTAGAGGTGGGCAGCTGTTGACCTCAACTAGGGATGTCGTCGGGCGGTGGAAGGAGTACTTCGAGGATCTCCTCAATCCCGCCGTCACGTCTTCCATTGAAGAAGCAGAGGATGAGGGCTCAGAGGTGGTCTCGTTCCATCACCCGGGCTGAAGTCACAGAGGTAGTCAAGAAACTCCTCGGTGGCAAGGCACCGGGGGTGGATGAGATCCGCCCTGAGTACCTCAAGTCTCTGGATGTTGTGGGGCTGTCTTGGTTGACACGCCTCTGCAACATCGCGTGGCGGTCGGGGATAGTGCCTCTGGGATGGCAGACCGGGGTGGTGGTCCCTTTTTTTAAGAAGGGGGACTGGAGGGTGTGTTCCAACTATAGGAGGATCACACTTCTCAGCCTCCCCAGGAAAGTCTATGCCAGGGTGCTGGAGAGGAGAATACGGCCGATAGTAGAACCTCGGATTCAGGAGGAACAGTGTGGTTTTGGTCCAGGCCGTGGAACACTGCAGGAGCTTGGTCCGCATTGCCGGCAGTAAGTCAGACTTGTTCCCAGTGCATGTTGGACTCTGGCAGGGCTGCCCTTTGTCGCCGGTTCTGTTCGTAATTTTTATGGACAGAATTTCTAGGCACAGCCAGGGCCCGGAGGGTGTCAGGTTTGGGGATCACACGATTTCGTCTCTGCTCTTTGCGGATGATGTTGTCGTGTTGGCCCCTTCAAACCAGGACCTTCAGCATGCACTGGGATGGTTTGCAGCCGAGTGTGAAGCGGTGGGGATGAAAATCAGTACCTCCAAATCCGAGGCCATGGTCCTCAGTCGGAAAAGGGTGGCTTGCCCACTTCAGGTTGGTGGAGAGTGCCTGCCTCAAGTGGAGGAGTTTAAGTATCTAGGGGTCTTGTTCACGAGTGAGGGAAGGATGGAACAGGAGATTGACAGACGGATTGGTATAGCTTCTGCAATAATGCGGTCGATATATCGGTCTGTCGTGGTGAAGAAAGAGCTGAGCCGCAAGGCGAAGCTCTCGATTTATCGGTCAATCTACGTTCCTACTCTCACCTATGGTCATGAGCTTTGGGTCATGACCGAAAGGACAAGATCCCGGATACAGGCGGCCGAAATGAGCTTTCTCCGCAGGGTGGCTGGGCGATCCCTTAGAGATGTGAGAAGCTCGGTCATCCGGGAGGAGCTCAGAGTAGAGCAGCTTCTCCTCCACATCGAGAGGGGTCAGCTGAGGTGGCTTGGGCATCTGTTTCGGATGCCTCCAGAACGCCTTCCTGGGAAGGTGTTCCGGTCCCGTCCCACCGGGAGGAGACCCCGGGGAAGACCTAGGACACGCTGGAGGGACTATGTCTCCCGGCTGGCCTGGGAACGCCTCAGTGTCCCCCCGGAAGAGCTAGAGGAAGTGTCTGGGGAGAGGGAAGTCTGGGCATCCCTGCTTAGACTGCTGCCCCCGCGACCCGGCCCCGGATGAAGCGGAAGAAGATGGATGGATGGATGGAGACCAAAATAGAGCTTTATGGTCACAACCATAAGCGCTATGTTTAGAGAGGGGTCAACAAGGCCTATAGTGAACAGAATACCATCCCCACTGTGAAGCATAGTGATGGCTCACTGATGTTTTGGGGGTATGTGAGCTCTGAAGGCACGGGGAATCTTATGAAAATTGATGGCAAGATGAATATAGCATGTTATCAGAAAATACTGGCAGACAATTTGCATTCTTCTGCATGAAAGCTGCGCAATGACCCTAAGCATAAGGCCAAGTTGACCCTCCAGTGGTTACAGCAGAAAAATTTTCTGGAGTGGTCATCACAGTCTCCTGACCTTAATACCATCGAGCCACTCTGGGGAGATCTCAAAAGTGTGGTTCACGCAAGATGACCAAAGACATTACGTGACCTGGAGGCATTTTGCCACGGGGCCTCATAGACAACAATTACAAAAGACTGCACAGCCACATCCCCAGTTATAAGATGGTGTGTACACTTATGCCACCAGGTTATTGTAAGGTTTCTATTTTTCATTTTACCCCCTCGAAGATTTCAGATTGTTTTTCAATTGAACTGTTCACATTATAGGTCACATTAAAAGTGGAAATGGTTCTGACATGATTTATCTTTGTCTCGTTCTTTTACATCACAAAAACCTGACATTTTAACAGGGGTGTGTAGACTTTTTATATCCATTGTATATATCTATCTATATATATATATATATATATATATATATATATGGCCACTTCATTAGGAAGAGTTGCTGCATAACGCAGATGCTGTAGATTTGTCAGCTGCACATCAATGATGCAAATCCCCCTTTCCTCCACATCCCAAAAGTGCTCTATTGGGTTGAGATCTGGTGACTGTGGAAGACATTTGAGTAGAGTGAACTCATTGTCATGTTCAAGAAACCAGTTTGGGATTATGTGGACATTGTGACATAACACGTTATCCTGATGTAGCCCGTAGAGAAAGGGAACACTGTGGTCATAATGGGATGAACATGATCAGCAACAATATTCAGGTAGGCTGTGGCATTTAAACAATGCACAATTGATACTAAGGCGCCATAAGTGTGTAAAGAAAATATCCCACACACCATTACACCACCACCACCATTCTCCTCTGAACTCTGCCATAAACTGGCGTTCACTGGATATTACTTTCTCTATAATCCCTAGAGATGGTTGTGGGGGAAATCTTAGTAGACCAGCACTTTCTGAAATACTCAAACCAGCCCGTTCTCACAATACTCAACTACATGTCACATTCAAAGTCACTCAAATCACCTTTCTTCCCCATTCTGATGCTTGGTTTAAAATTCAACAGAACTTCTTGACCATGTCAACATGCCTAAACGCATTGAGTTTAAGATATCCGATTAACAAGCAGTTAAAAAGGTGGCCGGTGAATAGTGATGGCCATTTGAGGCTTCTTTAGCGTTATTTTAGCAGCAGGATATTATGCTGGCAGCACTCAGATTTTCTTTATCACAATAAAAGCCATCATTGTATAAGGCAATAGAGTTAACAATCTAGTCTGTGAAAAAGAACAGACAAGAATAACATTGGAACGGACATTAAACATAAAATGTACAGACTAGATTGTTAGCTATATTGCCTTATATAGTTCAATGATGGCTTTTATTTTGAAAAAGAAAATCTGAGTTAGCACGGCTAGCATAATATCCTGCTGCTAGAAGAACGGTAATGAAGCCTTGAATGTCCATCAGCACTGGTGAGTGTATATCACACCCTATTGTTGTGCTGTACATGGCCTCCACTCACGTATGTCATTTTGTATTTTTGTATCATTACACCAAAACACATTGAGTATGTGTACCAGATTGGAACTGCTGATCTTCTGTGAACCATGAACCATTGTTAGTTTGTTATGCGTATGTGATTGTTAGTCAGGGGAGTGGCCTTTCCTATAAACATTCTGATGTTTGGATACTTCTGGAGATACCTTTTAACCATGTTAAGGTCTGTGTGCCTTAGGTGGGCAGGAGCACTGACAATGGTTTTAAACATCACCAACAAAAAGTATGTTGCCTGTTGAACATGTGAAGGCAGTGCTTTTGCAGTAGGCATTGTGTTGTATGTAGCGATAGGCTCTATGAACCCCTTGGGGTTTGTGTCAATTGTTGTTTCATTACTTAATGTTTTGAACACAGTGAACATCTGCTGGTCAAGAATAAATATCAGCATGATTAATGTTCATACAGATGCCATTACATTAATCAAAACGTTTTTAATAATGAGCTCCCTGTAGTAGGAATTTATTTAAAAAAGTTTTCAAATTGTTTTCAAATTGTAATTTTTTTGTGTGTGTATATAGTAATATTTAGGATGATGAAAACAAAATACTGTCATTGTAACAACAATGGACAGTATGGTTTCAACTGACAGTCTTGACAGGACCTAGTCTTGGGCCATTGCCTGTACCTAGGTGGTAGGTAGTAGAGTCCCTGACACTACCACCTATGCTGCTGCTCAAGTAGCTGTGGATATTCAGGCCTCTTTACAAGCTTTTATTTGAATGGTTAGTAAAACAAATAAGGCATTTAATGGGTGTTTGGTGTGTATTGCCGATGTACCAGGGCTAATTGTTGTAAGAACAGGTTTTTTATTGTGGTATACTTAATGGCCATTTACCACACTCCCTTGTGCTCCATGGTTTAATTATACACTCTATATGCTCTTTTTCCCCAACAGACTGAAATTTGCATCCTTGCAACACTCTCAAGGGCCTGATGATGACCAGTATGATGAATATGCGAGGAGTTTTGACCTCCAGACCTTTCAAGCACTGGACATACTCCACCAGAGCCCCAGTGCATGTCAATGTGCCTCTGAGACTACATACCAAGAGGAGTTTGGCGCGCAGTCCCTTCTCTACCATCAGTGAAGCTTGACTAATACCTCTGGTTTAAGGCTCTACATCCAGCTTCATAATGCTTTAAAATACATCTGGTCTAGGGCTCTAGATCCAGCTTCATAATGCTTTAAAGTACATCTGGTCTAGGGCTCTACATCCAGATTCATAAAGCTTTAAAATACATCTGGTCTAGGGCTCTACATCCAGCTTCATAATGCTTTAAAATACATCTGGTCTAGGGCTCTACATCCAGCTTCATAATGCTTTAAAGTACATCTGGTCTAGGGCTCTACATCCAGATTCATAAAGCTTTAAAATACATCTGGTCTAGGGCTATACATCCAGATTCATAAAGCTTTAAAGTACATCTGGTCTAGGGCTCTACATCCAGATTCATAAAGCTTTAAAGTACATCTGGTCTAGGGCTCTACATCCAGATTCATAAAGCTTTAAAATACATCTGGTCTAGGGCTCTACATTCTAGAACAACTTTATGTATTGCTTTGCTCTTTTGAAACTTAATGACGAGAGAGAGACTCCAAAATCTTGTTGAAAGCCTTTCCAGAAGAGTGGTGGCTGTTATAGGTGCAAAGGGGGGGGGAACTCCTTATTAATGGCCTTGGTTTTGGAATGTAATGTCCAACAAGCTCATATAGGAGTGATGTTTGGGTGTCCACAGACTTTGGCCATATACTGTATATCTACATTCCATTTTCATGGTACATTAGGTTATCTTGCTATATTCCTCAGCTCAGATTGGAGCTAACTAGTCCGCAAGATCTGATACCACGATCACACAGTCACAGATTGGTCCATCCTCAAGATGCATTATGGAAACATCAATGACAAAATGCCCATTGATCACTTTTCAATAACAAAATAATTATAGTTTTTAATCTATAACAGCTCCGGCCATGATACCTTATCTAAATCATCCATACTTTCTCTGTCTTCAAACAACTCCAAAAGCAAACTAACTACAAAGAGCCAGTGTCAGTGGTAAACCGTGAGGGGGGCAGAACACAGCTCTGTGAAACATGATCATCCTGTCTGGCAACATACAGACAGGAATACTGGAAAGGGAATTTGGAATTTCCCACCATAACCCTGATTCTAAGTATAAGAATGAGATCCCCATTAAACGATTTAGAGATGCGTATGTTATAGGGTAAGAGGGATGCCTTTGACCCATACCCCTTGTTGCACAGTCATTCATGGCTGGTGTGGTTCAATAAGAGCTTCAGACCAATACACTGGAGTATCTCATAGCGAAATATCTCACTTGTATTCTTAGACAACCAGGATTATGATCAAAAGTATAATTTCTTAAACCGTGATTTGGCGTGTGTACATATCTGGGCGATGAAGAAAAATGCATGCATTACATTTCTAATAATGGGTTTAGTGTGTAATTTCAGCTCCGGGTAACAGCAAGTGTTCCCTGCGCTCTCACCCTAGACCTCACAGCAAGGTTACTGATGGGGAGTAGGGAGGGCATTTAGAGCACCGTAGTAATCCAACGGAGTTCCAGTAGGAAAATATTGTACTGTAAAGATACATATGTGGCTGTAGGTGAATGTCTTTTTGTTATTATCACAACACTAACATCAGGGAGGGGACGTGACTGACATCAGGGAGGGGACGTGACTGACATCATGGAGGGGACGTGACTGACATCAGGGAGGGGACGTGGAGGGGACGTGACTGACATCATGGAGGGGACGTGACGGACATCATGGAGGGGATGTGACTGACATCATGGAGGGGACGTGACTGACATCACGGAGGGGACGTGACTGACATCACGGAGGGGACGTGACTGACATCACGGAGGGGACGTGACTGACATCACTGAGGGGACGTGACTGACATCATGGAGGGCATGTGACTGACATCAGGGAGGGCATGTGACTGATATCATGGAGGGGATGTGGCTGATATCATGGAGGGGATGTGACTGACATCACGGAGGGGACGTGACTGACATCCCTGAGGGGACGTGACTGACATCCCTGAGGGGACGTGACTGACATCATGGAGGGGACGTGACTGACATCATGGAGGGGACGTGACTGATATCAGGGAGGGCATGTGACTGATATCAGGGAGGGCATGTGACTGATATCAGGGAGGGGACGTGACTGACATCATGGAGGGGACGTGACTGACATCAGGGAGGGGACGTGGAGGGGACGTGACTGACATCATGGAGGGGATGTGACTGACATCATGGAGGGGATGTGACTGACATCATGGAGGGGACGTGACTGACATCATGGAGGGGACGTGACTGACATCACGGAGGGGACGTGACCGACATCACTGAGGGGACGTGACCGACATCACTGAGGGGACGTGACCGACATCACTGAGGGGACGTGACCGACATCACTGAGGGGACGTGACTGACATCACGGAGGGGACGTGACTGACATCACGGAGGGGACGGGACTGACATCACGGAGGGGACGGGACTGATATCATGGAGGGGACGGGACTGATATCATTGAGGGGACGTGACTGATATCATGGAGGGGACGTGACTGACATCATGGAGGGGACGTGACTGACATCATTGAGGGGACGTGACTGACATCATTGAGGGGACGTGACTGATATCATGGAGGGGACGTGACTGACATCATGGAGGGGACTTGACTGATATCAGGGAGGGCATGTGACTGACATCAGGGAGGGCATGTGACTGATATCATGGAGGGGATGTGGCTGATATCATGGAGGGGATGTGACTGACATCATGGAGGGGACGTGACTGACATCATGGAGGGGACGTGACTGACATCATGGAGGGGATGGGACTGATATCATTGAGGGGACGTGACTGACATCATGGAGGGGACGTGACTGACATCATGGAGGGGACGTGACTGACATAATGGAGGGGACGTGACTGATATCAGGAAGGGCATGTGACTGACATCAGGGAGGGCATGTGACTGATATCATGGAGGGGATGTGGCTGATATCATGGAGGGGATGTGACTGACGTCATGGAGGGGACGTGACTGACGTCATGGAGGGGACGTGACTGATATCATGGAGGGGACGGGACTGATATCATGGAGGGGACGTGACTGATATCATGGAGGGGACGTGACTGACATCATGGAGGGACGTGACTGATATCAGGGAGGGCATGTGACTGACATCAGGGAGGGCATGTGACCGATATCATGGAGGGGATGTGGCTGATATCATGGAGGGGATGTGACTGACATCATGGAGGGGATGTGACTGACGTCATGGAGGGGACGTGACTGACGTCAGGGAGGGGATGTGGGTCAAACACTTTATTATTGATACCTATAAAATGTCAAAGTCATGCCCCTTATCCCATTCTATCTACAGTTATTAAAGTTGTTTCCTAGCTCCCTCGCCTCACATTCATTTCATTTTATTTAACCAGGTCAACGGCTTAAACCAAGTCAACTGAGATTTCTCCAATGGCGAAAAGGCCAACAGCATAATGTAAAGAAAGACAACACTCAGTTAAACATACAATGAAACAATTATAATGTACAGTGGCTTCAGAAGGTATTCAGACCATACCCGGCACCACGAGTATAAGCCCCCCCAAACCCTACAGTATAGAAAAATAGCCAAAAAAGTGATTAGCCCCCTTGCCATTTTTAGCAGCCCCCTCATCCTGGCATCGGCCTTGATTCAGACCCCTTAACTCTGTCCATTTTGTAATCAGACTTAATTTATAATTGATTAAATGTATTTATTTTTGCCATCAATTGACATAATTGATCCACCTATCAGGTTCTGCTGTAATGGGAACTGTTACAAAAACACGTTGTCACAGATGTTACCAACAACTGAATCTACATGCAAAATATGTCTTGTTGGCTTGTGCAAAAAGCCCACAAACCGTCTTTGGAGATTTGGAGAACTTTAAAACCTGCAACTGACATTTATCACTAAATGTACATGGCATGTACCACAATTGACTGGGGTTCCTAATTATTATTATTTTCTTACATTCATTTCTTTACAGAGATAATTTTTATTTGACAAATTTCAGGGAAATCTCTTTTGGCGGTGAGCAATGTAACCTGATGCTGCACTGATGCTGCACTCATACTAGCTCCACACTGCTTTCCCGAGAGAGTTGCGTACATAGAGAAACAGTCCAACAATTACTTAAGCTATGTATGAACTTTGAGAAATGTAAAATAGCAAACTTATTTTCATCCAGCCAGACTACCACAAACTAGTTACATGTACATTTTCTTTTGATTTGACCAGGTAAGGCTCATTCAGATAGAAAGAAATCACAATCATAATTCACATCATGAAAACAGCAAATTAAATAAATGTAAAAATCGTCAGGTCAAGAATTAATAACACCAGGGGGTGACAGGTTTTTCCAAATTAAAACTATTTTGTAAGGTGTTCAAGCAAATGAGGCAGAGGACATAAAAGCCCTTTTTCCAAATTCAATTCAGGTATGCGGGACAGTTAGCAGGATAAAGTCCAAATAAGAATGTAGCAATCCCAGAATAACTTTGTAAATAAAGGTTTACTGAGTCTGTGGATAACTAGGGAAGAATAGCAACCCCTGGCATATAGAGGTTCATCTAATATTATATAACAAAATATTCACTTGGATATTTTGGGTCACTGTGTGTAAATAAAGCCAGAAAAAAGTCTGATTTGATGTGTTTTAATTTATTTCAGCCTGTAGGAGAAGGTGAACATTTTGAAAGAGGTGTGGTAACTTTATATATGCGTGGTCTGAAGAATTATGATACAATTCTAAGATTTGTCAACTTTCAACATTTCTGGGATCTTTTACATTAGCGAAGAAATGGAACACTTACAACACAAGCAGTTGGTCACAACTTCGCATAACTCAACCTGTTCAACAACAAACGTCTGGTTTACATACCATCCATGCAAATTGAGTTAAATGATAAGCATTGAAGGGATAATTTGAAATGGTGTTATATATTCAGATCTCATGTTGACCCACAGTAAATAAAAAAAATGTCTCTTAATTTGATCATCATGTTTTAAAAATACATTCTTGTGTGTAATTTCTAAAATAAATCATTGGCAGACTAAATTAGCCTAAATATTTTTTTTCTATAAATGTGTTCCTCTACATTTCTGTATATTTCTGCTGTGACGAAATAGGCAGAATTATTTATCTGGTATTTGCACGTAATCAGGTGATCACCATGACTGTGCAAAAATGTAAACATGACAGCAAACAAGTTGGACATGTTTAGCATTGTCTACCTTGCAAACATGTATTTTCAACACGCCTTATTTGGTTACGTGAGGCATTGTCATTTCAATCTGTTTATTCCACTGTGTTTTTAGGTTAAGGTGTTTATCATGTTTTATCGTGGATGGACAAATGTGTTGGTAACCTATAAGTCAAATGTGATGATGAAGTGTAGAGTGTGAAATCGATTTGGATGAATCTGCTGTATTGAATTTATGATTATTATTATTCTGAGACCTCACAGGCGTCGCCCATTACTACTTGGCTGGAATGAAAGCCTGCACCAACCATATCCCACACTGGGGACCAGATCGCCCAATCTTGGTTGAAAGTGTGGGTTAGAGTTAGCATTGTCTTTGTATTTACTATGTTCATGATAAAAAAAAAAAGAAATCGAGAACCCCCCCATTGAAAGACATGTTCAGAAATAAATGACCTTCATCATTATGAATGAAGTCTGATTCGAGTCACATAGGAATAACTCATAGGAAACAAATAAACCCTCCAGTGGATATAAAAAGTTAAAATGCCAGGTTTTTGAGACAAAGATAAATCATGTCAGAACATTTTCCACTTTTAATGTGACCTATAACGTGAACAATTCAATTGAAAAACAAACTGAAATATTTGAGGGGGAAAGATGAAAAATAAAAACCTTACAATAACCTGGTTGCATAAGCAGCCCAGCATCACAACTTCCCATATAAAAGCCTGAAGTGTTGTGAGTCAGACACAGAAGGAGTTACAGCTCAATCAGCTGTGTTGTTTTCCAGTGAAGATTTCTGGTAAGACAAATAGCAACTGGTAAGATAAATATTTAAAAAAAAATTTTTGACAATGACAATGTGTCTGTAGAGATCTGATTTGAGGTTCTTTCAGAATATGCATGTTTTTTTTAGTTTGTCCTGTAATCTGGTCTAACAATATAACACTACAACACTGGATTTGCTAGGTTAGATATATAAAAACAAATACATACATATAAATATATGTATAAATATGTCGTTTATAAAATGTAATGTTTTTATATTTAAATACAAAAACAGTTTTTAATGCCATATTGTGATAGCTGTGAAATAATTACGTTTGTGAATTTAGCGAGGAAGTGAGTTTGTAAAATTTGAATAAAAACTTTATCTGCCGAAACTGAGAATACATTTGGCTTCCTTCAAATATGTTAATTCCACACCCCATGAATTCTAAATAGTTCCAGGCTCTATACTCGAAATTAATCGCAATCATGTCAGTAATAATTGACACCATAATTTTTATGTTTTTTTTCATTAAAACCTTAAAGAATAAATAATTAGAATCTAGGTGCAATATCTAAAGATTTTTCAGATTGGAAAAAGATTTATGAAAATGGGAACAATATCAGTCTGGCTATGAGATTAATTGTGAAATACATTAGCTTTAAGGGATACATTGATTATATATATAATGTTAATAATATATATAAAAAGGCCTCCAGTAGGGAACCGGTATCTGGGCTAAAAAAGAGACAACCCAGACAGAAGACACATGGGAACAATACAGAACTAACAGACATTAAAACCACGGCCTGGCGTCATCACACTACGCCACTGATGGTAACAACATAGGTTTGGCGGCAGGCAATTAAAAACAAAAATAAACCAAGGGCATAAACATGATAGGCAAAGATTTTTGGATTTATTTCCAATCTAGGTGCAGTGAACTGAAAGAGGGAGCAACCAAAAGCTTTGTTAGCTTTGGAGAGTTTTAACTGTGACTAGCAGTGTGGGTGCTGCAGGTAGAGAGAGAAGGGTGCTGTAGACATCTCAAATAGTTATGTCACAATAATAACATTTCTTTAACACTTTTCATTACAGAGTAATCTCAAAGACCTACTGAGGAATAACAAATATTTTATGTAATAAAAACAACGCACATTTCCAAATATATTTTTTAAAAAGGCTTGTAGATGTTGACCAATCTAAATGTTGATGGAAAAACTTTGTAGGGAACGCAGTCCATTTGCGAGGGGCAAGGGAGCATAAAGCTTGCTTTGTTTTTTTGGAATACAACCAGCAGGGAGTGGCAGGAGCACAGAGAGGGATGTTAGGTTATTGATGTACAATGGGTGGGGCTCAATCCATTCAAGGCTTTAAATGAGAGTGTTTACTGAAAACCCGTAATTATCTGTTCAGGTTTCCTTATCTTACATTGTAAACTTGAATTTGGCTCTTTGTGGATAACAGCCTTGCTTCTCTTTGTAGAATTATTGTGTATTTTGATATCCTGTATATTTCTAAGGCATTGGAAAACAGGGCCCGAGACAACATGAAGCTGGAGCTGTTGGTAGTGTTGGCTGTAGCAGCCTTCATTCCCAGTCTGACTGAGGGGCGGCTGGTTTCCAAATGTGAGCTGGAGACCACACTGGCACAGGCTGCCAATCAGTTCAACCTGACAGAAAATATCTTGGTAAAAGGCATTCAACTGGAGGATGTCTTGGCCAAAAGTAAGTTATGAATCTTATGTAGTCCTAATGCATTCTTTAAAATGTTTTCACAGATGACTTAAAAGGAAAATTTGTACATAGCCTTATTTTGGTTGTTTTAGATTTTGTTTAATCACATTAAACATTTTGTCAACTGCAAAAATAAGGACACTATTTGAAATTCTAATCTCCATTAAACTATGGTAGGACAGCAAAAATCCTACATTCAAATGAAACATCTCAAATTTTTAAAAGGGATAGTTTTATGTTTGGCAACCTATTCTTAGATGGTTCCTCCCTGTGCAAGATGTACATGGCTCTGGAGAATGCCCTCACTTCCATACATTTTCTTCAAAACAGGCACTACAAACATCTTAACTATACTGCTGGCTGAAAATCACTGGGAGCTATGATTGATGTTACTTCAATATATGATTGATCATTAAACATTTTGATGTGGAGTCTTTAGGTTTTACCCGATATTTTAGAAAATTGCATTGAACGATAATGCGAACTCCTAATATTGGATTTTTTGCACTGAATTCCATTACTTCGGCATTTACAGTGGGAAGAACAAGTATTTGATAACCTGCAAAATCGGCAGTGTTTCACACTTACAAAGCATGTAGAAGTCAAATGTTTATCATAGGTACTCTTCAACTGTGAGTTATGGAATCTAAAACAAAAATCCAGAAAGTCACATTGTATGATTTTTAAGTAATTAATTTGCATTTTATTGCATGACATAAGTATTTGATGCATCAGAAAAGCACACACTGCAAGCAGGGATTTTGGCCCACTCCTCCATACAGACCTTCTCCAGATCCTTCAGGTTTTGGGGCTGTCGCTGGGCAATACGGACTCTCAGCTCCCTCCAAAGGTTTTCTATTGGGCTCAGGTCTGGAGACTGGCTAGGCCACACTTTTGTCTCATCAGACCACATGACCTTCTCCCATTCCTCCTCTGGATCATCCAGATGGTCATTGGGAAACTTCAGATGGGCCTGGACATGCGCTGGCTTGAGTAGGGGGACCTTGCCTGCGCTGCAGAATTTTATTCCATGACGGCGTAGTGGGTTACTGATGGTTTTCTTTGAGACTGTGGTCCCAGCTCTCTTCAGGTCATTGACCAGGTCCTGCCGTGTAGTTCTGGGCTGATCCCTCACCTTCCTCATGATCATTGATGCCCCACAAGGTGAGATCTTGCATGGAGCCCCAGACCAAGGGAGACTGACAGTCATCTTGAACTTCTTCCATTTTCTAATAATTGCGCCAACATTTGTTGCCTTCTCACCAAGCTGCTTGCCTATTGTCCTGTAGCCCATCCCAGCCTTGTGCAGGTCTACAATTGTATCCCTGATGTCCTTACAGAGCTCTCTGGTCTTGGCCATTGTGGAGAGGTTGGAGTTTGTTTGACTGAGTGCGTGGACAGGTGTCTTTTATACAGGTAATGAGTTCAAATAGGTGCAGTTAATACAGGTAATGAGTGGTGAACAGGAGGGCTTCTTAAAAAAAAACTAACAGGTCTGTGAGAGCTGGAATTCTTACTGGTTGGTAGGTAATCAAATACTTACGTCATCAAATACTTACGGCATTAAAATTCAAATTAATTGTTGAAAAATCATACAATGTGATTTTCTGGATTTTTGTTTTAGATTCCGTCACTCACAGTGGAAGTGTACCTATGATAAAATTTACAGACCTCTACATGCTTTGTAAATAGGAAAACCTGCAAAATCGGCAGTGTATCAAAGTGCAGACTAACAGCTTTCATTTTAGAGAATTTCCATTGACATCAGATGAACCGTTTAAAATGTGTACCAAACGTCTTTGGATAGATTAAAATGATGTGCAATAAAGTAATGATACATAACTCTTGGTCATCCTTCGCATGCAATGAATGGCTGATGTCTGTGAACAACAGATTGAGTGTCACCAGACTTTTGTATAATTCAGAATTAATCTGCCTTTAGCACTTACATAATCAATAAAGACAAGTGACTCAGATCCAGTAGCAGCTATACATGCCCAAGACATACAGTGAGGGGAAAAAGTATTTGATCCCTGCTGATTTTGTACGTTTGCCCACTGACAAAGAAATGATCAGATTATCATTTTATTGGTAGGTTTATTTGAACAGTGAGACAGAATAACAAAAAAGAATCCAGAAATACGCTTTTCTTAAATTTCTAAACTGATTTGCATTTAGTTAATGAAATAAGTATTCCCCGTCCACCACAGCAGGCACTAACTGCTGAATACTTCAACCGTACAGAAGCTAATCAAAGTGCATACAGCACTGACATTATTTGAAGCCTTCACATTCTCTTAGCCGAAGTGTCAGTGGCATGTACTAAATATTTATAGCCACATTGATACGAAACACCAAAGACGGATTCCTTTAATAGTTATAGGTGCTGTGGATGTCTCACAATTTTGATCATGCTTTTGAATGCCATTTTTTGTTACTGTTGTATTAAACTTTAGAATATATAACATTTGTGTATATATTTCTACTCCCTTTCTGCTCTCGCTGTGACTTGGTTGGCCCAGTTATCTGTAGTTTGGATCTAAAATCTGGCTTGAACACCAGCCATGTGACCAACCTTGTCCTGCATAAACCCTTTAGTTTGCGACCGTTCAGGCACAACCGTTCAATTAGAGAAATGAGACCAAAGCCCACACGGAAGCCAGAGGCAGTAAAACCAAAACGTCTAGTTAGAGAAGTTCAAGCAAAGGATGACGGATTCCTTCCTGAAAGAGAAAAGGACAAGCTTAGACCTACAGGATGGCCTGGAGGAGTGAATTCAAATCATACAGGGATGCCTGAGGAAGTGAGACCAAAACCCACACAGAAGCCAGAGGCAGTGAAACCAAAACGTCTAGTTAGAGAAGTTCAGGCAAAGGATGACGGATTCCTTCCTGAAAGAGAAAAGGACAAGCATAGACCTACAGGGAGGCCCGGAGGAGTGAATTCAAATCATACAGGGATGCCTGAGGAAGTGAGACCAAAACCCACACGGAAGCCAGAGGCAGTGAAACCAAAACGTCTAGTCAGAGAAGTTCAGGCAAAGGATGACGGATTCCTTCTTGAAAGAGAAAAGGACAAGCATAGACCTACAGGGAGGCCTGGAGGAGTGAATTCAAATCATACAGGGATGCCTGAGGAAGTGAGACCAAAACCCACACAGAAGCCAGAGGCAGTGAAACCAAAACGTCTAGTCAGAGAAGTTCAGGCAAAGGATGACGGATTCCTTCTTGAAAGAGAAAAGGACAAGCATAGACCTACAGGGAGGCCCGGAGGAGTGAATTCAAATCCTACAAGGATGCCTGAGGAAGTGAGACCAAAACCCACACAGAAGCCAGAGGCAGTGAAACCAAAACGTCTAGTCAGAGAAGTTCAGGCAAAGGATGACGGATTCCTTCTTGAAAGAGAAAAGGACAAGCTTAGACCTACAGGGAGGCCCGGAGGAGTGAATTCAAATCATACAGGGATGCCTGAGGAAGTGAGACCAAAACCCACACAGAAGCCAGAGGCAGTGAAACCAAAACGTCTAGTCAGAGAAGTTCAGGCAAAGGATGACGGATTCCTTCTTGAAAGAGAAAAGGACAAGCATAGACCTACAGGGAGGCCCGGAGGAGTGAATTCAAATCCTACAAGGATGCCTGAGGAAGTGAGACCAAAACCCACACAGAAGCCAGAGGCAGTGAAACCAAAACGTCTAGTCAGAGAAGTTCAGGCAAAGGATGACGGATTCCTTCTTGAAAGAGAAAAGGACAAGCTTAGACCTACAGGGAGGCCCGGAGGAGTGAATTCAAATCATACAGGGATGCCTGAGGAAGTGAGACCAAAACCCACACGGAAGCCAGAGGCAGTGAAACCAAAACGTCTAGTCAGAGAAGTTCAGGCAAAGGATGACGGATTCCTTCCTGAAAGAGAAAAGGACAAGCTTAGACCTACAGGGAGGCCTGGAGGAGTTAAAAATGAAGAGGAAGTGTTTTTTGGCTATGAGGAAGAACAACGCAAGCCATTCATGCCGTTAAAGCCACTGTACATTAACCTCTTCGGGCTCTTCCAGCTGAGTGATCGCCTCACCTGCATCTCGTCCAACAACACTTACTCTCTCAATCTCTGCAACACAGCGTGTACCTGTGAGTACAAACATATTTCCATGCGTATTACTTGTTTAGCAGAATATCAACAGGCAATGTATCAGCTAATTTGCTATATACAGTATTTCCTTTAACAGTTATAGGTGCTGTGGATGCCTGCCTGTATTAAAATAAGTGATAAACTGGGAAATCAAAAGGGATTTAAAGATGCAGTCAAGGACTTTAGTGATGAACATTTCTGTTAATTCTGTTCTTTAGGGAATAAATTGGCACATATAGTACATGATATAGTGCATTTATTGGGATCATCTTTGGCTCTATATCGTCACTTTTATATGCATTTTTATTTTAAATAGAATAGCAACAATGAATAGGTTTCATTATTAACTGAGTTCTCTATAATCACAACTCAGTGCTCCTCTTCCCCTGCATATTGAACTGTCCCAACAGACACTCAGAAGTCCTTCCCCCCCTGTTAATCCGCCCTCCTGTTTGCACCACACCCACTCCTATCATCTGCCATTGTCTCACTGATTCCTGCACACCTGTGTCTTGTTAACCATCATGATCCTTGTGTATTTCTACCCCTGGTCTCCCTGTGTCCCACGCAAAGTATTGTTGTCTGTTCTGAGAAGCATTTCTGAGTGTTTACTTATCTTGAGAATTTCACCGGTTTGTCTGATCACCGGCCTGCCTTTTGGATTTCAATTCTTGGATTTTCCCTGACACAGCGCTTGTCCCTTTTTGACCTGTTTCTGGACTACCTGATTTTGGATGGCCCTTTCTTGAAAATAAACACTGCAAATAGGTCTTTTTCCAACTCTGGTCCCATCTGTGTTAAACACTGTTTAGTACCACAATAGCAAAACATTTTAGCAAAAATACCAGCACCACATCTTAGGTAATGTACAGGAACTGTACTGACTGTATGAATGTGTTTCTGCCCCTCCAGCCTTTCTTGATGATGACATCAGTGATGACATTGCCTGCTTTGTGAAATCTATTTCCTGGATGTAAGTTAATGACTTAAGACATCAGCATTAATGCTATATAAAAGATTTTGATCAATATTGACATACTTACATGTGAAGCAGCCCTCTTACATCACAAAAAAAGTGTTCAGAAATACACTTCAGATTATGGTCCCTAATTACTGCAGTCAAATGTAATCTAAATGTTACTTTCAAAATGCACAAATAGAAATAGTTTGACTTTCTTGAATTATGTGTTTTTAGTCATTTAGTGTACAACTTTTATGAAGTATGTATCATTGACTGTAAAACATACAATCACAAAATAATCATTTAAATTTTTTCATTACAGGAAAGCTATGATGTTCCCATGGAAATGTGCCACATTGCAAGCTTCAGAGTACATTCAGTGTAACCAAACACTTAGCAGTACTACGAGTATTTAGGAACCAATAAAATGATGTATTTGTATCTGTTTCCCAACTCTACCTAAAACCTCAAAATATGTTAGTGTCCATCAGCTCTGGGTGTTGTGCTAGGAATTAATTGAGCTCCTCATCCCTTATATTGACAGTATATTTTCCAACCCTCCTGTCCTCCAACTGCTCAACTATTAGAAGTTAGAAATTATCAAGTGACCAAAATAATTGGTACCTACAGAAAAATGGGGGAGGGTCATGTTTTTCTAATTTCATGTTTTTTTTGTTATTGGCCGGGGCTATTCGGCTTCTGCTGCCAGGGCTTATGGTTTGTGCAACATTGCAGATGTCAGACCAGAGTGAAGCAGTTTGTATGTAATAAGAGCGAGGAGCATGCACACCTACCTTTATCACTTACATGACTAGAATAAGATATGATTTATCCCCTCTGATAATTGGAAAACACGAGTCTGCATAATGCTAAATGCATTTCCTAATATAATCAGCATTATAAATAACACATACTTAGTAGATATCATTATGTTGAAAATTTCACGGTTTTACTTAATAACAATATTTCCTACTTTCTTGTTGTCAAATTAAAAAAGTTAGTACTTTTGATTTTCAGTGTTTTATTTAGAATTTGATGAAAGTTCATTCTGAAAGACTGTATGCTGCTCGTGAATTAAAAGGAAAATTGTTATTACATTTTAATTTTAATGTATATTTGATTAAATAGACAGTCGGGAAATAGTAATCAGGAAAGGGAAGCTGCATCACACCACCCAGGCACTGTCAAGGAATGTCTGTCTTTGACGGTGAGAGTGTGTAAACGTGAGGCTAATAAGAAAGGAAAACCAAAAAACGAGGAATCACGTTATACGGAAACCTTACTTTCTTTTTAAGAGGGCGAGAATCAGCACCTCACGGTGAGGTAACTACGAAACAGTGGTGCAGTGGTGAAACAAACACATCTACACACAACTAATTAGTGATGGGGAACAGGCGCGTCCTCTGGGAGCGCTGCTGCCATCAGTCTCCAGCCGGTGGTTAGTACACCGACGAGGTGGAGCGTCGGAGAGGAGGGAGAGCCGCTGTGCCACATGGAGCAGGCGTTACTCTGTCCCTTAAAACTGAACACTCAAACAAGAAGCGGAGTTCTATGGAATCCAGAGAAAGGTCAACAATCACTTTGAATGAGCTCTAGATTTCAGTGGCTGAGAATGGAGTAATGTTGAACCAGTCAGGTTTTCCGGTCTGATGACACCGAGATAGAGCTTCTTTTTTTTTACTTGGAGTGCTAATGCGTGGTGAAAACAAACACTAACCATGCCTGAAGACACCATCTCTGTTGGTTGGGGCAGCCTCATGCTCTGGGGATGTTTTTGCTGGACAGGTGTAAGCAGAGCCGGCCAAGAAGAGTCAATGTCTCTTACTGACTGACTGACTGACTGACTGACTGACTGACTACCTCTTGTTAAACAGTGTAGTGGTTAGAGACACGGACTGCCAAGCAAGAAGTTTGACTCTTGTCATAGTGAAAACAAATTATGCATTACGATTTGTTCAGTATAGACAAAACCTTTGCTGGCTACAACCTTCAGTAGCTACATTATAGTGAACCTAAAATAAAACTGTTTACAATTATATTGCCACTATTTCTGGTGGATTTTTGTAGTATGCATCCGTGCATGCTTTTTGGGGTAGTATAGGCTAGATCAACACCCCTTGGGCCGTAAAAGAGTAGGGGTTTCCACGATTCTCTCGTCTTTTCACTTGATGAAAAAGTCAGTTATCATCACCTATATTGATAGTTATTGTAGTTATTGTAAAAATGAACATTGTGCCATGAAATGATATAGCCAGGACAGTGTAAAGCTCATCTTCAGTCTCGCTAGAAATTGCTAAATTCTCATGACTATTCCATGTAGTAAGTTAGTAGATACTAGTAAGCCTATTTCTGGCTAATAAGCTTTAAAAATGTCAGTCCATAGATGCTATTTGTGGTGGAGGTTAACTTAATAAGAAACACTAGTCAATGTAACACAATTTAATGGTGTCTAGCGACATATTAAAACTTGGCCTAATGACAAAATGATCTAATGTCGAGATGCTATACCGACACTCAAACATAGAGCCGGGTTCGAATCCAGTGAGGACAACAACATTCATCCCTTCTAATCCCGGGTTGGCTCATCTAGGCTTGCCTGGTTCCTTTTCTGGTTTATACATAGTCCCTGTAATTTACCTTGTTCTTTTTCTGGTTTATACATCGTCCCTGTAATTTACCTTGTTCTTTTTCTGGTTTATACATAGTCCCTGTAATTTACCTTGTTCTTTTTCTGGTTTATACATAGTCCCTGTAATTTACCTGGTTCCTTTTCTGGTTTATACATAGTCCCTGTAATTTATCTGGTTCCTTTTATGGTTTATACATCGTCCCTGTAATTTACTTTGTTCTTTTTCTGGTTTATACATAGTCCCTGTAATTTACCTGGTTCCTTTTCTGGTTTATACATCGTCCCTGTAATTTACCTGGTTCATTTTTGTGGTTTATACATAGTCCCTGTAATTTACCTGGTTTCTTTTCTGGTTTATACATACAGTGGGGAGAACAAGTATTTGATACACTGCTGATTTTACAGGTTTTCCCCCTTACAAAGCATGTAGAAGTCTGTGATTTTTATCATAGGTACTCTTCAACTGTGAGTGATGGAATCTAAAACAAAAATCCAGAAAATCACATTGTATGATTTTTAAGTAATTAATTTGCATTTTATTGCATAACATAAGTATTTGATACATCAGAAAAGCAGAACTTAATATTTGGTACAGAAACCTTTGTTTGCAATTACAGAGATCATACATTTCCTGTAGTTCTTGACCAGGTTTGCACACACTGCAGCAGGGATTTTGGCCCACTCCTCCATACAGACCTTCTCCAGATCCTTCAGGTTTTGGGGCTGTCGCTGGGCAATACGGACTTTCAGCTCCCTCCAAAGATTTTCTATTGGGTTCAGGTCTGGAGATTGGCTAGGCCACTTCAGGACCTTGAGATGCTTCTTATGGAGCCATTCCTTAGTTGCCCTGGCTGTGTATTTCGGGTCGTTGTCATGCTGGAAGACCCAGCAACAACCCATCTTCAATGCTCATACTGGGGGAAGGAGGATGTTGGCCAAGATCTCGCGATACATGGCCCCATCCATCCTCACCTCAATACGGTGCAGTCATCCTGTCCCCTTTACAGAAAAGCATCCCCAAATTCCACCTCCATGCTTCACAGTTGAGATGGTGTTCGTGGGGTTGTACTCATCCTTCTTCTTCCTCCAAACACGGCGAGTGGAGTTTAGAGAAAAAAGCTCTATTTTTGTCTCATCAGACCACATGACCTTCTCCCATTCCTCCTCTGGATCATCCAGATGGTCACTGGTAAGCTTCAGACGGGCCTGGACATGCGCTGGCTTGAGCAGGGGGACCTTGCGTGCACTGCAGGATTTTAATCCATGGTGGCGTAGTGTGTTACTGATGGTTTTCATTGAGACAGTTGTCCCAGCTCTCTTCAGGTCATTGACCAAGTCCTGTCTTGTAATTCTGGGCTGATCCCTCACTTTCCTCATGATCATTGATGCCCCATGAGGTGAAATCTTGCAAATTATTTACTTAAAAATCATACAAGTTTTCTGGTTTATAATTAGTCCCTGTAAATTAGCTTTTCCTTACAAACTGTGCCAAAGATTCAGAAACAGACTCCATCTGGTACGAGCTGGTTTAGTTGCTCCTTTTCTCTTACCTGGAAACCTCATTCTTGTGTTCTTGACACAAATACCTGAAGTCTGGGGGACCCAATCCACCGTTCCCTGAGGAAGCCTGCTTCTATTTTATGAACAGTTCTTGTCCCAGGGAAAATTGTAGGTGCCAATTTTCCCTGGGACAAGAACACAAGTACAATCCATAGTGAAAAATACGTTTTTGACCATCTAGTGAAGTCATTCTTCATTTTTAGAAGGTTGTCATGTTTTCTCCTATGGCCAGGGTTATTAGAATGGCAAGGTACTTGATAGTCTTAAAAATGGCCAATGGGAGTTTTGCTAGAACAGTTTTGTTTTTACAATCGCTTACACAGTAACATTGGTACTTGAGGCACACCTAATATTCAGACCAGGCCTGCAAAATTGCAAGCACATTATCCACTTTACACTCAGTTTGCAATTGTAAAACACTATCTGCAAAGCACCAAACACAGTTCTCTACATTAAACACATTAAAAACTAACAGCTCCATTCAAAATGCCACACTCATTCACCAATTACCTACACCAAGTGCTCATGTGCGAAATCACTTACAGCTAATTTCTTCACTCAGAAATCAGAGCTTGGGCACTATGAATAGGCATCAGGTTGGCTTACTAGCAGGGGCACCGAATGGGGCGAAAAGTTAGGAGGATTCTAAGGACCCGTGACTGACAGGGGCCTTAAAAAAATATTAGAACATTAGGTAAAATAAAATCTTTCAATTATAAAAACATTAAATTATAAATTAAAACATTAAATTATTAACCCATCCATCTATCCTATTTTCTTGTGTTTGGTGAAAAGAAAACATCCAGAGAGCCTCTGTATTGTGAATTGTGCACGCCCCCACCCTCCAGATGAAATGGTTTGGTCCTGTCTCTAAACCAGGCCCGAACGGTACAGTACTTGCTAGCAGTGAATTGCAAGTGAGGAGTGCCGATGGAGCATCAAGGACATAGATAATAGAAAAGTAGATGAGCTGATGTCATAGAGTCCCTATAAATCAGAATGGAGTAATTTGACAGCCATCTTACTTGGGACCTGTTCTAAACAATCTACAATACAAACACATGGTAGAAGTGGCATTTCATTTACTTAATAATATATAAATTGCCACTCTCATGCATAGCATAATGCATGAAATTACTGTACTTTTCAGAATATTAACAAACAAAAACAATTGAAATAATTTTCAATAATTTATTAATTTAAGAATACAAAATGGCAATGGTCTAATGTAGGACGATATAGGATAATACAATGCAAATGTATATTTCTTTATTTCCAAAGATAACAATGAACTGGGATTTTAATTTATAATACATGTATGTATTGTATATTAATATAAATATTATAATTTCACTGTAGAAATCACTTTTAGTAATAGTACACTAAATGGAGCAAGCTAGCTCATTGAATTTGGTATGCTAACAGCAGCATTGTAATCAGGGGACGGAAATAGCAGTAACAAGACTCCCAACATCGCTATCTGCTGATTACATATAGGAATTACATTTTTTTTGACGAAAACTTATTATATTTCACATATATTGTGTGCAACATGCTGTAACAAGCTAGCTTTGCTGTAACAAGCTAGCTGAGAAAAAAATAAAATTCTGATTCTGTAAAGCTAATCCAGCCTAACCAACAGTTAAGGTTAGGCTGGATTAGCTTTCTTGTTCATAGATTAAAAACATGGTATGTACAGTTATCATACATTTCTACACTATTGCTGATATGTGAACAATGTTTCCCACCTCCTTTGTATCAAATTACTGCTGCACAAAATGCCACCATAACTAGTGTTAAGTGGCTTGACTTTTCGGAACTGATCCCAGGTAAAATGGCGGAGCTTTTGAGACGTCAGAACTATATGTCCCATCTATGATTTATATTTATGATCAAGGATGTCTTCACTTACTAAAGAAAAATCTTGTTTCCTAAAACGCAAAGAAAGAAAAGATAGAAGTGAGAAAAGAAAGGGAGACAGACAATATGTTTCAAAAAGGAAGGTGGGTGTAGTCTGTGAGTGGTGGAAATTAACCTTTTAGCTTAGTCCACAGTGAAATAGGTTACTTTTGCACACCTACGTTAGTTACTTAATATCTTCAAAGAGGATTCTGTGTTTAGTTAATTTTTTTAGCTGACATTTAATCAATGCAGGCAAACCTTTAGCAAACTATTGGTACTAAATTATTTGTTCCTGCCCCTGCCTGGTGCCAGGCCCCTCAGATGCAGCTCCAGGCTCATCAGCCCTCTGCCCATCCCCGTACCCTTGAACCAGCCCTACTCCCTGTCTGTCCATCCCCGTACCCCTGAACCAGCCCTACACCCTGTCTGTCCTTCCCCGTACCCCTGAACCAGCCCTACACCCTGTCTGTCCATCCCCGTACCCCTGAACCAGCCCCGTACCCCTGTCTGTCCATCCCCGTACCCCTGAACCAGCCATACACCCAGTCTGTCCATCCCCGTACCCCTGAACCAGCCCTACATCCTGTCTTCCAATCCCCATACCCCTGAACCAGCCCTACACCCTGTCTGTCCATCCCCGTACCCCTGAACCAGCCCGTACCCCTGAACCAGCCCTACATGCTGTCTGTCCATCCCCGTACCCCTGAACCAGCCATACACCCTGTCTGTCCATCCCCGTACCCCTGAATCAGCCCTACACCCTGTCTGTCCATCCCCGTACCCCTGAACCAGCCCTACACCCTGTCTGTCCATCCCCGTACCCCTGAACCAGCCCCGTACCCCTGAATCAGCCCTACACCCTGTCTGTCCATCCCCGTACCCCTGAACCAGCCCTACACCCTGTCTGTCCATCCCCGTACCCCTGAACCAGCCCCGTACCCCTGAACCAGCCCTACACGCTGTCTGTCCATCCCCGTACCCCTGAACCAGCCATACACCCTGTCTGTCCATCCCCGTACTCCTGAACCAGCCCTACACCCTGCCTGTCCATCCCCATACCCCTGAACCAGCCCTACTCCCTGTCTGTCCATCCCCGTACCCCTGAACCAGCCCTACATCCTGTCTTCCAATCCCCATACCCCTGAACCAGCCCTACACCCTGTCTGTCCATCCCCGTACCCCTGAACCAGCCCTACACCCTGTCTGTACATTCCTGTACCCCTGAACCAGCCCGTACCCCTGAACCAGCCCTACACGCTGTCTGTCCATCCCCGTACCCCTGAACCAGCCCTACACCCTGTCTGTCCATCCCCGTACCCCTGAACCAGCCCTACTCCCTGTCTGTCCATCCCCGTACCCCTGAACCAGCCATACACCCAGTCTGTCCATCCCCGTACCCCTGAACCAGCCCTACACCCTGTCTGTCCATCCCCATACCCCCGAACCAGCCCTACACCCTGTCTGTCCATCCCCGTACCCCTGAACCAGCCCTACACCCTGTCTGTCCTTCCCCGTACCCCTGAACCAGCCCTACACCCTGTCTGTCCTTCCCCGTACCCCTGAACCAGCCCTACACCCTATCTGTCCTTCCCCGTACCCCTGAACCAGCCCTACACCCTGTCTGTCCTTCCCCGTACCCCTGAACCAGCCCTACACCCTGTCTGTCCTTCCCCGTACCCCTGAACCAGCCCTACACCCTGTTTTGGACAACAATTAATACCCAGTATTTAGTATGTACTGTAGTGATACTATTCCCTGTGCACTCACACCCAATATCAAACAACCGCACACCTCTAAAGGTGCTTTGGCTTCCACACCACTGAATGAATCGTGCCAATCCCCCCCAGCCCCAACCGGCGCATCTGGTAAGATATATTTTCAGGGGGCCCAAAATCTCTAGCCGCGCCCCTGCTTACTAGGTTTGGCCAACAATGGAGGCCCGTTTTGGAGAGAGAGTTAGAGGAAGAGGAGTGAAAGTAAGAGGGAGACGAGGACGAGGGGGAGGAACAAGACAAGGACAAGGAGGAAGATGAGGAGGAGTACAAGAACGAGGATGAGGAAGAAGACAAGTGTAACAGGGTGGTACAACCCTACTTGTGTTTTTTCATTAGTGGTGTTCCCTTCACGTGTGAGTGACTTTGGAGTGTGTGTGATCGTTTGGCACTTGTGAAAATACACATTACGTCGTTTGCAGTCGGACACAATTAACCTAGGCATGTCCATGTGTGGGTGATTTCGTTTTTTTTCCTTTAGCCCCTCCCTATTTAATGGCATCTAACCAGTCACCACCAGAATGATGTGTTAACTTATAGCTTGTGTGCAGGTCAGTTTATTATTCTTCCCACTATTTTAAATCATATCACCAGAATGCTGTGTTAATTGATTGTTTGTGAGCAGGTGCAAGAGTCACCGCCGTGTCGTCCATGTTGTCTAACCCCGAATGGTCTCTGTTAAGAAAACGCTACCCAGCTTGGGTCTGAACTGGCTTAAGAAAGAGCAGACAAACTAACAGGCTATGGCATTTCTCCTCACCACCTTGGACAGTACACTGGGACTCAAAACTACTGGCAGTCGATTGTAACATAAGCATTTTAATATCGGCTTTTCGCTTTTTGTGTATTTAAATAGCAAAAAAAATATGTTCTGCTACTTTTGTGTAGCGTCATTTCTCTCTCCAGCTCTGGAATCAATGCACAAACCTAAATATTTAAAACGCACCAAATTGGAAGCGTTACACAAGGACAAAGAGGAAGATGAGGAGGAGGACAACGAAGAGGAGGAAAAGAGCAAGGACAAAGAGGAGGATAAGGAGGAGGACAACAAAGAGGAGGAAAAGAGCAAGGACAAAGAGGAGGATGATGAGAAGGAAGTGGACGAAGATGAGGAGTGGGACAAGGAAGAAGAAGGAAAACAATCACAGATGAGATCTGGGCCAATTTGATTGACCATGTTTGTAAATATAACACACAGTGGCGTCATTAGGCTTAGGCGTATTATTTTATGAATAGCCCCGGATCTCAAAGTGACAATGTATGCATGTATGCCGCTAGCATGTACATCGAAATGTACTTCTAGCATGTACGTTCTACATTCATTTTCTGTCCGGGGTGGGGGCTAAGCCCCGAATGTATTGTGATCCTAGAAATGCCGCTGTTTACACACATATACAGCTCAGAAAAAAATAAAGAGACCACTGCACCTTTTTTTTTCCTTTCCAAAAAAGTAGAAAAGGAAGGTTTTGAATGAGGAACAGAAGGGTTAAAATTTTTAGATCACTGTAAATTGAATGTTTCTGTTCCTCAAAAAGAAAAAAAAAGGTGCAGTGGTTTCTTAATTTTTTCCGGAGCTGTAGTATCAAATATGTATTGAATATGCATACAAAGTGGCCCAGATCTGTATAACAAAGAGACGTTAAAGCTGAGTTCCCCCAATATGAGCTCCCCGTCAGACTATCCACCTCAGTGTTGTCTGCATTGAGCAGGGTGAATGCATGCAAGGCTGCTGGTCCTGATGGCGTCCTCAGACCAAGTGTGCTGGGGAGCTAGACCAGGTCTTTACTAACATTTTCAACCTGTCACAGGCCCAGGCGGTTGTCCCAACGCGCTTCAAGATCACAACCATTGTGCCAGTGCCGAAGCAGTCGACTGCGTCAACAGCCTACAGGGAGGAGGTCAAGTGCCTGGCGGCATGGAGTGCTGATAACAACCAAGCCCTCAACGCAAAGAAAACCAAGGAGCTCATTGTGGATTACAGGAAGTCTAAAGGCTGCAGTCATGCCCCAGTTCTCATCGATGGCACTGAGGTGGCGCGTGTGTCCAGCTTCAAATTCCTGGGTGTCCACATCTCCAAGGACATCTCCTGGACCCTCAACACCTCAGCCCTAGTCAAAAAGGTGCAGCAGCACCTGTACTTTCTGAGGAGGCTGAAGAAGTCCTGCTTGTCTTCCAAGATTCTTGTGAACCTTTACCGCTGCACAACTGAGAGCATTCTGACTAATTGCACCACAGTGTGGTGTAGCTGTTGCTCCGTAGCTGACCGGAAGGCCCTGCAACGGGTGGTGAAAACCGGCCAGCACATCACTGGTGCCCAGCTCCCAGCCATCGTAGACCTCCAGTGCAAGCAATGACTGCACAGGGTGTGCCGCATCATCAGTGACCCCATTCTGGTCTCTCCCATGAGACACACTTTTTTTAAATGCCCAGACAACTTTTTATGAATACAAATATTTACTCCAATGTCAGCGGTATACAGATTTTACAAAGATATTGCGGTAAACAGCAATTCTGAGAGGTGCTATTACCATGGTCCAATTATTGACGTTACTCAGCATTTGCATTGTTATCCAATTGTTGGTTTGCTAATAGCATGTATAATATGATCAAAACAACATATCAAATGTTGAAACTGAGACATTTGATTGTTTCTTGAAAAATACACAGTGGGCAGAACAAGTATTTGATACACTGCCGATTTTGCAGGTTTTCCCACGCATGTAGAATTCTGTAATTTTTATCATAGGTACACTTCAACTGTGAGTGACGGAATCTAAAACAAAAATCCAGAAAATGGAGTGTATGTAATTTAAACTGGCACCACAGTTGAGAAAGGCTGGTTTATCTTGTGTCTCTATGTGCCACATTGCTACTTCTGGAAGGGGAGATGCTGTCAATGGCAGTTTGTCAAGCCCTGTGCTTAAAGTGACCTTTTGCAAAGCCAGAAACGCATAGTAATAGTAAGGTCATCCCGTCAGGTGAAATGACAAGAATGCACCTGTGACACAAGACCTTGAAAATATAATTCCTAAAACAAAAATGATCCTGAGACTTAATTTGCCCCAGGGTAGGGGTTAATTGATCCTATAGTCAATAGGTAAGTTGAGTCATCTGAGACAATTGACCAAACTTTTTTTATGAAAACCTGAACACCATTTCAAATTATTCATTTATTTTTCTAATATTATTTAATAATGCATTGTCCCTTTCCAAACAGTCTTGCTTATTTTCTTAAAGGTAACTTTTAGCAATACAAAAACAACCAGATAAAGTTATAATTATCAGAATGTTTTAATGTTTGTAAGAGGGAAAACAATGTACAATATTTCAGTTACAGTGGGGAGAACAAGTATTTGATACACTGCCGATTTTGCAGGTTTTCCCACTTACAAAGCCTGTAGAAGTCTGTAATTTTTATCATAGGTACTTTTCAACTGTGAGTGACGGAATCTAAAACAAAAATCCCAAAAATCACATTGTATGATTTTTAAGTAATTAATTAGCATTTTATTGCATGACATAAGTATTTGATACATCAGAAAATCAGAACTTATTATTTGGTACAGAAACCTTTGTTTGCAATTACAGAGATCATACCTTTCCTGTAGTTCTTGACCAGGTTTGCACACACTGCAGCAGGGATTTTGGCCCACTCCTCCATACAGACCTTCTCCAGATCCTTCAGGTTTTGGGGCTGTCGCTGGGCAATACAGACTTTCAGCTCCCTCCAAAGATTTTCTATTGGGTTCAGGTCTGGAGACTGGCTAGGCCACTTCAGGACCTTGAGATGCTTCTTACTCCTTAGTTGCCCTGGCTGTGTGTTTCGGGTCATTGTCATGCTGGAAGACCCAGCCACAACCCATCTTCAATGCTCTTACTGAGGGAAGGAGGTTGTTGGCCAAGATCTCGCAATACATGGCCCCATCCATCCTCCCCTCAATACGGTGCAGTCGTCCTGTCCCCTTTGCAGAAAAGCGTCCCCAAAGAATGATGTTTCCACCTCCATGCTTCACGGTTGGGATGGTGTTCGTGGGGTTGTACTCATCCTTCTTCTGTTCTCCCAACACGGTGAGTGGAGTTTAGACCAAAAAGCTCTATTTTTGTTTCATCAGACCACATGACCTTCTCCCATTCCTCCTCTGGATCATCTAGATGGTCATTGGCAAACTTCAGGCGGGCCTGGACATGCGCTGGCTTGAGCTGTGGGACCTTGCGTGCGCTGCAAGACTTTGATCCATGACGGCCTAGTGTTACTGATGGTTCTCTTCAGGTCATTGACCAGGTCCTGCCCTGTAGTTCTGGGCTGATCCCTCACCTTCCTCATTATCATTGATGCCCCACGAGGTGAGATCTTGCATGGAGCCCCAGACCGAGGGAGACTGACTGTCATCTTGAACTTCTTCCATTTTCTAATAATTGCGCCAACAGTTGTTGCCTTCTCACCAAGCTGCTTGCCTATTGTCCTGGAGCCCATCCCAGCCTTGTGCTGGTCTACAATTTTATCCCTGATGTCCTTACACAGCTCTCTGGTTTTGGCAATTATGGAGAGGTTGGAGTCTGTTTGATTGAGTGTGTGGACAGGTGTCCTTTATACAGGTAACGAGTTCAAACAGGTGCAGTTAATACAGGTAATGAGTGGAGAACAGGAGGGCTTCTTTAAGAAATACTAACAGGTCTGTGAGAGTCGGAATTCTTACTGGTTGGTAGGTGATCAAATACATATGTCATGCAATAAAATGCTAATTAATTATTATTTTAGATTCCGTCTCTCACAGTTGAAGTGTACCTATGATAAAAATTACAGACCTCTACATGCTTTGTAAGTAGGAAAACCTGCAAAAAAAAAAACTGGCAGTGTATCAAATACTTGTTCTCCCCACTGTATGCCCGCTTGGAATTTGATGCCAGCAACACGTTTCAAAAAAGCCGGGACAGGGGCAACAAATGACTGAAAAGTTGTGCAATGCTAAAAAAAACCTGGTCGAACATCTCACAACTAATAAGGTTAATTGGCAACATGTCAGTAACATGATTGGGTATAAAAAGAGAATTCCCGAGAGGATTAGTCTTTCAGAAGTAAAGATGGGGAGTGGTTCACAAAAGGTGGAACAATTTAAGAATTACGTTTCTCAATGTAAAATTGTAAAGAGTTTGGGGATCTCAACATCATGGTACATAATGTCATTAAAAGAAGAGGTGATGCAACACAGTGGTAAACATGCCCCTGTCCCAACTTTTTTTAAATATGTTGCTGGCATCAAATTCAAAATGGCATATATTCTTTCAAAAACAATACAATTTCTCAGTTTCAACATTTCGAATGTTGTCTTTGTACTATTTTCAATTAAATATAGGAATAAATGGTTTGTACATAATTGCATTCTGTTTTTATTTGCATTTTACACAGGGTCAAACTTTTATGGAAACAGGATTGTACATAGCAGTACAAGCCAGGGATGCCCTTCAAACCCTGTGCTATTTGTGCTGGCTTTTGCATGTTTATATCCCATCCATAACAAGCCTGAATGAGATCATTATCTTGAAATATTGTCTCTGGCTTAGTATGAATGGAGCCTTAATATTGCTGTGGTAATTCATAGCTCCTGACACTGGATACTCACAAACTTAACCATGAAGTTTCACAGAGATGACATACGTAATGTGTCTTTTCAATAATCTTAGCTCAATTAGATAATTAGGGTGATAACATGGATCCTTTCTCTTTTTTGGACTAAATAAATAATTGCAAATTGCCACTGTTAATGGTGAGATGTGGAATTTATCAAGTCTAGTGTAGACACGATAGAAAACAAAGAATAATCTTTCATGTGGGTGCACAACTTTCAGATGGTAATTGCATCAAAAATAAAAATAATTAGTGGTCAGGGGATATTTTAGGGCTATATTTTTAGGCTATAAAGTTTGTTCAGACATGAGGTTCCGATTAGAGGTAGTCGGGATCACCTCTACGCACAGCTTGGGCTCTGGAACCACACTCCTTGAGAGAGGATGGACTCTTCACCACTCTGGAGTTGCCCATGGTGAGAGGCAGCGGGCTGGTGTGGGTTTGCTTATAGCTCCCCAGCTCTGCCGCCATGTGTTGGAGTTTACCCCGGTGAACGAGAGGGTCGTTTCCCTGCGCCTACGGGTCGGGGATAGGTCTCTCACTGTTGTTTGTGCCTACGGGCCGAACGGCAGTGCAGAGTACCCGACCTTCTTGGAGTCTCTGGGAGGGGTGCTGGAAAGTGCTCCGACTGGGGACTCTATTGTTCTACTGGGGGACTTGGGCAACGACAGTGACACCTGGAGGGGCGTGATTGGGAGGAACGGCCCCCCTGATCTGAACCCGAGTGGTGTTCAGTTATTGGACTTCTGTGCTAGTCACAGTTTGTCCATAACGAACACCATGTTCAAGCATAAGGGTGTCCATCAGTACACGTGGCACCAGGACACCCTAGGCCGCAGGTCAATGATCGACTTTGTTGTCATCTCATCTGACCTGCGGTCGTATGTCTTGGACACTCGGGTGAAGAGAGGGGCGGAGCTGTCAACTGATCACCACCTGGTGGTGAGTTGGATCCGATGGCGGGGGAGAAAGCTGGACAGACTCGGCAGGCCCAAGCGTACTGTAAGCGTCTGCTGGGAACGTCTGGCCGAGTCTCCTGTCAGAGAGATCTTTAACTCCCACCTCCGGCAGAGCTTCGACTGGATCCCGAGGGAGGCTGGAGATATTGAGTTCGAGTGGACCATGTTCTCCACCGCCATTGTCGAAGCGGCCGCTCGGAGCTGTGGCTGTAAGGTCTCCGGTGCCTGTCGAGGCGGCAATCCCCGAACCCGGTGGTGGACACCGGAAGTAAGAGATGCCGTCAAGCTGAAGAAGGAGTCCTATCAGGCCTGGTTGGCTTGTGGGAGTCCTGACGCAGCTGACGGGTACCGACAGGCCAAGCGGGCTGCAGCCCGGGTGGTTGTGGAGGCAAAAACTCGGGCCTGGGAGGAGTTCGGTGAGGCCATGGAGAAGGACTATCGGCTGGCCTCGAAGAGATTCTGGCAAACCATCCGGCGCCTCAGGAGAGGGAAACAGTGCCCTACCAACGCTGTTTACAGTAGAGGTGGGCAGCTGTTGACCTCAACTGAGGATGTCGTCGGGCGGTGGAAGGAATACTTTGTGGATCTCCTCAATCCCGCTGTCACTTCTTCCATTGAGGAAGCAGAGGATGAGGGCTCAGAGGTGGACTCGTCCATCACCCGGGCTGAAGTCACTGAGGTGGTCAAGAAACTCCTCGGTGGCAAGGCACCGGGGGTGGATGAGATCCGCACTGAGTACCTCAAGTCTCTGGATGTTGTGGGGCTGTCTTGGTTGACACGCCTGTGCAACATCGCGTGGCGGTCGGGGACAGTGCCTCTGGGATGGCAGATCGGGGTGGTGGTCCCTCTTTTTAAGAAGGGGGACCGGAGGGTGTGTTCCAACTATAGGGGGATCACACTTCTCAGCCTCCCCGGGAAAGTCTATGCCAGGGTTCTGGAGAGGAGAATACGGCCGATAGTAGAACCTCGGATTCAGGAGGAACAGTGTGGTTTTCGTCCGGGCCGTGGAACACTGGACCAGCTCTATACCCTCTACGGGGTGTTGGAGGGTTCATGGGAGTTTGCCCAACCAATCCACATGTGTTTTGTGGATTTGGAGAAGGCATTCGACTGTGTCCCTCGCGGCATCTTGTGGAGGGTGCTTGGGGAATATGGGGTCCTGGGTCCTTTGCTAAGGGCTGTCAGGTCCCTGTACGACCGAAGCAGGAGCTTGGTCCGCATTGCCGGCAGTAAGTCAGACTTGTTCCCAGTGCATGTTGGACTCCGGCAGGGCTGCCCTTTGTCACCGGTTCTGTTCGTAATTTTTATGGACAGAATTTCTAGGCGCAGCCAGGGGCCGGAGGGTGTCAGGTTTGGGGACCACACAATTTCGTCTCTGCTCTTTGCAGATGATGTTGTCGTGTTGGGCTCTTCTAACCAGGACCTTCAGCATGCGCTGGGACGGTTTGCAGCCGAGTGTGAAGCGGTGGGGATGAAAATCAGTACCTCCAAATCCGAGGCCATGGTCCTCAGTCGGAAAAGGGTGGCTTGCCCACTTCAGGTTGGTGGAGAGTGCCTGCCTCAAGTGGAGGAGTTTAAGTATCCCGGATACAGGCGGCCGAAATGAGCTTTCTCCGCAGGGTGGCCGGGCGATCCCTTAGAGATAGGGTGAGAAGCTCGGTCACCCGGGAGGAGCTCAGAGTAGAGCCGCTGCTCCTCCACATCGAGAGGGGTCAGCTGAGGTGGCTTGGGCATCTTTTTCGGATGCCTCCGGAACGCCTTCCTGGGAAGGTGTTCCGGTCCCGTCCCACCGGGAGGAGACCCCGGGGAAGACCTAGGACACGCTGGAGGGACTATGTCTCCCGGCTGGCCTGGGAACGCCTCGGTGTCCCCCCGGAAGAGCTAGAGGAAGTGTCTGGGGAGAGGGAAGTCTGGGCATCCCTGCTTAGACTGCTGCCCCCGCGACCCGGCCCCGGATAAGCGGAAGAAGATGGTATGGTATGGTATGGTATGATTGTAATTTTGTCATAATTCTTACAAACCCAATTTAAAAGTTCTGTTTTGGAAAAAACTAAAAGTGTGCGAGGTCCAGATACTCAGTAAAAGTTGTTCAATACGTACATACAGTTAGGTCTGGAAATATTTGGACACTGACACAGTTTTCATAATTCTGGCTCTGTACCCCACCACAATGGATTGGAAATGAAACCACAGAGATGCAATTGAAGTGCACACTTTCAGCTTTAATTCAAGGGGTTGAACAAAAATATTTTATGAAACGTTTGTGAATTGCAACCACTTTCAAACACAGTCCCCTTATTTCAGGGGAGTGTGTTTGAAAGTTTACCCAATCATAAATAAATGTACACATTCATAAATAAAATGTTTTTTTAATGCTTTGTCGAAAATCCTTTGCAGGCAATGACAGCTTGATGTCTGGAACACATGGACATCACTAAACACTGGGGTTTCCTCCTTTGTGATGCTTTGCCAGGCCATTACTGCAGCTGTCTTCAGTTGTTGTTTGTTCGTGGGTCTTTCAGCCTTAAGTTTCTCTTCAGCAAGTGAAATGCATGCTTCGGGTTGACATTAAGTGATTGACTTGGCCATTGCAGAATATTCCACTTCTTTGCCTTAAAATACTCCTGGGTTGCTTTCGTGGTATGTTTTGGGTCATTGTCCATCTGTAATGTGAAGCGCCGTCCAATCAACGTTGCTGAATCTGAGCAGACAATATATCCCTATAAACTTCAGAATTCATCTGGTTGCTTCTGTGACATCATCTATAAACACTAGTGACCCAGTTCCATTGGAAGTCATGCATGCCCATGCCATCACATTGCCTCCACCGTGTTTTACAGATGATGGGGTGTCCTATGGATCATTAAGCCGTTCCAAGCCTACTCCATACTTTTTTCTTCCCATCATTCTGGTACATGTTGATCTTAGTATCATCTGTCCAAAGAATGCCTTTTTAGAACTGGGCTGGCTTTTTTTAATGTTTTTTGGCAAATCTGGGCTTTTTATTCTTGAGGTTTATGAATGGTTTGCACCTTGTGGCAAACTCTCTGTATTTGCTTGTGAAGTCTTCTCTTTATGGTAGACTTGGATAATAATATCCCTACCTCCTGGAGAGTGTTCTTCTCTTGGCTGGATGTTGTGAAGGACTTTTCTTTACCATGGAAAGGATCCATGATCATGGATCATGATCATGGATCATGATCATGGATGATCATCCACCACTGTTGTCCAATTATTTCTAGACCTACATATCTGTATGCATAAATGCATGGAAACATTTTGTGCATTATTTTGGGGCCTAGCGTGTTTCAATGGTCAAAGCCGCTGCTGTTGGTGCACATTTTGTGCTGCAGCATATGTTTGAATCCTACCCACTCCTCTTTCAGCAAAAAACTCCATCTTTCCCAACTGTTTCTATTCAGTAAAGCAAACAACATGCATAAAAATTTATTTTTTAAGGAATATTTTATTTCATATATGGAAAAACAGAAGCTTTTTTTCTTAGCAAATGTTGTTACTAATGCATCAAATAAAACATTTTCACCGTTCTCTCCTAGTAGTTGGGTAGAGGATTGAAGGAGGATAGGATGTTTTTACCTCATGTCTGTTAAAGGTACTTTGTTAAAGGCACCATCTGAGATAAGGAGCTCAAAACATTCCTAGCACGCCCCCTAGAGCAGATGGACAGTAACATATTTTCTAGGTAGAACGTAAGGTAAGAGTTGAGAGACAGAAGGACATATGCCTGTAACGTTGTTGGTCCCTAAATACTTGTAGTGTTGCTAAGTGGCTGGTTACACTGAAAGTACACAGAGGATTGTAATTTGGCACATTTCCATGGGAACTTCATAGCTTTCCTATAACACACAAATAAAAACAGTGATTATTTTGGGATTTGTACATTTGAAAATCAACAATAAGACCTACATAAACATTATACAATAAATGGCTCAAAATGGCTTACTATATTGTAATCCAACCATTTTATTTGTGCATTTTGAATGTCAAAGTTCTAAAGAATTGAATTGAAATAATGAATGGCGATAGTCCCAATTCTCTAAAATGTGTAAAGACCAAACTAATCTTGTATTGTGCTATAAGAGGGCAGCTACACTCTACCATTTGATTGATAAAGTGATGTGATGAGTGTGATGTGACATTGATGTGTCATGTCCTCAATAATTACTGGTTTTGGCAGTTGTTAACTTACATCCAAGCACGAGACTTTGCAAAGCAGGCAATGTCATCACTGATGTCTTCATCAAGAAAGGCTGGAAGCAGAACAATTGTCATAGAGTCAACACTAGTTACATTCCTGTTCATTTTCTAAGCTTTAGGGTTCAATGTATTTTTAGCCCAACAACTTGAAATAGTTTGCTGTTGTAGGACAGATCAAAGTGAGTGTGATTACAGAGAACAGAAGAAGTTGACAACTAAACAATTTCATTTATGAAAAAATTATAATCATCCATATGCTTGTATTGTATGGTAATTCATTAATTAAGTCCTTTATTTATTCATAATTTGTTAAGAACATTATTTGTTGAGATTCTGCTAAACAAAATGAAGATGTAGATATGTTTGTACTTACAGCTGCACGTTGTGTTACAGAGATTGAGAGAGTAAGTGGTGTTGGACGAGATGCAGGTGAGGTGATCACTCAGCTGGAAGAGCCCGAATAATTTAATATGCAGTGGCTTGACTGGCACGAATGGTATGTCTTGTTCTTCTTCCTTTACACAATCCAAAAATTCCTCCCTACTGCCAAAAACCTGTTCCTCTTTATAATCAGCTGACTCCCCGGCCTCACTCTTCTTTCCTCCTTTAGGCTTCCCTGTAGGTTTTGGAGTCACTCCCTCAGGCTTCAATTTATGTTTTAAGTTCACTACCTGTGGCTTTTCTGTAGGTTCTGGGTTAATTATCTCATGCTTCCCTGTAGGTTTTGGGTTCACTACCTGGGACTTCCCTGTAGGTTTTGGGTTCACTACCTTGAACATCCCTCTATGTTTTAGGGGCATTACCTTAGACTTTCCTGTAGGTTTTGGGTTCACTACCTGGGGCTTCCCTGCAGATTTTGTGGGCACTCCCTCATGCTTCCCTTTAGATTTTGGGGGCACTACCTCATGCGTCCCTGTAGATTTTGGGGGTACTACCTCAGGCTTCCCTGTAGGTTTTGGGTTCACTACCCTGAGCATCCCTGTATGTTTTAGGGGCATTACCTCAGGCTTCCCTGTAGATTTTGGGGGCACTACGTCAGGCTTTCCTGTACGTTTTGAGGGCACTACCTCAGGCTTCCCTATAGGTTTAGATTTCACTACCTCAAGCTTTCCAGTAGGTTTTGGGTCCACTAACCTAGGCTTCCCTGTAGTTTTTGGGGACACTACCTTAGGCTTCCCAGTAGATTTTGGGTTCACTACCCAGGGATTCCCTGTAGTTTTTGGGGACACTACCTTAGGCTTTTCTGTAGGTTTTGGGTTCAATACCTTAGGGATCCCTATAGATTTTGGGTTAACTACCTCAGACTTCCCTGTAGATATTGGTTTCACTACCTCAGGCTTAGCTGTATGTTTTGGGGTCACTACCTCAGACTTCCCTGTAGGTTTTGGGGTCACTACCTCAGACTTCCCTGTAGGTTTTGGGGTCACTACCTCAGACTTCCCTGTAGGTTTTGGGGTCACTACCTCAGACTTCCCTGTAGGTTTTGGGTTCAATACCTTAGGGATCCCAATAGATTTTGGGTTAACTACCTCAGACTTCCCTGTAGATATTGGTTTCACTACCTCAGGCTTAGCTGTAGGTTTTGGGGTCACTACCTCAGACTTCCCTGTAGGTTTTGGGCTCACTACCTTAGGCTTCCCTGTGGGTTTAGGGTTCACTTCATTTTCCATTGCCTGAGCATCTCTAGCTGGATGTTTTGGTTTATTTTCCCAAGATTTTCCCTTAGGCTGTGGCTTCTGCTTTGACTTACTAATTTTCTCTGGCCTCTCAGTTGTTATAGGCCTGCGCTCTTCTCCCTTTGCCTGAACATGTCTAGCTTTTCTCAAATTAATGTTTTGCAATGGGGTGTTATGCTGAACAGCTTCGGCCAGAACAATGTTGGTCACAAGGCTTGTGTTCAAGCCAGACTTTAGGTCCAAACTGCAGATAACTGGTCCAGCCAAGTCATAGTGAGAGAAAAAAAGGAAAGAAAGACATTATGGAAATATTAAATACATGGAAGTTTTAAAATTGTGTTTTAAATAAAATATTAATAAACAGTGTAACATGATCCTCAAAGTGCCATCATTAAATTGTTTTTCAACTTGGTATTAAATAGATTCTCATCCTGTAATCAGTCGCAATACAGCTGCAGTGCCGACATTAGGAAGCAACTCACTGTCAGTGCAATAAGCACTTGATAGAACAGTTCTGCTTTGGTCATTCATACCTGCATGTCGTTATTCCAGGTCACTATTATAGAAAGGTTTGATGGGTGAAAGATATAACTTGGAAATATTTGTAACCATTATATTAGCTTCCTGGTGTAATTGACAGCTACAGTATTTTACTAGTTATTGGGTGTAAAGTCTGAGTGCAGAGTAAGAGTATACTTTTACATGTATCCCTTGGAGCCATGACCATATATGCTGATCATCTTTAGGAGCTTTGCCCAAGACATTTGATTGGGTTGAAGATTTGTGGATCGTTACTAATTTCAACTGGGTTCCACCTATTTAATAAAATTATTTTCACCTTAATATTACCAGGCTTAGTGCAATGTGTCCTGATCTAAGAGGCTAGGAACCATCTAACAATAGGTTTTATAATACTGCATATTCCTTTTTGTCTAAACTTGAGAAACGTTTTAGTTGATTTACTGTTATTTATTATTTGCTCTTTCACCACATTTCACCACAATCTTTCAAAATTCATGAAAATGCATTAGTCTTATTTAGCATTCACAACTCACTTTTGGCCAAGATATCCACCAGCTTGAAGCCCTTTGCCATGATTTTCTCTGTTAGGTTGAACTGATCAGCAGCCTCTGCCAATTTGGTCTCCAGCTCACATTTAGAGACGAGCCGCCCCTCAGCCAGACTGGGAACCAAGGCTGCTACAGCCAACACCACCAGCAGCTCCAGCTTCATGTTGTCTCTGGAAGCTCCGTTTTACAAGGCTTGGGAGAGATACACGCTAGCAAAATACACAATTATTCTTTAAAGAGAAGCAAAGCCGTTAAACACAAAGAAAAGAACTCTCAACATCAGGTCTACCTTATGGATATAAAAATATCATATTTATATTATATTCATATATTTAATTATATTGAATCAAGACCCAGCCCCACCTACATTGGAAACCTCATCTCAATCAGCGAGGAAACTCACACCTTCCCTACTACTTCTGATTCCCAAGACACGTTTCCAAACTATGGGGAACTAAGCTCTCCCAAGGGACCAAGCTTTGTGCATACTTGCCCTTGCATATGGATACACGTATGACAGCCACTCCATCATAGGACATTTTAAAAAGGGCACTAAAACCATTCTACACTCTTTAAGATAAACTTTTTCACAATTGATTGATTCATAATATATTCTATTTTATTGCATATTATATTTTCTATAATAGAGATTTAAGAACTTTGCAATGAAAAGGATAATGATTTGGTGAGAACAGGGATGGTTGTACCACAGGATAGTTGTAACACCTGCAAATCCTCCAATCAGGAGTGGGGTATAATCAAGTGATTCTCAATGCACATTATTCTATTGACATAAATCAGATTTTAAGGTAAGAAAGTAATTATATTGACCAAATTTGTTTTTGTGATGGCTTCAACCGCTTTGAAGTTCCATTCACCAAACCTATATCAGGTTTATATCCAGTCTGTCTAGGCATATTTGATGCAAGTTAGCAATGCTATATTGTTTTTAACACTTAATACGCTAAAATGGAAGCTAGTGGTAGAAGCTAGGGTTAGTTGTAACAACATGAACTAATCCTGAGTAAAACTGAGTGATTTTGGTTGAGAAAGATAATTTAGCAGAGGGGAAAATAAAAAACCATTGATTATTTATATTTATTATCATTTCTGCCAAACAAAATGTTAAACTTTGCAACATTGCCCTCAATGCTTCAGTCAGTTAAATTTCATGATTTATCCACATTATGTTACAATCTGTTACAATTCACTTCAAGCACTGTTACCATTAACCCAGACCATGAGTTCAATTGAAGTGCTTCACTGATTTAAAACAACACCATGAATTTGCAGTTTAATTTACACATTTAACCACAACAGTTTGTAAAGGACAGATGTGATGAGAGGGAGAAGTAAACTGTCTGGAGTGTAATAGGGAGCACTCAAATTTATTTGCAACAGAGTACCAGTAACTTTTGAGTAGAAACATATGTCATGAATCGTGTTTACGCGTCACTTTTCTGTGAATCCTCAGACATGATGCAGTGTTCCATGTAGTCAGAAATAGGAAGTATCACTCATTGCGTCCCCTGATCCCCATCTACCTCCAAAAACCCAGTGAACGAGAAGGTCAGAAAGGCTTGCATGTGATGCAGAGTTGGATCAAATGCCTGCACATCCAGCAGCTCTCCAGATATATGGGCTGATATGTGTTTTATGCAGTATCTTTACATAGAGGTTATATCTACAGTGTACCTTGATTAAGAAGACAATGTAGGATATAGTAGAACTATGGGACCAGAGACAAGCAACCTTTGATTTACATGTACATGGGCTACAAATAGATGCTACCAGTTATTATAGTAATGTGCGTGGGCAAAATCAAAGAGCCATGAAAAAGACAGCTCTTGTGCTTAATTTATTCAAAGTCAAGCACTGTCCATAGTTCACAACAAAGCACAGCATGTCTTTAACATAATGTATTGCTTGTTAAACAGTACTTATTTTGGGCTAAATCTGAACACATTGTCAAATTGAGATTAATATGGATTAACTACAGAAGATTATGCTTTTAGTTATTTTAATCATTTGACAATGTGTTCAGATGGTTCTGAAATACAATTCCACAGACAACATTTCTTAACTGAAAAATCAACATACAATAAATCAACACTGGTCAAAGGATTGAATCAATAAAATGTCCTTACCTGTTGCTTGGTTAAGAAATTAATAAGAGTATAGTGGAAAACAACCCTGCTGATTGAGCTGTATCTTTTCCTTTTGTGAGGTACTGAAAACAGATCAGTGTTTTTATACCAAAAGTTCTGACACTGGGACACTAAACCGGATGGGTAGCCAGAGCAGCCAGTTCTTAAAATGTTGCTCTCAGGCCAGTCACGTCAGCAAAAGAAGTATTATAGATCAAATATGCAAAGTTGGGAGTGTAGTTTAGGGGTTAAAGGGCAAGTATAAGTTAAGTATTTATATATACATTTACAATTTAAGGGCCCAGATGTCCATCTGCAGATGCTCTACAGATAGTCATACTACTGTATCAGTCCACAATCTAAAGGGAAATCTGTATATCAGTTGGTGAGACAATAGAAGTAGCCTGTTAAAAATACTGACTCAGTAGGTGGACAAAGATTGTAGTAAAGGTTAAAGGATCAGTATGTAGAATTTATTATATATGCGGAAGCCAGCCGAGTTAATCTGTACTCTCCTCAATCCAGCAAGGTAAAGATTGTTGTATAAAGGACATTTGTTGAACAACAGGTTTCCCTCATCCATTTCCAAATATAGCAAAAATGTCCTTTGTAAAACAAACATTACCTTGCTAGACTGAGGAGAGCAGAGGGCAACTCACAGAGCATGAAATGACATTGACAGTGCATTTGCCATTGTTTAGATGAGCTTGAGGAGGACGATTGGGCAATTTGGTACTCTATGTGTGCTATTGTTGGGGCACACTTTCATTCCAGCCAAGCATACATGGGCAACACCTGACAAGTGCATTGGCATAATAATAATTGCTAAACTGTATAGCAGAATATCTAACCCAACTTAGACGCATTTGAAGGAACTGAAAAATATTTCCATATTTCCATATTCAATTATTCTTTATTATTTAGTATAGACATTTATATCTATGCACTTAATTTTTGTCCTAATAGACAATCATTGGAATGTTAATGGTTTAGAGATGTTTCTGTAACCTATGAATGCAGGGACCAAAAGGTTTGCTTGTTATTGCCTAGCTAGCTTACTTCTTGAGATAACACCACTCTGTCTTATGAGATGGTCCCAGAACAGATCGTAATGTATCCTTAATTGATAGGGGGATACATATACAAAGGATGTTATACTTTGGTCAGTAAACCAAACCCCATGCCTTTAGTTTTGGGGTATAAACCAGAGTTGGGTTTGGGGAAGCTCTCGCTTGCATTTTCCTCCCTTCTGTCTGCATCTTTGCTCTTGCAAACATCTTGAATCTCTGGAGAACTTTAATCTTTGATACTTGTACTGAAATTGTAATACTCTCTTTAGATTTTAAATTAATTTTTTACATTGATTCATTGACTATTTGGAATTAATTTAAAACGGGTCAAAATCACGTTTCATCTTCACATCCACTTGAGTTTGCAGTTAATATTACTAACAATTTGGTATCCTGAGACAAATTGTTACCTTATTAAAATGGAGTCCACTTCATCCTTAAATAAAACACACTATAAACATAACAATACACACGATCAAATTGATAGGACAGTGTTTAAATTACATGTTCCCAATGTAAACAATGCTAGGCATACCGTACATACATTTCTAAAATCTATCGTGTTTAGATTTTCTGTCCTGATTATGTCAAGTTTTTGTTTTGGCAATTTAAGTCTGACATTTTAAAGTGGAAATAAATCTTGAGAAGCATTTGTAAATGTTGAAAAACTATGTTGGTTTATTTCCCATTAATTGTACTTAAGATTCCATTGGGTTTTCCTAGTTGAAGACATCATTGTATGACATCTCTTGTTAAACAGGTTGAGTTGGGTGTAATTTCTTCATTCTTTGTTGGATTAAATACTTATTTAGAGAGGAGTGAGACCTGTGTACCACATTTTCTGACATTAGGTCAAATGGGGTGAGGGACGTGTTATTGCAAAGTTCACATTTTCAAGTGCTACCCATATCACATTTTCAGGTGCAATTTTGAAAATGTGGGATGTCAATGGCAAGCTACTCAAATGTTGTCATAATGCCAGTGGTGTATGTGTCACAAAGAGAGACTGATCCACAATCCCCTCCCAGATTTCAATGTGGAGGGAAAACATATTTCCACAACCACATATCATTGCAATATTTTACTACCAATCATTTAGGCAAAAAAAAACATGAATTGCACCATTTTTATTCGTTCATTTGCTATAAATTGTCCCTCTTTAATTACAGTGGCATATGAAAGCCATTGTAATTCGGATGAGAGCACAGGGGGAACTTGCTGATATTCAGAGCTGACATTACACATTAAACCTATTATTACACTGGTATTAAGTAACAAAAAGTCCTCAAGTCTCAGTTATTAGTCTCTGTGGCTGACATCTGAAGCTGTTTCACATTTCCTGGTTCACATTAACAAAATACTTTGTTATAGAAACCCTTTGAAACATAATGTACTATATGTAATTTAGCCATTGAAACATAATGTACTGTATGTAATTTACCCATTGAAACATAATGTAATGGCAAAGAGAATGTTGTCACTAAAGGGTTTGCTATGTCTTTCTTTATGTTCACAAAAATGCTTACATAGGTTGCTGGCAGTGGTTACCGGGAGTGAATGTTTTCCATTAAACTAAATGTAGAAAAAAAATGGGACGGAACTGCTGTACCTGGATTGAAGCAAGCACAAATTTTAAAACACAGCCAGCGTTCAACAATGCAAGGTTAAGACAACTTCAGATTGCATATGGAACTGAAAATGAACAAATTAATAGAACTGCTGCATTGTTAAATTCCGTAAAGTTAGTGTGAAATATACGACCAGTGGTCTGGAAATGCTTTGTCTCAGTGTTGCGCATGATTTGGATGTTGCTCAATCTTTTTCAGTACATGATGAGACAACTATTTATAAACCTCAGTTCAACAAGTATCCCTTTTAAACAAGTTATCTTTTAGCTCTTTCTAATATAATATCTTTTCATTAGGCTTAGCTCTGAGGCTAAAAGCCATAACATTGCCAACTAAAATCTTTTTAAGGCAGTTATTATGCTTTATTACTTTCAACATAAAGCTGTGTAATTTATCGATCAATTTAAACCTGATTCCATCTATGCTAACTACGCCGAAAGGATAGACTACTCAACAAGAAGCCAGGCAAGCCTAGTTCAGCTGGCCAGCAATAGAAAGTGTTGCCATCTCGAGATTCAAACCCGGGTCGCCCACGTGTCATTAGCCACTACACCACAGAGCTGTACATTTGCTGGTTGTCAGTATAGCCTCTTGTCTATACTGACAGCCGGCATCTGTATATCCTGAACAAACCTTCTTTTGCCACTGGCCATTTTAATAGTTAATTGGCCATTCGTGAATGACATTGATATAGTTAAACTGACTAACGTTTCCATAGTACATTACCATGGAAATGATTGTTTCTCTATGCAAATGATGCAGTAAAGAGGCCATTAGCCAAAGACAGTGATTGGTACACAGTCCATACAGTTGCAATTGAACAAACCCATATCAAGCAGGTGATAGTACTTTACTTGGGAATTGAACTCATATGATGAGTGGCAAATGCCTGCAATTTAAAAATTCCACATTCAACCAGTTTGATTAGATAAATCGATTCATTCCCCTGTTTTGTCTCACTGCGTGTACCACAATTTAAAAGGAGAAAAAGAAAACCATATAATTGTTTGAGTTGGTCAGACACAACATTGTAGTCATGCATAGCATGGCATCTGAAGGCTACAAGTCCATTTTCAGGGACCTTGATGTCCCAGGCTTCACTTCACAGTGATCATGCCACTTTTATTAAGTGTGTAATTTATTTTTTTAAATACAGAGGACAATGACCTTGGTGTCCTCAACAGAACATGTGTTTGGCTGCGATGTTGTAGTCATCAAAGGTAGGTGGGTAGGTGTCCTTTAGGTGCCTCAAGGGTTAGGACTTAGCTGTGATGATGGCTGGAATAAGCCATATCCTTTCAAAGTGAAAACATAATCCTTTAGTTCAGTTTTTGCCCAACATAAAGCTTTGCAGTAATTGCGGGGCTTTAGAATGAGAATGCTCATTGTAATGGCATACAAACCAAAATATTTTCCTGTGAAGCTATACATTTTTATTTAGGTGATCCAGTGTGCCAATAAAACATTGATTTTAGCTGTAATTGTTCAAATAACTGTAATTCTCTGCTTAAGTACACTTATTTTTTGTCTGAGACGCACCCATAAGAAATATTTTCTTTATACATAATATTAATATTAGTCAAGCCCGATTTCCGCCATTCATAAGATATTAAAACACTGAACAAAATTATGAACGCAACACTTTTGTTTTTGCCCCCATTTATCATGAGCTGAACTCAAAGATCTAAGACTTTCTCTATGTAAACAAAAGGCCTATTTCTCTCAAATATAGTTCACAAATCTGTCTAAATCTGTGTTAGTGAGCACTTCTCCTTTGCCAAGATAATCCATCGACCTCACAGGTGTGGCATATCAAGATGCTGATTAGACAGCATGAATATTGCACAGGTGTGCCTTAGGCTGGCCACAATAAAAGGCCACTCTAAAATGTGCAGTTCCATCACGCAGCACAATGCCACAGATGTCGCAATTTTGAAGGTGCAAGCAATTGGCATGCTGACTGTAGGAATGTCCACCAGAGCAGTTGTCCGTGAATTTAATGTTCATTTCTTTACCATAAGCCATGTCTAAAGGCGAGGACCTCCAGCCCAGGACCTCCACATCCAGCATCTTCACCTCCAATATCATCTGAGACCAGCCACCCAGACAGCTGCTGCAACAATCGGTTTGCATAAACAAAGAATTTCTGCACAAACTGTCAGAAACCGTCTCAGGGAAGCTCATCTGCATGCTCGTCGTCCTCATCGGGGTCTCGACCTGACTGCAGTTTGTCGTTGTAACGCCATTCGATGGCGTCTGACACTTTGGAGGGGTGTTCCCTTCATGGATGAATCCCGGTATTCACTGTACAGGGCAGATTGCAGACAGTGTGTTTGGTGTCGTGTGGGTGAGTGGTTTGCTGATGTCAACGTTGTGGATCGAGTGGCCCATGGTGGCGGTGGGGTTATGGTATGGGCATGTGTGTGTTATGGATAACAAACACAGGTGCATTTTATTGATGGAATTTTGAATGCATAGAGATACCGTGATTAGCAAAAAAGTGCTCACTAACACAGATTTAGACAAATTTGTGAACAATATTTGAGAGAAATCGGCCTTTTGTGTACATGGAGAAAGTCATAGATTTTTTAGTCCAGCTCATGATGAATGGGGGCAAAAACAAAAGTGTTGCGTTTATAATTTTGTTCAGTGTATGTGACGGATGGACACTCTTCTTTAACTGTCAAGTATAATCAACAGCAGGTCTGTCCCTTTTAATTCTTGAGTGTTTGGGTTCAGTAACAGATTCTCTTGCTATGTGAAAATTGGTGTGCCAATGCAGTAAGAGAATGTACAATAGTAGTCCTTCCAAATGGTCATGATGATTGGAAGTATAATGGTTACTGTAGTCTGTTAATTAGCTCATCTCCTTCTTCCTTCGCATGCTTTCAATGGCTCCAGTAGGCCTTGTGAATATTTGATTACTAACAAATCTTGGCTATCTTAAATTTTTTTATTATGTTTTGAATACATCCATTATTTACATAACAAGAAATAAAAATGCATTTCCCATTGAATCAGTTGCCTCTGTTTTCTTGCTCTACCCTTTGAATTAATATTTTTTTTTAATGTTTGTTGTCTAATATCTACCCAAGGACCTCTCCTTGTTAAGTAAAGTTGGTCAGCAACCAAGTACGCCTCTCATTTGCTGCTGAGAGGAGGGTCAACATGCTGTCATGGTTAGTGGTCTCACCTGGGGTTTTGTAGGTGACGTTGCTTATTGAGAATGGCTGGGTATTTATTATGTGGGATGTCAGATCTCAGTAGTGTCGATGAGATGACCCTTCAGGGTGGCCAGGTGTGGCCTTGGGATACTGCACGTAATAGGCCTTACTGTCTGAATCCAGAAAGACCGGTGGTTAAGAGTGTTTGCAGTAAAACTCAAGGATCAGTGCTCAGGGCTGCAGGTGCGTTTGCCTTTTTAAAAGGGAGTCCTGGAGTGTATGTAATTTAAACAGGCACCACAGTTCAGAAAGGCTGGTTTAAATGATCTTGTGTCTCTATGTGCCACATTGCTACTTCTGGAAGGGGAGATGCTGTCAATGGCAGTTTGTTAAGCCCTGTGCTTAAAGTGACCTTTTGCAAAGCCAGAAACGCATAGTAATTTGCTGTAAGGGAGAGTAGAGTAGGTACATTTATACTGAAGTTATACTTAAAGAGATATAAAACGCATACATCTACTTTTATTTAAGGACATCCCGTCAGGTGAAATGACAGGAATGCACCTGTGACACAAGACCTTGAAAATATGATTCCTAAAACAAAAATGATCCTGTGACTCAACTTGCCCCAGGGTAGGGGTTAATTGATCCTATAGTCAATAGGTAAGTTGAGTCATCTGGGACAAATTATTCATTTATTTTCCAAATATTATTTAATAAACAGTCTTATTTTCTTAAAGGTAGCTTTTAACAATATAAAAACAACCAGATAAATGTATAATTATCAGAATGTTTTAATGTTTGTAAGAGGGGAAACAATGTACAATATTTCAGTTACAGTTGGGAGAACAAGTATTTGATACACTGCCGATTTTGCAGGTTTTCCCACTTACAAAGCATGTAGAAGTCTGTAATTTTTATCTTAGGTACACTTCAAATGTGAGTGACGGAATCTAAATCTAAATAAAACAAAAATTCAGAAAATCACATTGTATGATTTTTAAGTAATTAATTTGCATGACCAAATTTTTGAAATGGTCACATTTCAAAAATTGTGTACCCATGGGCTCATATTACCCCACTCACCCCTACCCCAAGAAATAATTCTAACATTAAAAGTCCTAAATATAGTTTTTTATAAAATTGCTGTGTTGTTCTAATGGTCGAGCTTTAGTGTTTTTTCAAGATCTGAAAAAAGTCCCACAACATGTTGCAGTGTCAGCGTAACACAGTGAGGAAATAGACCCCGTTCAGCCCTTGGGAATGGGATTGTTCTTACATAGCCTACAGTGAAAATGAGAGGAGGACCAAGACAAATAGATGACATCGCCACTTACTCCAGTGGACATCATAGCGGTTTTATTGTTTTGGGTAGTTTTAAGTCTCTGTAAGACTATATTTCAAAGGGCATTAAAATCCAGTTTGCCTGTTCAACATGACCTTCATTTAATTTGGTTAGGTTTGGTTCCAAACTTTTTCAGTGAGATGGGAAAAATATTGATATTGTCTTATTAGGAGGTGGGTTGCATTGCAGCTAATACAGTGGATATAAAAAGTCTACACACCCCTGTTAAAATGCCAGGTTCTTGCGACGTAAAAGAATGAGACAAAGACAAATTATGTCAGAACCTTTTCCACCTTTAATGTAACCTATAATGTGAACAATTCAATTGAAAAACATTTTGACGTAGCAATGTTTGCCCACTCTTCTTTGCTAAGGTGCTCCAAATCTGTCAGACTGCAAAGGCATCTCCTGTGCACAGCCCTCTTCAGATCACCCCACAGATGTTCAATTGGATTCAGGTCTGGGCTCTGGCTGGGCCTTTCCAAAACGTTAATCTTCTTCTAGCCATGCTTTTGTGGATTTGGATGTGTGCTTTGGGTTGTTGTTGTACTGAAAGGTGAACTTCCTCTTCATCTGCAACTTTTTAATGGACGCCTGAAGGTTTTGTGCCAAAATTGCCTGGTATTTGGAACTGTTCATAATTCCCTCCACCCTGACTAAGGCCCCGGTTCCAGCTGAAGATAAACAGCCTCAATGCATGATGCTGCCACCACCATGCTTCACTGTAGGTATGGTGTTCTTTGGGTGATGTGCAGTGTTGTTTTTGCGCCAAACATACCTTTTGGAATTATGGCCAAAATGTTCCACAATGGTTTCATCAGACCTTTACACATTTTCCCACATGCTTTGCTCTGAGATGCAACTAAGAAAATGTCAGGAAAATCCTACTAGAACAGCGGAACTTTATTTGTGATTAATCAGAGTCACTTTAAATGATGGCAGGTGTGTAATGAATTAACTGGTTAAATGCAGTATGTGCCAAAGAAGAATGTGAGCATGAATCAGTGGTATTGTTCACACTAGGCAGAGACAGACATACAGAATAACTTAAAAACAATTCACCAAAAGACTAAAACATCAAGTGCAACGCAATTTGAATTACATATTCAACATCAATTCTTTTAAGCAGCTGAAAATAGACAGGACAAAAGAAAATAATAAAAGTAAATCATAATATCAATAATATCATAATATCAATAGTTGCATTGGATAGGAAATGTTTACAAATTCTGCTGCTAAACCATCCACGCCAGCTTATTTGTTATTTTTCTTTCATTTACCTTTTCACCTCTTCTAAGCACAGATCGCAACAGTAGTATAATTATATTCTTAATTAACCATTTCGTATAATTTTGAATACCTTCAAAGGGTCTTTGATACTGAAAACTAATGGATAGAGCTTCTCATTATATCCAGAAATATAGCCAACATTAATATCTCTTGCTTCTGTGATGACACCATCAATATTAACATTTTTCAGGGAGGTATACTCACCTCTTCTCTTCTGTCATTAAAAAAATAGTGATTGTTTTTCTTATCCTTTTTCTTATCCTTTTTCCATTCTCCATGATCTTATGAATGCCTCTTCTGCATTTGTCTCACACATTTTGTAAAGTTGGTTTTGTAACAATATGAGCTGAACACTGTCTTCATGAGGAATGCTATCTTATTCTATTATAACTACAATATTCTTCAACCAGCTGAAAAGCTTCTTCGCTTCATCATTATCAAAGTCAAGTTTCAATAGAATAGCTTTATGATCAGTTGGTCATTATTTTTCTTTCACACCTCAAGAGCATGTTTACTTAAACTCATCCTGCGTTGATTAGACCAAAAACACAAATATCCTGTAAAACCTCAAAACATAATGGGTGACTGAGTAGGGAAGACCAGGATGGTTGTAACACGGGATAGTTAAAACAGTTGTAATTCCTTCAGTCAGGAGTGAGGTAGGTTACAATTATATAATTCAATGTAGTCCTGAACCCTAATGTGGAAAAGCAAGTCCCTGTGATAAACTCAGATTTTATTCACAGAAATCAGATTTTGAGTAATTAGTTCCATTTACCAAACCTGTATCAGGTTTATAGCCAGTCTGTCTAGAGATATTTGATATAAGCGAGCAATGCTAACATTTAGCTAAAATTAAATCTAGCTTTTGGCTGTAAGGGTGTTACAACTAATCCTGATACAAGAAAATTTTACATCTAATCCTGTTATGAGAAAATATTACAACTAATCATGTATTACGAGACAATTTTACAACTAATCCTGAGTGAAATGTGATGTTCTGGGTGTGGTGCTGGGAATGCTAATTATGAACCCCAGGACAGGACAGGACATACCACTGTCACAACTATCTGTACTCCAAGACAGTTGCACCACTGTCACAACTGACTGTACCCCAGGACAGTTACACCACTGTCACAACTGACTGTACCCCAGGATAGTTACACCACTGTCACAACTGACTGTACCCCAGGACAGTTACACCACTGTCACAACTGACTGTACCCCAGGATAGTTACACCTCTGTCACAACTATCTGTACCACAGGACAGTCATACCACTGACTGTACCCCAGGACAGTTATACCACTGACTGAACCCCAGGACAATCATACCACAGTCACAACTGACTGTACCTCAGGACAGTTACACCACTGTCACAACTGACTGTACCCCAGGACAGTTATACCACTGACTGTACCCCAGGACAGTCATACCACAGTCACAACTGACTGTACCCCAGGACAATCATACCAATGTCACAACTGACTGTATCCCAGGACAGTCATACCACAGTCACAACTGACTGTACCCCAGGACAGTTGTACCACTGACTGAACCCCAGGACAGTTACACCTCTGTCACAACTGACTGTACCCCAGGACAGTTACACCACTGTCACAACTGACCCCAGGACAGTTATACCACTGTCACAACTGACTGTACCCCAGGACAGTTACACCACTGTCACAACTGACTGTACCCCAGGACAGTCATACCACAGTCACAACTGACTGTACCCCAGGACAGTTATACCACTGTCACAACTGACTGTACCCCAGGACAGTTACACCACTGTCACAACTGACTGTACCCCAGGACAATCATACCACTGTCACAACTGACTGTACCCCAGGACAGTTATATCACTGTCACAACTGACTGTACCCCAGGACAGTCATACCACTGACTGAACCCCAGGACAGTTACACCACTGTCACAACTGACTGTACCCCAGGACAGTTATACCACTGTCACAACTGACTGTACCCCAGGACAGTTACACCACTGTCACAACTGACTGTACCCCAGGACAATCATACCACTGTCACAACTGACTGTGCCCCAGGACAGTCATACCACAGTCACAACTGACTGTACCCCAGGACAGTTATACCACTGTCACAACTGACTGTACCCCAGGACAGTTACACCACTGTCACAACTGACCCCAGGACAGTTATACCACTGTCACAACTGACTGTACCCCAGGACAGTTACACCACTGTCACAACTGACTGTACCCCAGGACAGTCATACCACAGTCACAACTGACTGTACCCCAGGACAGTTATACCACTGTCACAACTGACTGTACCCCAGGACAGTTACACCACTGTCACAACTGACTGTACCCCAGGACAATCATACCACTGTCACAACTGACTGTACCCCAGGACAGTTATATCACTGTCACAACTGACTGTACCCCAGGACAGTCATACCACTGACTGAACCCCAGGACAGTTACACCACTGTCACAACTGACTGTACCCCAGGACAGTTATACCACTGTCACAACTGACTGTACCCCAGGACAGTTACACCACTGTCACAACTGACTGTACCCCAGGACAATCATACCACTGTCACAACTGACTGTGCCCCAGGACAGTCATACCACAGTCACAACTGACTGTACCCCAGGACAGTTATACCACTGTCACAACTGACTGTACCCCAGGACAGTTACACCACTGTCACAACTGACTGTACCCCAGGACAATCATACCACTGTCACAACTGACTGTACCCCAGGACAGTTATATCACTGTCACAACTGACTGTACCCCAGGACAGTCATACCACTGACTGAACCCCAGGACAGTTACACCACTGTCACAACTGACTGTACCCCAGGACAGTTACACCACTGTCACAAATGACTGTACCCCAGGACAGTTGTACCACTGACTGAACCGCAGGACAGTCATACCAGTGACAGCAGAATGTTTTGTTTTTTTGTTTTCACTTGTTTACACAATATTCATCTAGATGAAGCTGTGATAGTGTAAATACGGTCTAAAATCCCTTTGCAATTTCAACTTGATCAAATTGTAAATGATAGTTTTTTTGCAGAATGTGCAGGATTCTTCTTTCCTGCACATGTGATTCCTCATCAGTAGCAGAGCTCACATTCTGGTTTGGGGCGATACGCTCACAAATTCTGGTCACTGGTTTGATGGTCTCCTTCTTTTTTTCTTGAAGACCGAATAGCCTTAAAGTCCATCTTAGTCCGTACTTATTCTGCCAAGCACATCTCCATGAAAGTAAAGGTCTGCTCGTGATCGTTGCCCTGTGTAATCAACCTTTGGTTTTCCTTCCTTACACCTTAAATTTCAGTAAAAGCTAAGTAAAGTCTTTGATGGAGGATGTGTTTTCATTTTCTCCAAGCGATCTACTCTCTCGCTGACTTTTTGAATTATGCTTGCCTTGTTTGCATTTGCAGATAATGTCAAAACAATTTGTTTTATAATAGGTGGACTCCATTAACTTCTTTGTAAACCCGACCTGCCCAACCCTACACACCGTCATTAGAAACAGCCCCAATTCTTCACTGGGCTCATTGTGAGTGTACACTTCCCGTGTCTCTGCATTGCGAGCACACACTGCCAGCACATTCACATTGTGAGCCCTTGGTTCTGCAACCTTTTTTATATAGTTTCTTATCTGAGGTTTCTATGGAGACCATAGAAAGATTTGACATGCTACCAACTACTAACTAACTTCGCATGTCGGGTGCTCATCGGTCATACAAGAGAAGGACGTTTGGTCATCATCACTGTATACGTTTATTGTTCAATTCAAGACAGGTTGTCCTAAAGCAAACATGGTATATCTTACATGAACAGTACATATGAAAACAATGCTTGAAATCCAGTCACATTCATGGGTCTCACATAACTTTTGGTGTCATTTGATCCATCGGAACATGAAGATAAAAAGACGCAGATTCATTCTCACATGATCCTGAGATACCCATGGGAATAGTTTGACCTTAATTTGTCCCAGTGTACTTTGAATGTACACCTTCAGATACCATCGCATGTTAGATTTAAAATCAGTTTCCTTGGGGCCTGAATCGAGTTAAGAAACACGACACTGGGTGGAGGTTTACAACATTTGCTTAGTCTTTTAACAGATCGGGTTGTATTGCCTATGAAAAGGCAAAGAAAGTCAATACGGAGTTTCAGTCAAATGTCACACCCTAGCAGCAATGGAACCAAGAGTATATTAACTGTGCAACTATCATCTGCCGGCATAACTGCTGAAGACCAAACAGAGAGACAACATGAAGCTGGAGCTGCTGGTGGTGTTGGTTGTAGCCGTCTTGGTTCCCAGTCTGGCTGAGGGACGGCTGGTCTCCAAATGTGAACTGAAAGGCCTGTTGGACAAGGCAGCCCTGATTTTGAACATGACTGAGAAAGCTGGAAAAAGTAACGTGACAATCGAGAACTTAATTGCTAAAAGTAAGTTGCATTACATAACCCAATCCTTTATGTTTATTTGATCATCTGAATGATTTCTGAAATGCTATTGGCTGGTTTCCCTAAAATCAGATTAAGCCTTTGCCTGGATTACCAAACAATTGTAATTTTCAATTTATATATTTTCTTATTCCAATACTAGGCTAAATCTGTATGTTGGTAATCCGCCTGTACAGTAATGCTGTTTGTAACCTCTTTCAGTTGTCTGCCATGTGGAAAAGGCCACAGATTTCAACACCAGTGTTGTGACTCATTGGAGGTATGGAGACCGCCAATACCATGAGGGCCATCATAGGGGTAAGAGACATGTCGTGGAGTACCACACCTCTACCCCCCCTGCTAATCCTAAAGAACACACTACCCATCCTACGTCCTCCCGCAGTACCCATCCTACGTCCTCCCACACTACCCATCCTGAGAGCCATCACATGAGGGGCAAGAGACAGGTTGCGGGGGACCACACCTCCACCCCCCCTGCTAAACATGATAACCCCACTAAACGTCCGACTCCTCCTACCCGTGCTACGCTTCCTACCCGTACCATCCCTCATACCAGCCCTAAGGGTCCCAATGGAAGCCTTCAGGATGAAAACCACTCTACCCTCCATACCACCCCTGCTAAGCATGAAGACTACACTACCCATGATGCTCCTCCTACACCCCCTGCTAAGCATGAAGACTACACTACCCATGATGCTCCTCCTACACCCCCTGCTAAGCATGAAGACTACACTACCCATGATGCTCCTCCTACACCCCCTGCTAAGCATGAAGACTACACTACCCATGATGCTCCCCCTACACCCCCTGCTAAGCATGAAGACTACACTACCCATATCAGTACTACGGACAGTCCTAAGGTCACTAAGAGGGTAAGGAGACACGCTGGGCATGAATCCAACACTAAAGAGACCGTGTGGACCCTTTACGGCTTGTTCCAGCTGAGCGATCATGTGATCTGTGCCTCAGGTTCCATTCCATCTGTGAACCTTTGCCAAATGAATTGCAGTGGTGAGTTCAATGTATTTAACATACCTAAATATGTATCCCTCACAAAAGAAAATGGGTATCAACATGCTTAAGATGTAAGTTTTATGCATATGACAAAAGATACAACAAAACCGTTGGACGTTAGACGAGTTTGGTTGGATTAAAATTGCTTGAATGTCAGTGATGAAAGTCTGTTCTTTTTTTCTTCCTCAAGCTTTGATTGATGACAACCTAAGTGATGACATAGAGTGCATGGAGACAATCGGAAAGACAATGTAAGTGTTCAGTTATGAGCAGGAAGGTTTGTCTACGTTTGTTAATATAGCACTCTGTTTGTGAAGTATAGCAACTGTTATTGACATTTCAATTTCTATTTTTTCCATTTGAACAGAGAAAGTGGCCATCTTGAACATTCAATGGTTCTAATGGCGATGTAAGTATGCTGAAGCCAATACGTGTTGCATTTGAATTGGAATTCACTGTTTAATTGTGTGAAAAATATGAGAATGTCACATTAGGATGTCTTTTTATGAATACATGCAAACCTGTAGTGTAACATAATTGAACATTAATGTATTCATTTAAATGGTTTCTGATATTATTATCAATATTGTTCTAATAATCTTACAGGATCAAACTGCTCTTCCCGAAGGAATGTGCGATGAACACTGCCTCCAAGTACTTCTCGAATTGTTGAGTCAACCCCTCAATTGCAAAATACCGAAATGGGTCTGTCTGTGTAAATGTGGTGATAGCGTGTAAAGGTTTCAATCAGCCACACTTTCACAAAGTACACTGAAATAGAATGTAGCCCATATAGAAAAATAAAGTTTCATAATCTTTTTATGTTGTTGTTATTGTTTCAGTTTTCATGAACACTTGCAAAATCTTTCAAATATAAAATCAGGATAACAATTTTACAGAATAACACACTATTAGTGGCAGGTAGTCCACTGATCTAGTCCAATGCCTCTGGGCTAACTTTTCCCCCCATGCTAGTAGTTGATCCCTAAAATGTGTCAAGACACCAGAATCCTCTTTTGGATGGTGTGGATGGTGATTGACTCTCAGATTCATTGTTGAAGGTGTAAAGGACTAATTTATCCATTATTCTGAATATTAACTGTAATAAATGGACTGTTTTAGACTAGGCCTGAATTTGCTTCAGACTCTTCATGGTTGCCACGGATAGAAGAAGACCTAGGTCAGCATGCCCTGTTCTTAGAAGTGATTATGGCCACAACTGAGGCGCCAGGCCTCAAACCTATCTTATCATGGCCCTGTACAGACGGCTCCAAGGTACTTATACTCTGTTTTGTCAAAGCGCTTGTTTCCGTGGATCCACGTAATTAAACTGAAATAATCAACTGTTATACGAATGACAGTTGAGTCTCTTTTCATAATGAATTGCGAAAATGTTTCCATCTTCCACAAAGACAGAGAGGAAAGACACTATTTTTCTAGTCCCAGCCCTATAGCTAACCCCACTGACCAATAGCTCTGTTCTCATTGGTTGGTAAGTCAATGCTTGGTTACTTCTTGGTTGCAAGCATTGATTGGTTCATGCAACCAGAAATGCCCTCCTCTCACCGCTGTCAGTAGGTGCCACAGGAATGGTGACATCATGTTGAATGGCTGGGGGTGTAAGTTCAACCCCACAGCTCTTTACAGAACCAGGGTGTAAAGGGGCCTTTCTCAGACAAAACAAGTTTCTTTTACATGGTGATAATGAACCATACATGTTTGAAACAGTGTATACTGAGGAGGATTTCAGACAGAGGGAGGAATGGTGGTGAATGTGAATTTGTGGTATTTCCTCAGCCTTGCCAACAAAGAAAGTATTTGCTGCAACAAATGGGATTATGGGCATTTGAAAGGGTCAATGCAAGCATTACGTATGATCACATATCGTCACCGACAACAACATTTTTAGTGTGCATCAATTTGAAAAGACTGCAAACATCCACAGCATGTGGAAGACGGCAAAAGCAATTTAATTCTATTGATTTGTGCCCCGGCCATAAGGGGTACATGTCTGCTGTAGGCAGACACTGCGAAAGATCCCTTTATTTTGGGCTAGCATGTAATTACAGTACTAAGCCAGGCTCAAAATATCACAGGGCATGATGAACTCTTGCTTCTGTGTTCATGGTTCTTGTTTGTTAGCAACTGTGGTGTAAAAGCATTCGTAAGGTACACAATGTTTACTCTGGACAAATGATTGCCTGTTAGTAGCTACTATGGAATTAATCTGTGCATCGTGGGCACATCTCCGCTGGGCAAGCGTGTCATTTGGCTAGCGTCCACTGGCACACAAATTGGGGGTGCAGGGGGTGGGGCTGTGGTGGGTGGGGTTCAGCTGTGGTGGGTGGGGTGCCCGTGGTGGGTGGGGGGGGGGGGGTATTTAAAGAATAATAATAACAAATGCATCTCCATGTTGATCAAGATCGTATTTTCATGCTTGGATTCAGTTAAATTAATCTCCTTCCAGAATATACCAGGACATGCCCAGCTTCAAAAGGATCCTTTGTAGAGATACTCATTAGATACTCTTTATACTTACAATATCAATGCAATTTTCAGTTAATGAGCTTTCTGTCATAGTTCATATTTTGTTTATTTTCTGAGTGAAACAACGTTACCACAACCACTGCAGCGAACAAATGTAAACATGGCCTATTTCTGTACATTTAGTATTTATTTGTTGAATTTAACAGTTTAATTTAAACAAAACAGTAAATGTGGCATGTCCAAATGTTTTGGCTCCCATCCAGTCGATCCACTTATGTTATTTTTTTGTGAAGTCTCAGACCTTATTTGACCTGTAACGCCTCAATCGAATCAGGTGAAGACACTTGCAGAGTTTTGTCCAACCATCATGGCTTCCTCTAAGCAGCAGACTGAGGATCAGAAAACCGAAACAGTTTATTTATATTAAGACTGTTTTTTACAGTCGCTAGGACACATTTCCCAATACTTAGGTCAACTCTTCACACAGTGAGCACAACAGAAGTATAAGTGGGCTAAACTAAGGATCAATTATCATCGCTTTGGCACAAAATGCATTCAATGACTACATCTTTCAAATTAGATTAATTATTTTCTCACTTCGACACAACAACCGCCAAAACTCTGTGTACTTACAGGCCAATTTGCACATGCTTACATACTGTTTTCAAAGCTATTAAACTTAAGTTCAAAACAATAACATAATACAAAACTGAATAAGACAGCAATTTGCTACAATTCTACAGTAATATTTTAATGAAATATATTTTAAATCTTAAAATTAGATGCTATAAAAACAATTGGACAATTGGACCAACCACAGCTGATTCTCATTGTAGAGTTGCACATTACAGAAGTAAATGGACTTGTGTGTAATTGCTTTTGCATATCTGCTTAGGACTCAATGGTTACCTCACACAGGTGGGAGAGGAAGGATGTTCACTGATGTGCAGGAAACTGCCATTGTTCAGGAACCAATATGTCCAGGTACGATCACAATAAAATACAGAACTGTTTTTGAACAAAACCAAACACACACAAAGACAACTTTTTAGGTAATGTTTACTACTGTAACAGCTTATGTTGCCTTGTGGATTAATTTTAGAGAGTCATGGAGATTGAAGGCAGGCAAACACCCCACATTTTCATCTTTGTGGATGAGGCGTGTTTCAACTTGGCCAAAACAGGGCGACGAGGAAGGAATGTGATTGGGAAGAGAGCCACAGTGGATGTCCCGGGCCAGAGGGGTGCCAACATCACAATGTGCGCAGCAATATCCACCGATGGACTGCTGTTACACAAACCACTGATTGGGCCATACAACACTGAACGTCTCCTTGCGTTCCTGCATGACCTCTATGGAAGGGTTGTGCTAGGTGAGGAAAGGGATGGAGAGAAGAAAACAGCCAACATTTATAATTGTATGGGACAATGTGGCATTTCACCACTCCCGTGCAGTCACCGAGTGGTTTGCAGCCCATCCCAGAATGGTGTCACCTTTCCTCCCAGCTTACTCTCCATTCCTCAACCCCATAGAGGAATTATTTTCCTCATGGAGGTGGAAGGTTCATGACCACTATCCACATGATCAAATATCCCTCCTGGACGCAATGAATGCTGGATGCCTGGACATATCAGCAGAAGATTGCCAGGGATGGACCAGGCATGCCAGAAGATTTTTTCCTAGGTGTATTGCCCTAGATGACATAAGATGTGATGTGGATGAGAACCTGTGGCCAAATGGAGAAGACCGAGTAGATTAGCATTACTATTATATCTATATCAGTGGATGGTGTGTATACAAATTCTTGTATTTTGGAATTACTCAGTGCAAAAAAATTTTTATTAATAAAAGACATAAAATATATTGAAGCATTCTGCATCATTTCTGATTCATTCCAGTAACAAATTTTGCAGTGAATTAAAAACAGAGAAGTGTCCTTGTTTTACACAAGGAAACATTGTAAAATGCTACCTGTTGTTAGTGTTTTTTAGGTCATTGTTTTGTGGGTGACAAAGTGTGTTTGTTGTCTGTCAACCTTTGCTAGTGTTCAGGAAGAATGAGTTGATTTGAGACATGTATGAAGTGATTTGGTAGTTTTAGTGCATTTTGAAAGTGAAATGAACTGCTGTGCCGAGCTGAAAGTTGGTTTGGAGAACTGTGTGTAGAGTTTTGAAGAAGTTACCTCAGTATTGGGAAATGTGTCCTAGCGACTGTAAAAAACTGTAACTAGGGGAAGGATATAATAAGATATCTAAACATGTCTGCTTTCCACTCTCCAAAAACTTTAAGAAACTGAAGTTCAGGGGAACTTGAGGAAAGAGTTAATCCGGAAAACATCTGTTTGTAGACTAGTCAGAAATGCAAAGTAAAAACCCAGTATCACTGTACAGGACCTGCAGAAAGGTTCCGCTTGCACAGGAGTAGTGGCGAAGTCTCATCACAGACGTCTGGAATAGTCAACACAACACTGATAAATCTGAGGCATCTTAGAACCAAGTGCTGTTGTCCTGATGAACTAAAAATGTAACCCTTTCACCACAATCACCAAAGGTCAATCGGGGCAAAAACATTCGAAGACACCTGGCCAACTGTGAAGCGTGGTGATGTATCTATGATGATTTGGGGTTGTGTGGTAGCCAGTGGCACGGGAAATATAGTGCAGGTAGAGGGAAGAATGGATTCAACTAAGTACCAATAAATCCTGGAAGATAATGTCACAGTCGGTAAAGAAACTGAAACTGAAAAGTGGTTGGATTTTACAAGACAGTGATCCAAAACACACCTCTCAGGGGAGGGCAAACATTTTTGGCTTGGGGTCACATCAGGATTTTGAAATTAAATGGTTTTGTAATTTGTCACAAGAAAAGGGCAAAAATTAAGGGCGAAAAAGGCAAATATTTAAACTTGTATACAGTAGGTCCATTATAATGTGTATATAATTTAAGTTATGTTTTACTTCCCCTCAAAACTATTTTATTACCAACTGCGGGCCGGATATAATTGCTTTAGTTGGCCCACACCTGCCTAACTGAACCATGACCTACTAACAAAAGATTAATGTTAAAGAATGGCCTTCACATTCCCCAGACTGGAATATTAGAGTTAGAATTCTTCTTCAAGACAGAGTGGGGAAAAAACATGCTGGTTTCAAGAAGCGTTTGGAAGCTGTGATTTTGGTTGTAGGGGATTTTATTAAGGACTGACTGATAATGTGCCCAAACTTTTGCACATTCCACATTTATGTTTTTGTTTTTTTATCTGTCAAGTACAGCAAACAAATAGTAACAGAAATATGTCACGTTTATGTTTGTTCCCTGCAGAGGTTGTCCTAACTTTTTTAAACTTTGAAAATCACCAAAGCCCGTAATTTGGCCAGGTATGACGAGACTTTTGCATAAAACTGTATATAGTCAATCTCTTGATACTGTCCTGGACCCTGTAACCACTGTCAAAAGCACCTATAAATGGACATGTGAGCATCCAAACTGGACCAAGGAGCAATGGAAGAAGGTGGCCTGTTCTGATGAGTTCAAGGTGTTGACTTGGCCTCCAAATTCTCCAGATCTCAATCCAATTGAGCATCTGTGGGATGTGCTGGACAAACAGGTCCGATCCATGGAGGCCCCACCTGGCAACTTACAGGACTTAAAGGATCTGCTGCTAATGTCTTGGTGGCAGATACCACAGCACACCTTCAGAGGTCTAGTGGAGTCCATGCCTGGACTGCTTGCACAATTATTAGGCAAGTGAATATTCTGATCGTATCATTATTTCTATCCATATTTTCGAACTCCAAACCATATAAACTTGAATGCTCATTGGATTGAATCATTTTCAGGTGATATGTACTTGTGTAATGAGGGAGGGTCTGGCAACAGTGTATAACACCTTATATCAAGGTGTGCATAATTATTAGGCAGCTTCATGACCTCAGGCAAAATGGGCCAAAACAATTTAACTGAAACTGAAAAGTCATAAATTGTAAAATGCCTTTCAGACAGATGCAACACTCTTGAAATAACTAAACTACTGATGTGTGACAAAGGGTTTGTTACAAATAGTAAACTGGGGTGCAAATTAACTGCAAAAGACTTGAGAATAATTAAACTTTAAGCTACCAGGAACCATTAATCCTCCAATGCCACCGTATTCCAGAACTGCAACCTACCTGGAGTGTCCAGGTAGAAGAAAAAAAAAGCGTCACTATTGTGGCGTGTAAAAATGACAGAGCCAGGCGCAGGATGATAGGAACCAAAGGTAATGGTTTATTAGGCAGAAGCAGTTGTCTGATGCAACGAAAAAACCACAGCAAAGCGTAATCCAATACAGTCCGCTCTTGTCTGAAGTCCACCCGCGGCTTCCACAGCACATCCCAGAGACGGCCAAGAGGACGTGGAGCAGAGGAATCTAGCCAGCGGCGGTGAAAATCTCACAGAAGGGAGGGATCAAGGATGTCCCTCACCGGAACCCAGCACCGCTCTTCTTGGTCATACCCCTCCCACTTCACGAAGTGTTGAAGGCCCCCAGCCAAATGCCTCAAATCCAGGATGGAACGGACCGAGTTTGCCGGGCCCCCTCGATTTCCAGAGGGGGCTGAGGAACCTCACACACCTCAGACTCCTAGAGCAGGTATGCCACCATCGGCCTGACGAAAGACACATGAAACAAGGTGTTAATTCATTAATCAGGCGGTAAACGCAACCGATATCTCAGGACTTCCGGCAGAGCAGCCGGAGGGGCCGGTTACAGGCCAAGAGCCAGATCTGATCACCCGGCACACACCCGGGGCCTCACTGTGGTGGCGGTCAGCGGTGGCTTTCTGGTGACGCACGGAGCGCTGGAGAACAACATGGGTGGCATTCCGCTGCAGTCGTCCGCTGCAGGAGCTTCGGTCTGGCTCTGATGCCATGGTGCCAGGACCGGCTGATACCCTAAATCACACTGAAAGGGACGACATGTTCGTGGAGGAGTTCTGGGCTTATTCTGCAGAAACACAGACCACTACCCTGGCCGATCCCGGCAGTAGGAACCTCCCCATATCCTGATTCACCCTTCCACCTGCCCGTTGGAACCGGGGTGAAACCCAGAGGTCAGGCTGACTGAGACCCCTAGACGTTCCATGAACGTCAGACACGATATCCTCTGGCACCCCATAGTGCCGGAAAGACGCGGGTAAACCGGGCTTCCGCGGTCTGCAGGGCTGTGGTAGGAAGTGGTAGGCTTTCGGCAAAGCAGTCCACAACCACCAGGATGGTGGGGTGACCCTGAGGGGAGGATAGGTGGGACCATGGCCGTTGTGGAACTGGTAAGGGATGTCACCCTAATCCTAATTTACATACGGGAAGGTGTCTACACTGGGCGCACACCAAGCAGGAGAAGACATACACCCTCACGTCCTTAGCCAAGGTAGGCCACTGTACGCCCAATACCCGGGTGACCCGAGTAGGGGGATGTGTGGGCCCAATAGATGAGGTGCTCACGGACACTAGAGGGCACGTACTGACGCATTGAGATAGAACGGCGTCCACCCCAACTTCGGACGCATCAACTTCCACTATGAATGGCAAGGATGGATCCGGATGGGCCAGTACCGGAGCTGTGGTGAACAGTGCCTTTGGGTTGCCGAAAGCCCTGTCCGCCTCAGGAGACCAACAGAACCAGTACTGCCCACCCTTCAGAAGAGAGGTGATAGGTGCTGCAACCCTGCCAAAGCCCCGGATAGACCTCCGAAGGAAATTGGCCAAGTCAATGAAGCGCTACACCTCCTTCACCATGGTTGGAGTCGGACAATTATGCAAAGCAGCAATGCAGTCACTCTCCATCTCCGCCCCTGAGGTGGTAATGCAGTATCCAAACACTCTGCCAACCTGGGACACGTGCTCGGCCCTTGTAGCGGAATACACCAGAACATCATGGATGTAGACCACACCGCTGCCGAACATGTCCCTAAACATCTCGCTCACAAAGGATTGGAAGGCTGATGGAGCATTCATCAACCCGTATGGCGTGACCAGATATTCAGAATGCCCTGTAGTGGTGCTAAATGCTGTCTTCTATTTGTCCCCATCCCGGACACGCATTTACGCACTACTGAGAACCAATTTCGTGAAAAAGCACACCCCACGCATTGATTCAATGACAGAGGAAACGAGGGCCAGAGGATAATGATAGAGGATTGTGATTTTATTCAACGCTCTGTAATCAATACACAGGCGCAGATCCCAATCTTTCTTTTCCACAAAAAAGAAACCCAAGGAGGCGGGTGAAGTGGAGGGACGGATGAACCATCCAAACTACCCAAATACTTATGGATGGCATTGCATATCCTTCAATCAAATTTGTTGCAAAGTGTTTACAAAGATGCCCAGCCCAAAACCCCAAAGAACACGCAACCCATTGCAAGTCCTTTGTCTCAATGTGGCTTAACTTTATCTAATAACATAGTTGTTTGATGTGTGTAGACAGTTTTAGTCAAGTATAGCCTATTCACTTCATTTCCAGGCTATAAAAAAAATCTCCCACCACACCCCCGGAGCTATGACCAAACAGCAAAGAAGTAAAGCAGAGATGGGTGGCTGAAAACTGGAATAGATTAGATTCAGATTACATTCAACTTTATTGTCACGGAATAGTACAAATGAGGTACAACGAAAGGCGGTTAGCATCTAACCAGAAGTGCAAATAGAAGAGGGCGGAAAATGTATTAAGTATAATGTATGTTATATGTGGGATGTATAGATCTGCAAAGAAGGCACATTGAAGGTAGCATGTGCAACTGAAATGCAGGGATAGCAACAATGAGGTTCCCTAGGTAGACATGCACATGTAACTGAAAACGTCCTTATTAGACTTTGCAAAGCAGTGTCAGAGTCCAGTAGTACAAGAAGAGTAGAGCAACAAGGTCCCGTGGGCAGGTGGGTATGATTAGTGTTGGGTACAGAGTTCAGCAGGGTTACAGTAGCTGGGAAGAAACTGTTCCTGAGCCTGCTGGTGTGGGAACAAAGAGACCTGTACCGCCTGCCTGATGGTAAGAGGGCAAAAAGTTTGTGGCATGGGTGTGAAGGGGATGCCGTGCACCCTTCTGCTGGAGGTCTATGATGGCTGGGAGCTGGGCACCAGTGATGTGCTGGCCGGTTTTCACCACCCGTTGTAGGGCCTTCTGGTCGGCCACGGAGCCTCTGCCAAACCACACTGTGGCGCAGTTAGTGAGAATGCACTCGACAGTGCAGCAGTAAAAGTTCACAAGGATCTAGGAAGACAGGCAGGCCTTCTTCAGCCTCTTCAAAAAGTACAGGCACTGCGGTGCCTTTTTGACCAGGGCTGAGGTGTTGAGGGTTAAAAAAGGAAATACTGCTGGAATTGACATGCTTATTGAAAAACACCACAGAGAAACATGATCAAATCACAAAAGTAAACTAAATCACAAAAAGAAAAATTACATAGACACTGGTGATGAGGGATGTGATAAGACAGCCATCACATTTACACACTATATCAGCAGACACTTATCAATAGCAGACACTCACACTACCACATGCATGCATTGATGAACATTACATCAATATGTTGTTGTTTGTTGATTATTTGTGCGTACATTTTGAACAGAGACCATCCCTTATTCCCACTGCTTGCCAGGCCAACTGATATACAAGTACAGGCACAGATCCGGGCCGAACGCCAAGTTTCGAGTTCCGCAGAAGCCCCTCCTATCATTCAGCAGTAACCGTTTGCCCGGGAAACCAATCTCAGTGACTGCACAGTTTATGTCTGAGAGTGTTTGCTACACCATGGCTGAAGCAATTTTTGAAAATAGTGACCTGATAACCTGTCCAATCTGTCTGGATCTCTTAATAGATCCAGTGACTACTGCTTGTGGACACAGTTACTGTATGGACTGCATTCAAGAAAGTTGGAATCAGGATATTCTGAAAGGGTTCTTCAGATGTCCCCAGTGCATGCAGACCTTCACCACAAGACCCGATCTGAAGAAAAACACCCTTCTGACTGAGTTGGTGGAGAAACTGAAGCAGAAGGTACTCCAAGCTGCTCCTCCTTTATACTGTTATGCAGGACCATTAGATGTGGGGTGCAACATCTGCACTGGGAGAAAACTAAAAGCTATCAAGTCCTGTCTGGTGTGTCTTGTCTCTTATTGTGATGCTCATCTCAAACTTCACAATGACCTACACCAAGGAAAAACGCACAAGTTGATTAATGCCACCGGAGAGCTCCAGAAGAAGATTTGCCCTCATCATGACAAATTGCTGGAGGTTTACTGTCGTACTGATCAGCAGTGTATCTGTCTGCTGTGTGTGATGGATGGACATAAAGGCCATGATACAGTGTCAGCTGAACAGGAAAGGACTGAGAAAGAGGTAAATAACAGTCAATGTCACACCTTAAAATTTTTACTTAAAACCCAATTAACGAGAACAAAAGGAGATATATTTCATGTGGCAAAACCTTCAAGTTATAATTTTCATACACAATCGTTTGGTCTACACATTTTTTATATATTTGGTTCTTAAGGCAAAGCAGAAAATGATTGGTTGAATTAAGAAAATTGTCCTCCAATCAGTATAAAGCCCAACCCATTTTAGCATTGACTAGGAACGGTAGCATGCCAGCATCCTAATTTCAGCAAATTAGTACATTATTTTGGAGTAATGAAATAACAGTTACATTATATTTAAGATTTTTGTTTTGCAGAAGCAGTTGTAGGACATTTAAGATAATTTGTTTTGCAGAAGCATGTGGAGGAAAATAATCTGAAATCCCAGCAAAGAATCCAGGAGAGAGAGAAGGATATTCAGGAACTGACACAGTCTGTGGTCATTCTCCAGGTGAGTGTCGGGCTGTCAATTTGGGACCATCTTAAATTCAGGCTGTTACGGATAACTTGAGAATTAAGTGAATTGGGTGGTTAAATCAGGGTTTCTCCTATGTTCCCTCAGTCCTGTAATCTCCTAGTCCTATGTTCCCTCAGTCCTGTAATCTCCTAGTCCTACGTTCCCTCAGTCCTGTAATCTCCTAGTCCTATGTTCCCTCAGTCCTGTAATCTCCTAGTCCTATGTTCCCTCAGTCCTGTAATCTCCTAGTCCTACGTTCCCTCAGTCCTGTAATCTCCTAGTCCTATGTTCCCTCAGTCCTGTAATCTCCTAGTCCTATGTTCCCTCAGCCCTGTAATCTCCTAGTCCTACGTTCCCTCAGTCCTGTAATCTCCTAGTCCTATGTTCCCTCAGTCCTGTAATCTCCTAGTCCTACGTTCCCTCAGTCCTGTAATCTCCTAGTCCTATGTTCCCTCAGTCCTGTAATCTCCTAGTCCTATGTTCCCTCAGTCCTGTAATCTCCTAGTCCTATGTTCCCTCAGTCCTGTAATCTCCTAGTCCTACGTTCCCTCAGTCCTGTAATCTCCTAGTCCTATGTTCCCTCAGTCCTGTAATCTCCTAGTCCTATGTTCCCTCAGTCCTGTAATCTCCTAGTCCTATGTTCCCTCAGTCCTGTAATCTCCTAGTCCTACGTTCCCTCAGTCCTGTAATCTCCTAGTCCTATGTTCCCTCAGTCCTGTAATCTCCTAGTCCTACGTTCCCTCAGTCCTGTAATCTCCTAGTCCTACGTTCCCTCAGTCCTGTAATCTCCTAGTCCTACGTTCCCTCAGTCCTGTAATCTCCTAGTCCTACGTTCCCTCAGTCCTGTAATCTCTTAGCCCTATGTTCCCAGGGCCCAAAGTTCTTACTGGCACACGTTTGCTTAATCCATGTTCCTTTTAGTGTCTGGGCCCTATGTTCTGTCAGCCCTATGTAAGATGAGGGCTGAGCGAACATTGGACATGTTGAAATGGACCCCCTTCTTCCTGTGCCCAAAACAGCGGTCCGCACAAGCAGTATTGTTAGACAGTGAGAGGACCTTGACTGAGCTGATCCGTTCCATTGAAAAAAAGCGCTCTGAGGTGAAAGAGCTGATCAAAGCTCAACAGCAGGCTGAAGTGAGTCGAGTTCGAATTCACTTAAGGCGGCTGGAGATGGAGGTGGCTCAGCTGAGGAGAAGACATGATGAGCTTAAGCAGCTCTCACAAACAGAAGATCACATCGATTTCCTCCAGGTGATGCCTATACCTTAAACCTCACTCGCATGTGACTTTCAAATGACAATCTTTGCATTAATCTCCCGGTGAAATGCGCCTAAAAGTAAAATAATGTTTGTCTTTCTCTATATAGAACATCCAGTCTCTCTGCGTTCCCCTTGGGTCTGAGGCAAGACCCAGGATCCCTGTGACGTTTCAGCACGTGATGAACAGTGTGTCTGAAGTGAAAAGGCGACTACAAGACATCTGCAAACAGGAAATTGACAGGATATTTCGCAACGGTTGGCAGGCCTATTTTATGCTCAGATGTACTCTTTTTGTGAGTATTTGTGCCCACCGTAATGAGTGCGGTAGGATTGTGTTAGCTAGAATCAATGAGTCATGTTGACTTCCCAGAAATGTCTCTTTGCCCAACTGACAATGGTTGTCCCTCTGTCTTTAGTGGCTAAAGTCCCAAATGGTCAGCATGAGCCCAAGACCAGAGAGGATTTCTTACAATGTGAGTAAAGAGTGTGAGCACACACCCCTACTGCATGCTGGAACCATTCTCAGGGTTTAGCTTGTCATATGGGCCTTCAGTCGTATGCTGTACATATACAGTACATACACAATGCTGACAGCTGGCGCATTAACCAAAAGAGGGGATATCAAACCAACCAGGATGATTAATAAAACCCACCCACACCACAAACTCAGGATTACATGAGTTACACATAAAAACATAAAAAATTGAAACAAGAATAAACATAGTACCAGAGAAATACAGAAACAGAGGAAATGTGATACGCGTGCTAATGTTGAAAAACAGTAACTGATCAGGGGGGTGTTAACTCATCCCAACATAGGTGCCTAATCATCCCCAGTTTCCAGTTGGCTCCTTCATCCTCTCTCCTCCCCTGTAACTATTCCCCAGGTCATTGCTGTAGATGAGAATGTGTTTTCAGTTAACTTACCTGGATAAAAAACCTAAAAAACTAGAGATGCAAAGGCTATAAACCAGTTTAGACACGATCAGGTGTAGCCTACATGACTAATCTCTTGAGTGGTTCTCACCAGATATTGGCCATGTGTCAGGTAACATAGCCTTTTTCATTTTTGCATTTATATGGCGCCAGTAATTGTAAATTATAAAATGGGCGTAACCAAAAATAATGGAATTTTTCTGTAGGCTCATCATAACCCTTTCATTATTGAATCATCGAATGGTTCAAAGGTGTAGCAAGGGAATGATGAACTCACCAAGATTTACAAATGCCATTTTCACAATGTGTTCGCAATTTGACCAAACTAAACAGCAATCTTCCATTTGTCTTGTTCTGGCTCAGGTCCTATCTCACTGATAACTCCCAGTTCGTAGCCATTTCCCCTAGCACAGTAGCCACAGGGGTGATCACCAAGGACTCTCTTTAAAGGCTTGGTCTTGGGATCAATATCAGAAGTGAAATCAAATTCACATTTTCTTACATCAACATGACAGATTAGAAATGTATCCACGTCTCATCCCTTCAGGACTGTTGTGTTCCCCTTTTTTTGGCACATCTGTAAATGAAGGCTACAGTATGTACAGTATGTAAGAAGGCTACAGTATGTACAGTATGTAAGAAGGCTACAGTATGTACAGTATGTAAGAAGGCTACAGTATGTCCAGAACATTTTCTCACCCAAACCTCCCTTCCAGAGTAGAACACTGACTGAAATAGTAGTGTCACAATCCCCACAAATCCTTGCGGCACAACTGGAAAATCGTCTCTTTTGGTTCTTACACCAATCATTTCTTCCATGTAAACGGTTAAACTGCTGAACGATAGGAGGGGCTCGAAACTTGGCGTTCGGCCCCGATTTGTGCCGGGGCTTGGAAGTCAGGCGGTCTGTAAGCAGTGGGCATAAGGGCTGGTCTTTGAGTGGTGCAGTGATCTCAGTCATTAACTTGTTGCAAGGTGTTTCCAATTCTTGCCATTGCATGCCATCACGCAGTAGGTCTAGCAGAAAACTGGTCCATATTCACTGGTTAGAAAGGCATGGGGGTAATGTAGATCAAACAGCACCAAACAGCAGCAGAAATATAATAACAACAGTACACATGGTTATGGGAGAAATTATGGCATAGTTAAGTTGGCATTCATACACACATCACTCATACACACATCATTCATACACACATCATTCATACACACATCACTCATACACACATCATTCATACACACATCACTCATACACACATCATTCATACACACATCATTCATACACACATCACTCATACAGACATCATTCATACACACATCACTCATACACACATCACTCACGTACACACATCACTCATACACACATCACTCATACACACATCACTCACATACACACATCACACATACACACATCACTCATACACACATCACTCACATACACACATCACTCACATACACATCATTCATACACACATCACTCATACACACATCACTCACATACACACATCACTCACATACACACATTACTCACATACACACATCACTCACATACATACATCACTCACATACACACATCACTCACATACACACATCACTCACATACACACATCACTCACATACACACATCACACATACACACATCACACATACACACATCACTCACATACACACATCACTCACATACACACATCACTCTCATACACACCACTCTCATACACACATAACTCTCACACACACGTATCACTCACACACACGTATCACTCACACACACATCACACATACACACATCACTCACACACACATCACTCACATACACACATCACTCACATACATACATTACTCACATACACACATCACTCACATACACACATTACTCACATACACACATCACTCACATACACATCACACATATACACATCACTCACACACAGATCACACATACACACATCACACATACACACATCACTCACACACACATCACTCACATACACACATCACTCACATACACACATTACTCACATACACACATCACTCACATACACACATCACTCACATACACACATCACTCACATACACACATCACTCACATACACATCACACATATACACATCACTCACACACAGATCACACATACACACATCACACATCACTCATACACACATCACTCCTACACACATCCCTTATATACAGTATTGTTCACATACAAGCGCATGCCCCTTTGCTCTATATTGGACTTTTTGTCAATTTTTTCAGTTTCAGCACATGCCCATCGAAAAATCTGTGCACGGCTTTGTACACATCACTCATTAAAATTGCAAAAACCCTCAGGTGTTTTTATTTAATTTTCTTATTACTTGTTCAAGACTGCTGCCCATTGACACTGGATTCCAACACATCCCACCGACTCCTGTGTCTGTCTGACGGGAACAGAAAGGCGACCAGGATCCAGCCCAACCAAGCACATCAACCTGACCATCAAGACAGATTTAGCCACTGGAAACAGGTGTTATGTAGAGAGGGTCTTTATGGAGTTTGCTACTGGGAGGTAGAGTGGACGGGGGTGGAAGTTGATGTAGCCGTCTCATACCAAGGGATAAGCAGGAAAGGACAGAATAACGCCTCTTGGTTTGGTGGTAATGCTCATTCCTGGAGGTTGTACTGCTCTGCAGCTAGATGCTGTTTTTACCATAACAGACAAGTGATGGATGTCCCCACCATCCGCTCTGACTCCAGAGTAGGAGTTTACCTGGACCACGGGGCTGGTACTCTGTCCTTTTACAGCATTGACCGGTCAGACACAATGTCCCTGCTCCACAGAGCCAAGACCATGTTCACTCAAGCCCTCTACCCTGGTTTTGGGGTTGGTTCGTCTGTGAGGATAATGACACCAGAGGAGTGACTAACAGGTTATGACATGTGACCAGGTTATTACACTGTGCTTTCCTAACTTTGTGCTAATAGATAAGTACTTGGGATACTGGGACAAATTTGAAAGTGGGACGGTTATTTTTATGTTTTTGTAAAATGCATTCAAATCTTTTTTAAAACAATACCTTCTGGCTGAGAAATAAGATTGCACCACAAAGATGTTTGTCCTAACTGAAACTCCACACATCATTCTCTCTCCACACCCAGGCATTATAGCAAACAGTTTAGCAAAATGTTTGATGACATCCGAAGGAAAATGTGTTCAGATGCAAGTAGGGCACTGACTCCTTTTACTGTACAGCTAAAACTAACCATAACACTGCCGTATTATTGCAATCATGTCATGTATGTGTAACATCCTACATTATTCTACAATGTAAGCTCAATAAAGTTGATTGTTGTTGGGGGTTTATTGTTCCTATTTTCTGTCCAGTGACAGACTGGTGTTAGCCTCTTCTGGTGAGACCTGGGTACCTTGCACCCAAAAACTTTTACCACTTTTACACCTCATTACAAATAACAAAAATCGTCAGACTCACTTGGGCCATTGTTTAACCAAACACCTCTAAGGAATTATTTCCCTCAAGTTAACTCCTCTCTTGGCCTCGGCACCACTGACGTTAGTGTCTTACATATCTTCACCACCTTGGGCGCCAGAAGGCCTTGGGCACACCTCATGGTGATTTCTATGGAGGTCTATTTCCCTAGAGTACGAAACAGAAGAATACAGAAGAGTTCGATATTTGACTTAGGTGAAATATAATATTTTTTCCGCTCAAATACAAACATTTTCAAATAGATTTCAAATAGATTTTAACAGCCAAATCTTCAGGGGACTTGATTGTATTGATGAGCTTTCTCGTCTCGCCCTGATTTAGCAACTCCTTGTGGTAGATCGGTAGGCTGCAAGCTCATAGGCATATATGTCAGTTGGCCAGAGAATGCGCTGTATCCATGGGCAACCAGGTCCCGATTCTGCTCTTGGTTGCAATTCCCTCACAATGTTTGTTGTTGCCTGGTTCTCTTACCCTTAAAAGGGCCATAGGTAAGGTTTTAATTAGGATAAACACAAGCATAAATGACCAGAAGACATCTGTTTTTAATAAGTTAACGATTCCCACCCCAACCTGATCCAGCGAAAACTATTCGGGTCTCGTTCGGTAAGTGAAGAGGATCCAAGCAGTGTTATTGTTTAAATTCCGTCTCGTAATCGTATGAGGCTGGATTTTAAAGTGCCCATCTGGTTTATGGTAATGCTCCATCCACACGGGGACGCTGTGTGAAGTTGGCGGTATTTCCAACCGCTGATATTAACAGAAGAAGATAATACGGAAGTGAAACTGGAAGTGGGATTGTTTTGTTTCTGGCCACCGTTATTAATTGGTTAACAAATCCCAACAGCAACTGCTTTAACAACTCTCGGTCGGCTAAAAATGTCAAAACTACAGTTGTTGCATGTGTTTCTAAATGAGCGCTTAAAGGCAGCGGCTGTGGAGATTTTTGGAGCGGTTGAGAAAACGGTAGCGCAGTACCAGGAGGAGAACGAACGTCTACGGAGACTACTGCAGATAACACCGGACATAAAACTATGTAGAATAGGTTCGTATTTACATCTATCAATTAATAATAGATACCGTTCTAATGAATGAATAAGCTGTTCAGGCTACCAGGCAGAGATTCCAGATTAATTCAATACAATTGCAAAATTTTGGTTTGGACTCAGACAGGCTGCATATGCAGAGTAACACATTAAAATGTATAATTCAGCTGTTTTGTATAACTAAACTATGTTCCCCTCTCTTTCCATTCAGACTCTCTGCAGCTCTCACTTTCTGTCTCAGAAGAGGAGGTTCCTCCTGAGAAGCAGCAGGGTGAGCAGGAGTGGAGCCCAACAGTGGGGGAGGAGGACCCAGAGCCCACACTGATTAAAGAGGAACGGGTGGATCTCAGGACCAGTCAGGAGGAAGAGCATGTTCAGTCCCAGAAAGCTGACATCATAGAGTTCGAATTCCCTCCTCTCTGTGTGAAAACTGAATATGATCAGGAAGGCCCACTTCAGTCCTTGCCTCCTCCCCAAACCCAGACTGTGGAGAACATAGAGAGCGACTCTGAACCAGTGGATACACAATTCGCCACCGTTACTCATCAAAAGGGTCTCAACATTCTCTTTGACCCTCCTGGTAACAATCCAAACAATGCTTTTGGCAACAGTTCAGCTTTTAGCAGCTACCCAGCAGGACTTGACAGTCGTCCACAACTGGATCCCAACCCATCGTTGGTGGGACACTGTTCTAAACCAGGCGTCATATCCGAGAAGACTCTCTGCTGTCGTGACTGTGGCGAAACGTTCGCTCGGAAAGCGGACCTGCAGGGGCACATGTCTCTCGCCAAGGGGAGTCCCAGTGAATGTAGCATCTGCCTAAAACGCTACAACTCCACTTGTAAACTGAAGGCCCATGTCCGATTCTGTCACATGGAGCAGCCCTTTAACTGCCCATCTTGTGGGATGGCATTTAAACAAAAAAACGACCTGTCCAAGCACATGACGATTCACGCAGGGGAGACCACATTCAGCTGTGGCAACTGTGGGAAAAGTTTCTATCAGAAGGGCAATCTAAGGAGGCACATACTGACTCACACTGGGGAGAAACCATTTAGCTGTGTTTATTGTAGGAAGAGCTTCAATCAGAAGGGGGACCTAACCAAACACATATGGATTCACACAGGACAGAAACCGTTCGGCTGTGCTTACTGTGGGAAAAGCTTCATTCAGAAGGGGGACTTAAGAAGGCATATACTGACTCACACAGGAGAGAAGCCATTTAGTTGTGTAACCTGTGGGAAGAGTTTCAATCAGAAGGGACACCTCAGGAGGCATTCACTAACTCACACAGGAGAGAAGCAACACAGCAGCTCAGTGCTTGGTTAAAGATTCACTCATGAGTGGAAGTGGCCCAGATACAAATGGTTACGGGGAGCGAAAGATTAAACAAAATGAGGACAATACATTAGTAGATTGTAATGTAAAGGCAGCGGAGAATTATTAGATTGGACTATTAGAGTGTTGTACTTGAGGTGAAAGTATATACATGTTATTTTAATCTTATTTTAGTAAAGTCACTCCAAGACACTTCAGCCCACTGTAAGCAATAGCCTGCAGACAAGATTTGGTTTACATGGACCTTGCACAACATTCAGCATTTAACAACTGTTAAAGTGACAGTTTTAAACAGCCAGCTCTTTTTTTTTTTTTTGACAAAGTCACTTTATATACAATTTTACAGTTCTAATTTAAATTGAATGAGTATATAATTATGAAACAATAAACAGTTTTGCATAATGCAGATCTGATGTTCAAAGCCTGTTGATGTTTTCATGTGTGGAACTACATTATTTAGTATGGTCTACAGTCGGCCCGATAAGTGCAGTGCACTTTGAATTTGTCCAATTTACAAACTATAAATGCATTACTGAAGTTTTCCATTCTCAAATGGTTTTCATAATGCAGCAAATTTGTTGTCCTCCATCACTATGGCTGCATTTCTTCACAAGCACCCAATTCAGTTTTTTTTGTGATCTACTATAACATATTTTATCAGAAAAAAACAGATGTGATATATATCTGAATTTGATTGTCTGTCAAAATTAAGCCTATATACACTCACCTAAAGGATTATTAGGAACACCTGTTCAATTTCTCATTAATGCAATTATCTAATCAACCAATCACATGGCAGTTGCTTCAATGCATTTAGGGGTGTGGTCCTGGTCAAGACAATGTCCTGAACTCCAAACTGAATGTCAGAATGGGAAAGAAAGGTGATTTAAGCTATTTTGAGCGTGGCATGGTTGTTGGTGCCAGACGGGCCGGTCTGAGTATTTCACAATCTGCTCAGTTACTGGGATTTTCACGCACAACCATTTCTAGGGTTTACAAAGAATGGTGTGAAAAGGGAAAAACATCCAGTATGCTGTGGGCGAAAATGCCTTGTTGATGCTAGAGGTCAGAGGAGAATGGGCCGACTGATTCAAGCTGATAGAAGAGCAACAACCGAGGTATGCAGCAAAGCATTTGTGAAGCCACAACACGCACAACCTTGAGGCGGATGGGCTACAACAGCAGAAGACCCCACCGGGTACCACTTATCTCCACTACAAATAGGAAAAAGAGGCTACAATTTGCACAAGCTCACCAAAATTGGACAGTTGAAGACTGGAAAAATTTTGCCTGGTCTGATGAGTCTCGATTTCTGTTGAGACATTTAGATGGTAGAGTCAGAATTTGGTGTAAACAGAATGAGAACATGGATCCATCATGCCTTGTTACCACTGTGCAGGCTGGTGGTGTAATGGTGTGGGGGAAGTTTTCTTGGCACACTTTAGGCCCCTTAGTGCCAATTGGGCATTGTTTAAATGCCACGGCCTACCTGAGCATTGTTTCTGACCATGTCCATCCCTTTATGACCACCATGTACCCATCCTCTGATGGCTACTTCCAGCAGGATAATGCACCATGTCACAAAGCTCGAATCATTTCAAATTGGTTTCTTGAACATGACAATGAGTTCACTGTACTGAAATGGCCCCCACAGTCACCAGATCTCAACCCAATAGAGCATCTTTGGGATGTGGTGGAACGGGAGCTTCGTGCCCTGGATGTGCATCCCACAAATCTCCATCAACTGCAAGATGCTATCCTATCAATATGGGCCAACATTTCTAAAGAATGCTTTCAGCACCTTGTTGAATCAATGCCACGTAGAATTAAGGCAGTTCTGAAGGCGAAAGGGGGTCAAACACAGTATTAGTATGGTGTTCCCTAATAATCCTTTAGGTGAGTGTATACACCTTGTGTACCATTCTGATGTCTTTGAAGGCCTGGACATTAAGTATGGTGAACTGCATAGCTGGAGTGTGTCTGAAAGTGGGTGTGTCGAGAGCAAGTTGGAGGAGTATGGGCAGTAGTGAAAGGATCAAAGGCAATCATGGTTTGTGTTCATGCTTCCTGTTTTCTTGTAGTTTTTTTAGCTAAGCTGGTTAGGAGAATAGTGTTAGACAAAAGGGTTGCCGAAAATGCTAGAAAGAAGCAGCCACAAGAATGTTCATGAATGGCTACAAATAAGCCTTATTAGCCATTGCTTTTGATCCTCAGATTTCTTACACACTCTTGAAACTTTTCAGGTACTCCAGCAATTCAATTAACCACAACTTATGATGTAAATCCAGCGCTGCTCACCTGCTTTGTGATGATGAATCTCCGAGGCTGACTACCAGAGAATGTTGAGGGGATGTATAAACACTCCCTGTTGTCATCCCTGTTGTCATTTTGGGCCTCTTGTTCAAATTGAAGCGGTGCGTATGAATGTGACAACGAAGGCTGAGAAGGAATGGGAAGGGGTTCATTTGGGATTTAACAATAATTGTATCCTTCCTGGTGACCTGGTTTGACATGACAAACTGGGTCTTCAGGGTGGATCAGACAATGAAGCTGAAAGCCCCACCCATTTGACAGCTCCATCAATAAATGGAACGTTCCACACATTGACTAGAAATAAAAAAGTGGTTGGCTTCATGGTGATGGCCCAATCCAAAATCACTCCATAAGTCCTGCACGTTATACAAGTGTGGAGATTTAAGAGGATCTGATTGGGATAAGTAATATGGTGAATTACTAATACCAGATAGTTGTAACCTATTAAATCCTCTAAGATCTCAGTGTTCCAGATTTCAATGGGAATTTGAGATTGGGCAAGTGTTTGTGCAAACCTTCATGGGCTTGTGAAACAGTGTGCGCCACTCCTCATTAATCGACTTTCGTCAAGGGTATGATATGTCAACGTTTTAAGCACATGCCCAAAATGGAACAAACGCTAAAGTGGCACGGATAACCACGGATCTTTACGTCTTTGTTTTCGTCTACGTTGTCATCGTTCAATAAGTATACGTAAGGGGGCGCTGTGATGTGTTAATGGGCTCACCACCCACTAATACAAACAGAAGAAGACAATACGGAAGTAAAACTGGAAGTGGAATTGATTTATTTGTAGATATCATTCGTTCCGCGTTCGTCCTCCCTTAAAAAGGCAATACTCACAAATATATATAAATATATGTTTATTAGTCGACACAACATGTCTAAACTGCAGCTGTTGCATGTGTATTTAAATGAGCGCCTAACGGCAGCTGCTGTTGAGATTTTTGGGGCAGTTGTGAAAACCGTATCGGAGTACCAGGAGGAGAATGATCGTCTACGGAGACTGTTGCGCATTACACCGGACCTAACGTGTAGAATAGGTTTGTATTTTATTTTTTCTAGATTTATATCTAGATAATTATAGTTATTTTCAATAAGCCAGCTGTTGAGTCTAAAGCAGAGTGATATATTATTTCCCCTCAAAAGACTAGTATTATATTGAGTTTTAGTTAGAATCACCATTAGCCTGGTATTACCTAGGGCTACTCTTTCTGGGGTTTAAATACAAAACACCTAACATAATATAAAATAATATATGTTTGTCTCACACTCCCCGTCCTGCTGTGTTGTTTTTTAATGTTTTGTATCTGTTATAGCAGTAAAGGGTGAGAGAGTTCCGTGTAGTCATGGATCTAGAATACGTATGCATTCCACGCCCGTTCTGGACTTGGAGTGACATGTCTTGTGTTGTGTTGATGGGTGTCTTAGCTTTATGTTACAACCTGTTTTGGTGTCTTTAACACAACACAGCAGCCTTATTTTTGTCTTGGAAGGGCATAATATTTTTGTTGTTGTTGATTACCCTAGTCATTTGTATTTATTTCACCGGACTCTCAACTTAGAAAACCCCAGAATTATATTATTGATATGACTATTCATAGACATCTACAGTGTGGTTCAATTGCACAGTAACTGCAGTTGATAGTTTACATAAACAACTTCTTCCCTCTACAACAAATGTAGCTATCCCGAACTCCAGCCTGTACCTTTCCATAGACTAACCCATATTTTAAATAAATACTTTTGCAATCAAAACACTCCACTTAATTTGATGCCACACAATTATTTTATTATTTTCTATTTGTAACAATTTTTCTGTTATTACTTGAAAGAACTACTTCACCTAGGAGTATAATAATATTTCATATTGACTGACTATGGCTCAATAGTACAGATTTTCTAATTGGTGTCAGACATACTATTAGTGTCATGTCTCCTTTAAGTGTTCCTTGTACAATTTGAAGACAGAGCTGTAATAAGTTTATTATAATTTTGCATCACTAAATAGGCTACTTGATTTCGCTGCTTGGGCAAGATATTTTTTCTGTCATTATTTGCTATGGCGGTATCTCAGCTCCCATCATTTAATTCTGTAATATTGAGTCTTTTCTCTCTTCCATCCAGACTCCCTGCAGTTCTCTCTTGCTGTCTCAGAGGAAGGGGCTCCCACTGAGCAGCAGCACTTTCAGCAGGAGTGGAGTCCCAATCTGGGGCAGGAGGACCCAGAATCCACACAGATTAAAGAGGAGCAGGAGGAAATCAGGACCAGTCAGGAAGAAGAGCAGCTTCAAGGGCTGGAGTCTGATAACATAGAGTTCAGTTTCTCTTCTCCATGTGTGAAAAATGAATGTGATCAGGAGGATCCACTGGTTCAGCCATTGACCCTTCCCCAAACCCAGACTATGGAGAACAGAGAAAGTGACACTGAACCAGTGGATGTTACTCCTTTCGTCACCCACCTTAAGGGCCTCGACATTCTCTTTGACCATCCAGGTAATGTAAACAATACTTTCAGCAACAATTCAGCTGTGAGCAACTACCCAGTAGGACTCGACAGCAGCCTACCTTTGCATCGCAACCCGCCACTGGATCCCAACCCGCCACTGGATCGCAACCCGCCACTGGATCCCAACCCACCACTGGATCCCAACCCACCACTGGAGAAACACCATATGAAATCCAGCATCACATCCAAAAAGATTCATCGCTGCAGTGATTGTAGTGAAAGGTTTGCTTTAAAGGCTGACCTACAGGAGCATGTAATTCACGCCAAGAAGAGACCAAGCGAATGCCGCTTCTGCAAAAAGCGCTACAACTCCACCTGCAAATTAAAGGCCCATGTCCAACTCTGTCACGTGGAGAAACCCTGCACCTGCCCCTTTTGTGGAAAGACCTTTAAACACAAAGGAGGTATGTCCAGACATATGAGAATTCACACGGGAGAGAAACCCTTTAGCTGTGGTGACTGTGGAAAGAGCTTCAACCAGAAGGGAGACCTAAGAAGGCATATACTGACTCACACAGGAGAGAAACCATTTAGCTGTGTTTACTGTGGGAAGAGCTTCAATCGGAAGGGACACCTCAGGAGGCATATACTGACACACAGAAGAGAAACCATTTAGCTGTGTTTACTGTGGAAAGGGCTTCAATCGGAAGGGACACCTCAGGAGGCATATACTGACACACAGGAGAGAAACCATTTAGCTGTACTTGCTGTTGGTAGAGCTTTAATGCAAAGGAAACCTGAACTTGCATGTATTGATTCACACCGAAAACAGCACAGTTGTTATATCTGGTGCAATATTCACTCATGTGTGACCGGCGTTAAATCATCTTGGTGAAGTTGATCCATGTGTTTTAGGCCTGTCTTTGAGCTTATTGGTCATGTAGAGCCTTTCATATAGAGTGGCTGTGCTATGCAGAAATAGACACTTTGGAGTACCAGATAACAATCCTTCTCAGAGCAACAGATAACTAAAATCTATTGCATTGACCTGCCTGTTAGGTCACAGATGTTTTTGTTATTAGATTGGAAATCTTTCAAACCTCCCCTAGTCTCCTTTTGGTTAAATTATTTTATGCTATTCCTAATATTTGAAAAAAGGGCAGCATTCAGTTGTGTTCCAACTAATTTTATTCCACCCGGGGCCCAATAATTTTTCTATTTCCAACCACTCCAAACACTTAGTCTCATAATAATTATTCTGGCCTCACATGCCTTTAGAGGTGACTTCATTTATGTGATGGAATTGTGAAAGGCTTTTGGGCACTGGCCAGCTTAATAGTTGGCTGCAATTATTCCCACCCCAAAATCTCTGCCATGGTGTGTCTTAAGACTACTTCTCCTAATCAGCAGCTTTGTGCAGCTTATTTTCTACCGGTCTGAAAGTGATGATGTGCATTGCAGGAGCGGAGGATGTGCTTTTATTTCCAATTGTGACAGACAAACTAGCTATTTTAATTGCATTCCCTGCTACTACTTTGTACTGTATAGGCTGTTTTGTTGTTTACTGTATATATTTCTTTATATACAGTGCCTTGAAATTATTGGGACACATGACCAAGTCTCACATAAATGTATTACGAATGGTACAATTAATTCAGTTTTATTTATTTTTAAAGAAACTCTGTTAGTAAGATGAAGTTGGTTTTATGTTTTAAGGAAAAATGAAAAACTGAAGTATTTTGCTTGCATACGTATTCAACCTCCATACATGAATATTTGGTAGAGACACCTTTTGTGGCCCATTCTTCTAGGCAGATTCGCTCCAAATTGTTGAGGTTGATTGGGTGATGTTTGTAGGCCTAATAACTCCATCATGATCATGACCACAAAGCATTTTCCCACATCGCAGGTCATTCTCAGCTTTCAGATGGTACCATTTGATGAATGGCTTTTTTCCCACCCTAGAATGCAGACCCTTTTTATGTAGAGCCCTGGATTGATTAGTGACCCATTACTCCACTCTCAGCCATTGTACTCTTATCTCCCTCGAAGAGACTGTTAAGAGAAGACTGTAGTTTCTCTCACAGGTCTTCTTGTTTACGTTTTGAGAGACAGAATTCGTTGGCCGTGCTTGGGAGATGTGATGCAGCTTTTTCACTTATGATTATTGATCCAGCTGTGCTCGCTGGGATTTCTAAATACTTGAATTGTATAATCTGTTTACTAATCTATGCATTTCTATGACTTTTTTCAGAACTTCTTCAGAATTATCTTTTGTCTTTATTTTTTAGATTCACAGTCTGGCCAATTATCCTTTGACAGTGTCTGTGTTCCTCCAGGAATTAGACAGCAAATTCTGTTTCTTGCTTACAGGTGGCCACAAGAAGTCAGTGAAAAGGTCATTGTTTCCTGAATACGCTATTTTCTTTTATCTGTTTTAAACTGGAAGCTTCCAAAGCACATGGGGTTGAATACTTATGCAAGCAACATATTTCAGTTTTGTCTTACGTATATTAACCTATAAAACCAATGTCCCCGTGTATTGATTTTGAGTGCTAGTGTTTTAAAATGATCAAATCAAACAAAACAAAATGTCCCATTAAAATCAGAGGATTCATCAGGAGTTTGAATATTTTATCAAGGCATAGTATTTGTAATAGCCAATGAGACATTATGTATATGTCTATTTTGTAATTGTATTTTGTGGAGAATTTGTTTTTAAGTGTATGTGCTTATTTCTACAAAATAGCATTTCCGTCATTTAAAAGTCATTTGGGGTAAATTCTTTGTACGTATTGTTGGATTATCTAGAATGTTATGTAAGGTGAACTCCAGTACAGTGAGGAGTGGAGGAAAGTCTGGAGGATGGCTGGGCTCTAACAGTTGTAGATTTTATTTTCCTCTGTTAGAGCTTAAGATCAGGGAGAAGAGAGATTGATACCTGTTGTGAGCTTGAGTGTAGATGTATGGTATACAGTGCTAGTCAATGTTTGGACATATCCTGTTTCTTGATTTTTTCCACATTGTAGAATGATTGTGAAGACATTGAAACTATGAAATGACACATGGAGTCATTGGTTAAATAAATTAAAAAAAATGTTTTTTTAGATTCTTCAAAGTAGTCACCCTTTGCCTTGACATTCTCTTGGCATTCTCACAACCAGCTTCAAGGTAGTCACCTGGAATGCTTTTCCAACAGTGCTGATGGAGTTCCCAGATATGCTGAGCCCTTGTTGGCTGCTTTCCTTCACTCTGCTGTCCATCTCAATGGGGTTGAGTTCAAGTGATTGTGGAGGCCAGGTCATCTAATGCTGTACTCCATTACTCTCTTTCTTGGTCAAATAGCACTTGCACACCCTGGAGGTTTGCTTTGAGTAATTGTCCTGTTGAAAAAATTAGTCCCACTCAGCACAAACTAGATAGGATATCATGCAAGGTTGCCATGCTGATTGAGTGTGCCTTGAATCCTAAAGAAGTATTTTAAGTATTTATTTCAGCACTAATCTGGGTTGCAGTTTATTGCCAATTCCTGAGGCTGGTAATGAACTTGTCCTCTACAGCAGACGTAACTGTCTTCCAATGGATTTTCATCTCTTTAACAATTTTTTTGGTTGCTACATGATTCCATGTTTTATTTCATAATTTTGATGTCTTCACTATTATTCTCACTATGTGGAAAAACAATAATACTAAAGAAACCCCTTAAAATGAGTAGGTGTGTCTAAACCTTTGACTGGTACTGTATATCTGAAGATACAAATTGCATGTAGCAAAAATACAGATACTTAGTTTTCCTTTCCTGTTTAGTGTAGGGAAAGAATAGTTAAATACTCTATTTATTTATATCTCTATTGAACTGTTTAATTTCCCTGATTCTGTTAAGAAATTAACCATCATCTCTAAAAGGGCTACCTTAGCTTTGTCAGTCAGCTTGTTTTCAAGATGACCTGGGGTGTGATTATGGGCATTTTTGCTCTAGTTCAATAATAGTATGAAAGATTGTTTAGTAATATATTTAAAACCGAGGAACTATTTAATCATAACCAGATATCATTTTTCACCCTGCTTTCACCAAAGGAAAGATTTTGGCCACTGAAGTTTTAGTTTACTGGACATTTCAGAGATGCTTTGATCGGGTAGCAGAAAACCACATGTTGTACCTCCAGTGCCTAACTAATGAAAAGGCTCAAGCAAAGGAACATTCTGGGAAATTATTCTGGGATATTCTTTATATGAATTATTTCTGTGCTTTAGTCACATTTATTAGTGTTTTGTGTCCAATGCTTTTAGGTTGTTGTTGTATAATTTGAGGAAAAAGTCACGGTCTATAATTGTATTGGATATATGAGACCTGTGTTTAGTCTTGACTTTACCACTGCCTATGAACACCTTAATCATTTAAAACTGTTTTAAAGTTAGATAAAGCAGTGGAACTGACTTGTGGCCTGTCTGGGATTTGCATTCACAATATACGGAGGCATAGGTGCCCTAACTAAGATGGAGGTGTATATATATATAGGCATCTGGGTCAGGTTTCCACTATGGAGGACCAAACATGCTATAATGAAGCAACAAGGTACGAGGGGGTGTGGTACATGACCGGTAGACCATAAGGGGTGTTTTGGCACAAGATACCTTACTGCAATTATTTACTTGTTACCAACACAATCAGAAGACTAAAAATGTAACTTGTACCCCTGATCTCATTTACCAGAGCTTTCAGTCAGATAGCATTCAGGATTCTAACCATCCAATTTATAATTATGAATAAATGCACACACAGTGCCCTGCAGCATTATAGGCCCTCTTGATAAATGTGAACAAAAAGGCTATGAACAATAGCCTTATCATCCTGCCCTTACACTGAAAACCTGAGAAATCTGAGAAAATTATTAAAAGAGCATTTTAAATAAAATAGAAAAAATGGGTCACTGTTATATACAGCAGCAACCGTGCATTTAGTACTCAGTGCTGTTATCATGGCAGGAGTCTTCTATAATTTCCCTGAGTTGGGTAAACACGTTAAGGCCATTGTAACACCATTCATCCGTGCAGAATAACACCTTGGTCCTTGCTTGTGGAGTGTCCTTGTCAGCTCACCACAGATTTACAATGGGGTTTAGGTCAGGGAACTGGGATGGCTGTTGCAGAAACTTGATTTTGTGGTCAGTATGCCATTTTTATGTGGACCAAAACCCATCTCTGGCTAAAGCCGGTCCAAAGGTCCAATGACATTTAGAAAACTCTGGCTACACGTTTGTCTTGATGACAGTAGAGGCTTTGTTCTTGTGAGAGATCTAAATACACTGCAAAAAAATAAAAATGAAGTGATTACTTGAATCACACATCGCATCTTGATGAAGGAAATATATTTAAAGATCAAAATTTTTACTGTACCTGTGTAATTCTTTGAGAACAAAATTATGTAACAACGGTCAATGGAAATCAATATCACCAACTGATTGAAGGATGAATTCAAAAATCTAAGTAAACAGTTGAAATCACAGGCTGTTCCAACTTGCATGAATTTCATCACAGCATCACAACAATGTGACTCAGTATTGCCCCCATGTGCCTGTATGCCCTCCCGACAACGTCTGGGCATGCTCCTGATGAGACGGTGGATGGTGTCCTGGGGGATCTCCTCCCAGACCTGGATCAGGGCATCAGTGAGCTCCTGGACAGTCTGTGGTGCTACTTGGCAGCGTTGGATGCACTGTTACATAACGTTGCAGAGGTTCTCAATTGGATTCAGGTCTGGGGAACATGAGGGCCAGTCAATGGCATCAATGCCTTCGTCATCCAGGAACAGCCTACACACTCTGGCCACATGAGGGATTGTCCTGCACCAGGAGGAACCCAGGGCCCACTGTACCCGCGTATGGTTCTGAGGATTTCATCCCAGTACCTAACAGGGTATCGTAAGCTAGCACGTGGAGGTCTGTTCAAACCTCCACGGATATGTCTCCCCAGAACATCACCGACCCACCGCCAAACCAGGTCATCCAGATCATGCTGGATGATGCAGGCAGCATAACGTTCCCCGCGGTGTCTCCAGACGCTTTCTCGTCTGTCATGTGCTCAGTGTGAACTCATTGGTGAAGAGAACAGGGCGCCACTGGTGGACCTGCTAGTTCTGGCATTCTCTGGCAAATGCCAATCAATCTGTGGTGCTGGGCTGTGAGCACAGGTCCCATTAGAGGACGCCGGGCCTTCATGCCACCCTCATGGTGTCTGTTTCTGACAGTTTGGTCAGAAACATGCACTCCAGTAGCACGCTGGAGGTCATTTTGTAGGACTCTGGCAGTGTTCCTCCTCGCACAAAGGAGTGGATCCTGGTACTGCTGCTGGGTTGATGTCCTTCTACGGCCCTGTCCAGCTCTCCTTGTGTAGCGGCCCATCTCCTGGTATCTCCTCAGTGTTCTCGAAGACTGTACTGGGAAACACATCAAACCTTCTTGCGACAGCACATATGGAGTAGCTGGGCTACCTGTGCAACCTGCATGGTTGCACAGGTAGTTCATGTAATTGTCCCCTCCAAAGTTTATATCAGATTTTCACCCCTGGACAAGGACACAAGCAAAACACAAAACTAGAGAAGAATCAGTCAGGAAGGAGAGAGTGTGTGACCACCACCTGCAAAACCATTCCCTTTTTGGGGGTTGTCTTGCTGTTGCCTCTCCAGTGCACCTGTTGTCACTTTCAATTGTACCAAAATAGGTGACGTTGATTCACAGTCACTTATGCTTTCTGGCTGGAAGTTTCATTGACTTGGTGTTATACGTGTTCCCTTAATTGTTTTGAGCAGTGTAGCTTTCTGCCATGGAGGCGGTGTCTAATTGCAGAAACCTGCATGGTGATCCTTGATTCAACCAACTTCAGCAATTCTCAAACATATTTTTTTCCCCCATTACAGAGATGTTCATTATTGCTCCAGTTGTTTAGAACGTTTTAATTAGTGCCCTACTAGTGGAAATTGGTATTTTTCATGCATTTTTATTGCCATTGTCAAATGTGGTCAACAACCTTTTGTCTCAATTAATTAGTTTTTTTTGACCTTCATGTTATTAGATGACTGAAGGAATTTGCATGTCACCTTGTATTTCAGGCTGGTCTCAGAGGAATACATAACCTGATACAAGGAAATCTGACTACTAAATTCATGTTGTGTTACTTTAGGGTTTAGACCAATCACAAGGGGCAGTTTGCGGAAATGCTGCAGACCTTGACTCCAACAGATGCACGTTTATATCCTCGGAGAGGTGAAAATATCTTAATTCCTTACCTTACATATAATAGGTAACAAATCACACATTGTAAATTCATGCTACTAGCAGTTAGAAGTTGTTATAAATGTTCAGAAAACATATGACATTTCAGAAGCACATTAGAATGTACCCTAAAGTAACATACAAATACTGTGACTGCTAATTTGTGTATTTCCTAAGATCAGGTTGCATATTTATACCCCAGTAAAACAAGTTTTATGACATGGAGAACCACTCAGGGACTCTGAGGCCACATTATATACAAGTTGGTCAAATTAAGCAGTTAGAATAAATGAGATATTCAGTCCTTCAATGTTATTTTTTTGGTTTAACAATTTTACCTTAATTTAAGGTTACATTTTTCATTTGGTTTATATTTTTTTTGCTCATCTTTGTTTGTCAGTGGTACATCAACTCTGCTAACAGCAGGTTGCAGCTCATCCAATGTAGGATTGGTTTTTTGTTGAGGTCTGAGCTGAGGACTTTAGTACTTATCTGAAGTGGCTATCATTCCAGCAAGCATCGAGACAATGCTTTGTGACAGTGCATCATCCTGCTGCAATCAAATAATGCAAATTTGGTAGCATGGCCCCTTGTGTGTACCAGCAAAACATTATACTGATTTTGTTTTACTCAATTGTGTTGGTGATTTTATAGCAGAGAAGAGTGGACCCCAGTAACTCAACAGTGAATAAAAAAGGCTCTTTTTTTAGATCCGATTTGATTGCACCAAGTTAATTCCTCACCAACTTATTACTTGAAGTAATGTCATTAAATAGCCAAGAACAATTTGGGCTAATAAAACATTATCCCACATTTATAACCTCAAATCATGTTGACTCTGTAAACCTCCACAAACTTGCTATGGCCACCACTTACCATAGGAGGGCAGCAGGAAACCATATTAAACCAGTCATTGTAAAAACTACTAAGGGCAAGAACCAGAAAAATTTAATAGGAAACATTTTATTTGTTGAAAACTACTTTGAAACAATCCCACAAACACAGTAAGTCCTTCAAAAAGTCACAAAACCTCATGGTAATATTACATATTTAAATGAGCTGCCAAAATTTTGAACTTCACAACATGTGAAAATGCCAACATCATTTCAACAAACATTTGACAGTAACAAGAGTATTTCCCTTTTTAAATAAATTACTCAACTCTACAGAGGGAATGCTTTCCTACAATTCAGTGTTTCCAAAACATACATAACTGAGCAAGAGCTATTCACATCACATCCCCTGTTAACTAATGAAAAAATATTTCAGAAATTCAGATTAAACACACAATTGATACAAACAAAGTCTACAAGACTAATGCCCACCAACATTCAACGGTCACATAAAAAAAAATTAATCTACAATTTACAACCATTTTCCTTAACCCTCTACAACTATCTGCTTTAAATCTATAAATAATTGTGTTCCTCCTAATGCTACCCATAAACACAGACAGACGTGATGGTGCTGTAGCCATTATGATGACGTCTTTGAGAGCAAAGCCAGCGCCATTAAGGCCATCTTCATTTTGACATTTTCCCTTTCTTCCCCTTCAGTTCTTTTCATCACTATGATACTACAATACATTTACTACATTACAAAATAAAAATCCAGTCGCTTCCCTTGATTGCACTGAACTAGCGCTACGTTTCCCTCAGCAATAATATATACTAAGAGTATCCAAAACACTACAGTGGACAGTTAAAACACAATAGAGAAAGTCCAGCTTTGACCAATGTATTGTGCGTGCTGCTTTGGATCTGAGAGTAGTTATGGCCAAGCCCTCAAATTGGAATGTATGAAATTGCCTTAGAAAATGGCTGCCACCGAGCTGTGTGAGACAGCTGGTTAAATAAGACACGGTGGAGGACCTAACTACCTTTAATATCTGAAAGGACTTTTAGGACAAGGGGACTCCATCCTTTCAGGTTCATTACCTTCTACACAGTGGAATGTCCCTGTTAGAGTTTAAAAGTTCAACCCCAATTACAAATGCATGTTTCTGCTGAATACATGACCCTCCTGTAAGATCTACCTCCGAGCAGTTACATACATACAGAGAAACCTTAGTGGAAATTGATTAATGTACCATTTAGTTAAAACCTGTCCTGACCAGGAAATGAGTAAGAAATCACCTATTATTGTTTTAAGGCTCCTGATTAAAGGCTTAATGGATTCACTTAGAAGTTTTCCCAATCCCTGAAGAACTTAAAAATTATCTTCATATGCAGTACCGTTCCAGACAAACATCCCATAAACAACCACAAGGACAAAGTACCACCAATTGTGTACCGATAGACAAAAACACTTAATATACACAAAAACCCCTATGATCTAAACCCATGACCGGACTGAACCCACCCAGCCTGGTCTTAAATCTCATCTTGCCAGCTCTTATTGCAGCCGAACTACAACAGACGAGTGTTAGCACAAACAGATCTAGAACCAGGCTAGGTCCCATCAGTCTCACAGCAGAACCGGTTATATACCCAGAGTGGTTTATTCAACGGTCATTGAGCTTGTCCGACAGACTCCATTTCCTGTTCTTTTCTCCATGACCTCACATCAATGTCATTCCTGCTCACTCCCCCACCGCGCCCGCTCCCATTATGACATCAACGGTAACCATGGAAATGGGACAAAATGTGGTGAGAGCATCCTAGGATATGGGGTCGAGTCTTTAGAACCAACTCTGTAGGGACTGTGCTTCGAAAAAGAAACCAATAATTCAGTGGTCGTCTGCAGTCCCCGGTAGCATTCAACAGGAAAAGTAGTCCTTCAGGTCATTAGCACCCAGGGGTATTACACAAAGCTGGATCCAAACTAGATCCTGCGGTGTAAAAAAAAAAACTGTGTTAGGGTGGTTAACCTTAAAATAATAAAACTCAGCCAGCTGGATTAATAAGGTTAATCTACAGCTGGTGGAAGATTTCAGGGATGTATTCATTGCGGAAACCATTTTAAGAACCAAACCGAAAGCAAAAAAGAAAACATTTCATTTGATGCAATTCTGGTTGGTCCCTCCCTGTTGTGCTCCTTAGAAGAAACATTTAGCAAAATAATTTATGGAATAATACACCCTGGTCTTGTGTCAGAAACATAAACTTGGCAGATAGACACAGTCACTAGAGGCTCATGTGGATTTAAATGGTGATCCCTGTCACCGTTCCAGGGATTCCATTTCTACAGCCGCTTGCTCTCTAGAGTAAATCAAACTGTTTGAAGCACGATGCAGGCATTGAGTCAGAATCAATGAGATACGAATCCAGTCAAGTGCAGTTTCATCATCAGTCATTAACAAATACTACGGAGAACGAAAGTCTATTAAAATATCTCAAATTATCCTAAACCAAGTCAGTAGTGAGACATCTCCAGTGCAAACTAAACCACCATCAGAATATTGAAGGTGTGATGAAAAGTAGTTTTGGCTTTGTTAAAATGGACAACTGTTCAATGTTACCAACAGTGTTATCAACAGTGTTACTGCAACCCAAAACAGCTGGTCCAGAACATTTGGTGGACCACCCTAATCAAGGTAGTGTCCTTCTGGCAAACGGTGTAGCCCGACACGGCACACTGTTCCTGGATGAAAGACAGGAGTAAGCGTGGAGATCCTATTAAATTACCCTTTTGGTTTCCCTATTGTGTGGGTGCAAGTCAGCCTGTCTGATTGCTGTGACTATGGTTTCAATGTCTTTTGACACCAACACAAAGGAACCGTGTGACTATAAAGTGGTATCGGCTCAGTGCGTTCGACAGTGTCGTGTTAGCCGCGGTGTCGAATGGCTGGTAGCTAGGAAAGAGAGGTATAGCGTTACAGTGTACGGGTCAGGACTCTTGTGCCGTCGTGTAGAGCGGCCATGTGCTCAGCAGCACTGAGGAGCTGTGTACGCTTTTTTTTTTAATGATGGGTCTCCAGCTCCACCACTGTCCACTCCCCCTGCTGGGACTGGCCAGGGGCCTCCGGGGAGAAGCTGCTGACCGACGTGACCGTGGCCGAGGGAGGGGTGAGGGGTGGCAACAGGTTGGGCCACAGGCTGGCCTCCAGGGGGCTTAGCGTGCCCCCTCCACCCCCGGGCAGCAGGAGCAGAGAGGAACAGCCGTCACCGGTTAGCAGCAGGGTCTGGTTGATGAGCTGCTGGACCATGTCCACTTTCTTCCCCCAGTCCAGGTCCAGGGGAGGGGGCGAGGAGCATTCTGGGGACACAGGGGCTGATTTAGGGGAGGCTTCACTGGGCTCTCCCTGCTCGGGGGAGTCGGGGGGCGGACTGAAAGTGGAGGTTGAGTCGCTGTCTGCTCGGTCTTCGTCTGACGCCTCTTGACTGTGACTGATGTCTTTCTCCAGTGGGGCTTCATCGTGTTCCCTGACACTGACCTCGGTTTCCCTCCCGTCATCTTGTTCTTCCTCCTCCTCCTCATCTTCACTCTCCAGGGCTTCGTAGATGGTATGGAGACCAGAGGATGGTGAAAGCAGCGCTGCCGACTGCCCTTTCGGGGGCTGTGGTGAAGTCTGCTCTGCCTGCTCCTTCAGCTCCTGTTGCCACTGAAGGATCTGCTGCCTCTGCTTCAGCTCTTCCTGCTGCTTCTGCAGCTCCTGCTGAAGGAGGTCCCGACGCCGCATCTCCTGCTCCTCCGCCTCCTTTTTCTTCATCTCCTCCTCCTGTTCCCTCTTCCTCCTCTTCCTCTCCTCTTCCTCCTTTTCCTCGTGGGGTCTACCCAGCTGTTCTCTGCGCTGCTGCATCTCCAGTAGCTGTTGCTGGTGCAGCTCCAGCCTGCGGAGCTGCGGGCTGGCCTGCAGATGGGGGCTCCGGGGAGGCAAGTCGGCACACGTCAGCCTGGGAGGGGTCAAGAGGTCACAGTGGGGTTTGGGGGCGTGGAGGTGGTACTCACGGCGATGGTGTGACTGGGGGAGCGTGGCGAGCCCTGCAGGGAGGAAGCGGAAAGCACCCGGCAAGTGGCGCGCGTTAGAAGAGCGGGTCAGACCAAATGAGAGACGACGGCTCGTCTCCGCGTCAACACACACTGCTAACGCTCACATGAAAAGAACATGACAATATTACTATGAAAACTTAATTCTGCCGTCATTCTGCCAAACAAAACATTCAGCTGCAAAAAAAACGTCAATTGGATAAATGTAGGCATGCCCCTACATAGTCGTGTGGAGTTTGGGAGTGACCCAAGCTCATGGTTCCAATTGGAACTCTTTCGACTTAACGTTTTGCAATGAAAACGTTTCATTTGGCGGTATGAGAACAGCACAGAAACGCCTGGTGGTGTGTAGCAGAGCCTGAAAGAGCCCAGTGGGTCAAACAGTGGTGCAGATAGAGGTGTAGTGAAGCTGTAAGGAGCACAGAGGAAATGAAGACAGTGGGTGGAGGTGGAAAGGGTGTGGCGTTGGCTGGGGTGGAAGGTGGTTAAAGCAGACAGCACTCTTAAATCAGGACTTCCTGAACAAAATACGCTAGTACTTTAAAAGGTGCAACGTTTTTTTTTTTTTGATAAAGTGGCCCAACTTCCTGTATATGCAGTAACAACCAACAAGTGTGGAAAAAAAATAAAGCAGCTTGTCAGCAATCCAAACCAGTCCCATCAGTCCCCTTATCGGAGCCAATGAGAAACATGCAAGAAGGGTTCATTCATCATGCATCAGTACATTAAAAAAGCAGCACCGCATGTGGGCTGGGCCGGGTCAAAAATGGCACCCTTATTCCCTATATGAGGCAGTGCTTCTGAACAGGTCCACAATATATGGACTAGGGCAGTGGTTCCCAACTACGGTCCTCAAGTACCCCCAACAGTACATGTTTTAATTGTAGCCCCAGCCAAGCACAGCTGATTCAACTTGTCAGCTAATTATCAGGCTCTCATTGAGTTGAATTGGTTGTGCTTGTCCAGGGCTACAACAAAAGTGTGCGCTGTTGGGGGTACCCGAGGACCCGAGTTGGGAACCACTGGACTGGGTGGGCATTTCGGACCAGGCCCTTAAGCAAACCAAACCAAAGCCGGTGATGTCAGTCAGCCAGTGAGATGCAGAGAGGCACCGCGAGGTTCAAGTGGTTAAACAGTGTACGGTGAACATGCACATTTAGATATAACAAACAATTCAGAGGAGGCAGAAGGGAAACAAAAAAGGCAAAACGTGTAGAGAAAGACAAAAAAATATACTAAACAAAGAGTCAAAGGAGGTCTCCCTCCCTTCAAGGCTGGTTGGTGGTAAACCTTCCTGGTGTTGTTTCTCAGTTCTTTTGGGGGATCCAGTGGGCCATGGCAGTCTCATTCAACCAAGGCTCCTAGGAATCACCCAGTACAGCAAAACAGGGAGCAGAAGGGAGGTGGGGAGATTGATATCTGACACCCTTAGACTGTGCGTGCCATCTTGAACTGGGGCGGTAGGAAAACAAGGAGTCGATGTAAAGATGTAGTGAGTGTGTAGATGTGAGGAGGAAGATACTTTATGATGGCTTCCTTGCTGGAAAACAATGTGTGACTATTGCATCTATACGCCTCACAGGCTTTCAATGCTTCCCAAATAAAGGTTTGGCACAAACATTTTAAATTGATTTCATCTCTGGTCCCCCAATCCCCACTTAAATGAAATTGTCCGGGAAGAGAGAAATCAGGTTACATTTCTAATCTTTATTTAAAGCTTGGTAACGGCAAGTACACCAAAAAAAGGACAACCGCAAAAAAAGGGGGGCAATCTAACCATAAAGTGCAGGTGGCAAGAGGGAGTGTTGGAAGACGGACAGATCTCTTAATGATGGAAAACAAAAAGAAAATACAATCAAAATTCTTTAACATTTTTGTTCAGTAAAAAGTGTCAGATAAATACAAAGTTTAACAGTTCATCCCATCATTTCTTGTTCATTTGTCTTAACAGCTGCTTCAGAACAGTCAATCCATGCCAGTTCAGATTGTTTCAGATATGCAGTGTTAATTAAAAAGAAAAATACACATTCTAATATTAAGTAGTAGCTATTGCACATACAGGAGTTTTAAGCCATGTACTCAATGTTAAGATAATATCATATGAGGGAAGTGGCACTTCTGTATTTAGTCTTTATTCCCTTCCCTTTGATATTTGCTCTTTCATTTTGTTAACCTATAATCACATCCACCCCAGTTGAAAAGATTGAGGACAAACAACATTGACACTACAACTACAGAAGGGTTTTTAGATTGGATGGGGGAGGAGGGGGTTAAAGTTGCAGTACTAGGTATGCAGTGGGGTGGGGGGGAGGGAGACTATACGTTACCTGCCGCAGAGTTCTCAGTGTTATCACAGATAATCGAGTAATAAGGTGGCTGGGTGTCACAGGGGCCCTCCCCGGAAAGCTGGGGGGCCACGAACAGCGCAGCGTCCAGGGGTTTAAGATCGTTTGTGTCCCCCAGCTCTGCATCAACTTTACCACACAGCATGTACTGCTGCTCCTCCGGGTTGGAGGCCAGAAGGGGGTCCGCCGGGGCGGGCTGCTGCTGGGATGGCGGCAGGGTCAGCTCCTGGATGACGGACTGATCTTTGGCCTCCTCGGGCAGCTCCTCCAGAGAAAAGATGCCGGGGCTCTTTGCGCAGCTCTCCGCCGTAGAGTGGCCGTTGGAGTTGGACGCAGTCATGTCGAAAGCGTAGGATGCCACAGAGTTGGCGGACTGGGGGGTCTCGCCACCCCCCTCTCCAACCACGCCCGTCTCCTCGCCTTCTTCCAGGGCAGACAGGCAGCGCTGGGCGCAGGGCCGGTTGTCAATGAACGCTGCGTTGTCGATGCCCTGATCCTCGACGGCCTCATCCAGCTGGGCCTCGCCCTCTGTGTCGCTGGCCTCGTCCTCCGTGGTGGAGGAGGATGAGGGATTGGAGGAGGGGCCTCGGGGGTTCTCGTCAGCCAGCGGCATCGCTGCCTCTTCCGCCTCTCCGTCCCCGCTCTCCAGGTGGACACCCAGGTCCCGGACGTCTAGGTCCGGGTGCAGGGAATGCCCAGGGGCAGCGGGTGCGTGGTGCTTGCCCATATCGGAGCCAGATTCCACCCCAGAGCTGCTGTTGTAGTCATGGAGCTCGTCCGATGTGCTCGTCTCGCTGCTGCTGTACACCGCGCTCAAGATGCTGGACTGGGCCTTCGGGTCTTGGGCGTCTTTCTCCTGGGGTGAAGCAGGGGCAGGGACCGGGGATGTGGAATGAGCAGTCGTCTCCAAATCAGACTGCCATTGGTCAGGGGGGGGGCTGGTGGGGGCCAGCACAGGGACAGCCGACAGAGCTTGCGTGGCCCAGGAGGAGTTGGGATCGGGCTGGTCCCACTGGGCGCCCGGGGCGGAGGGCAGCGGGGGAGCAGGCGGGGCTCGGTTCAGGTTGTCAACGGGTCGGTGCTCTACGCCGGCGCTAGCGTTGTCGTCGCGGAGCTCCTCGGACGTGCTGGTCTCACTGCTGCTGTGGACCGCCGGCTCCGTGCAGGTCAGCCCACCGGACTGGGAGACGGCCTGGCCAGAGGACGCTGCGTGGGGCTGGGGGGCTTTCTCCAGGGGGGACGCAGGGGCAGGCCGCTGGGTCCAGGGCTCGGAGAAGTCGTTTGGGTTGGCTTGGTCCCACTGGGGGACTGGGGCGGAGGGCAGCGTGAAACCGTGCTGAGCGCGGTTCAGGTTGTCAAGCCGTTCGTCCTCAGGAAAGTCGTCCTCGTCCCCGTTGCCGTAGCTCTCCAGCCCGCTTTCAGTCACCCCCTCGCTGGCCATCTCCACATCTTCGTCGTCCTCCTCGTCGTCAGGCCTCACACGTCGCGGGTCCTCGGCCCACTCTGAGCCTACCTCCATGTCGCACACTCGATCGTCTTCTTCGTCCTCGAAATCATTGGTCGGGATGTCGGGGACCTTCTCAAAGTCGGGCGAGCCGGCCGACGCCGACATGCCCTCCATGTCTATGGCACCCTTCAGGCTGGCGTCGCCCAGGTCATCCGTGCTCTCTGTGCCCTCGAGGACGCCCGGGGCGCTCACCTCCTCAGAGTCCAGCTCCGACAGCAGGGCACCACCCGCGCGCCACCCGGAACCTGCCGGTCCAGCCGAGCCAGGCCTGGACTCTTCCGTGGGCTGTGTGCCGCTCATCTCTGACACAGACACTTGCTGGCTGCCCTCCCGCTCTTCGTCGTCATCCTCTTCATCCATGTGAAGCTGGACTTTCTCCAAGGCATCCAGGGGGCTGGGCGTCATGCTAGCCTCTGCTGTGGGGATGTCGTGGTGTAGGGGCTGGTCCCGCTTTGGCTGGGGAAGTTCTGGGCCTGAGACAAAGACAGATTGGACAATGGGGTCTCCTAGGCACTCTGGGGTGTCGGCGGCCTGGCCGAGGGGGCTCGTTGGGGCAGGGGGGGCATCAGCCTGGCCGAGGGGGCTCGTTGGGGCAGGGGGGGCATCAGCCTGGCCGAGGGGGCTCGTTGGGGCAGGGGGGGCATCAGCCTGGCCGAGGAGGCTCGTTGGGGCAGGGGGGGCATCAGCCTGGCCGAGGGGGCCTGTCTCATGGGCATCAGCCTGGCCGAGGGGGCTCACGGGTGCAGGGGGGGCATCAGCCTGGCCGAGGGGGCCTGTCTCAGGGGCATCAGCCTGGCCGAGGGGGCCTGTCTCAGGGGCATCAGCCTGGCCGAGGGGGCTCACGGGTGCAGGGGGGGCATCAGCCTGGCCGAGGGGGCCTGTCTCAGGGGCATCAGCCTGGCCGAGGGGGCTCACGGGTGCAGGGGGGGCATCAGCCTGGCCGAGGGGGCCTGTCTCAGGGGCATCAGCCTGGCCGAGGGGGCTCACGGGTGCAGGGGGGGCATCAGCCTGGCCGAGGGGGCTCACGGATGCAGGGGGGGCATCAGCCTGGCCGAGGGGGCTCACGGATGCAGGGGGGGCATCAGCCTGGCCGAGGGGGCTCTTTGGTGGAGATGCAACAGGAGCATCCTTGGGAGTTGAGGCAGCCACCTCTGTTTGGGACTCCAGGAGCACCAATGATGCTGAAACAGGGACATCTGAAGCTGCCACCTCTGGCTCTCCGGCAGCTGTTACAGTTGAAAGTGCTGCAGCAGCTCCTGTAAAGGGCAGGACAGACTGGGTGGGTTTGGGGACTCGTTTGATTGCCCGGGGGGTTGTGGTGCCCACTGGCTTGCCGCTGGGGGACGCAGGCGGGGTCTTGCCAAGGGGCTGTCGTGTGGCCGGGGTCCGGGTGGTTTTACGTGTGGGCAGGGGTTTGGGTTCCTGTGGTTTCGGGCGAGCTGACTTGGTGTCGGCTGCTGCCTTGGTGGATGTGGGCCGCTTGAAGGCAGGCTCTGGTCTGGAGGCCGCAAACGGTTTGGTAGGGTCCGGTTTCCATGTTTTGGTTGCAGCGGTTGGCGCAGGCTTCCTAGCTGTGACAGTAGTTGGTGGTCTACTGACATCTGAAAGCCAAACAAAAGGAATTAATACATGCTTTCAAATTACTCTATTTTCCAAAAATAGATATGGTCAAAATGCTGAAAGTACATTTTAATATTGATTTGAAGCTTAACATGAAAACCAATCCAAAATAGAGCGGTCCCCATTAAAACCAATACTAATAAATTATATTGAATGTCACAAGATCCAATTAAACTGTACTTCTCAACCCTTTTACAGTACCTGCCCGACCCAGTAATATAATATTGGAAAAAAAATTATCCAGCAAGGTAAAAGGTTGAGTAGGTGGAACTGTTCATCAATGTCAGGGTTTCTTCTGCCATATAAACTCTTAAGAGTACTACCTAAAAGTTTTTTCAGCCCGTTTAATAAGAAAAGTGACAACTTGCATTAAAGCCTGGCTTATGTTACAAATCAAAACTTTACATCATTACTACAGGCTAATGGGCTCTCATAAACATCCTTCCCACAAACACTGCGACCATTTGGCTAATACGCTACAGCTACAGGTTGGCCCTAGCTACAATAATTGAAAGTTGGCTGTACGGCTAATGTTAAGGACTGGAAAGTCTGTACCCCATCCCTGTGGATTCACAGGTTGCCAATTTGTCTTGAAAACTCAGACTTATTTTTTTGCCGTTTCTCCAAAAATGGCTTGAATGCTAGTCAAAATAGTTTTAGGCAGAAACCATGTTTTTTGTTTTCTTTAAGCCGAGACAAGTCTAAGGAATATCTAGACACATTTCTTGTTAAAATGCAGGGAAACATTTTGAATACTAGCCAGGTTCCAAATGATAACATACCGTCCCCAATCTAGCTCTCAATCACAACAGCAAAGGCTTGAATAACAAGCCGATGAACAAACTGGTCAGATGTGGCAGTTGAATTCAGACCTGGTTATTTTCTCTGAGTAGCCTTTTGGATAGGAATTGAGTTTTGCAGTGAATAACTTGATCAATCCACTCCATATTGTACACTAAATTACATGCATCAAAACTTAGAGCGGTTTTGATCAGCCCATTTCAATAATATATTGACCTCTGCTTGAAATCAGCTCATCCATCTGTTAATCAACAAGTCACTTTGGATAGCAAATATTATATGGCCTGAATATAAAAATTACATTGTGGCAACAATTACATAGGATAGCTACATCTATTGTGTGAACAATGTCATTAAGCTCCTTGTGTGTAGTATTTCAAGAAATGTTCTAACATTATCAACTTAGGGAGGGGCCTCTAAAATGTGTGAATTATGTGGGGGCAGGGGCCAACTCCACCTACTGCCACTCCACTGGCCACACCCTCCACCTAAGACCCTTTGTGATCCAGAAAAAAACCTGAATAGGGAGAAGCAACAACAACACCACCACCACTACAGACCTGCAGTTGCCCGAACCACTCCCTTGGAAATGTGTAACTGAGCACTGAGGCAAGGTACCTCTGCTTCAAATTTACATTTTCTAAGTTCAACTAGTAAGGCCAAGAAAATGAAAGGTTTACAAAAATATATTTTGCAACCAACTACTAAAGTTAAATCCAGAATTGTTTCACTTTCCCTTAAAACACCTGAGGGGTATTCCAGAAAAATGTCTAAAATTCAGCATTGCCTGAACATATGCGGCTTCTCTTTTTGGTTCCATAATGGCTGGTTCTCATTTAAATCATTAGGTGAAGCACAGATTGGTAACAGCATTTAAAAAGTCCTTATGGCAATAACAGGCAACATGGACATCCTGGAGTCAAAAGATATAGTATGATATTTGAGTAGTTTGGAAAAAGCAATTATTGTTAGCACCTTCTACAATAATGCAGATGGTTTTCCCAAAAACATTATTGATATGATCTTATATTTTGTTGTTATCAGCAGCCAGGATCACTTTCCTCCCCCTGGGTTATAACTACAGTATGGGCTATTATGAATTGAATAAAACACCATTCCTATATTGGCTTCTGCAAATAGGCCTACCATTGCAGCTGAGAGTTAATGTAGACTACTACAATTTAGGCAATGGGCTTGGCAATTAATATCACTAGCATTGCAATAAAAGGGCTCTACAAATTACAAACATCATTATTAATAATCACCCATACATGCGTAGACCCCTTTGGTAGTTAAATCATGCCATGTTACGAACAGAGTCACTCCGTCAGTTACTTTCTGCCAGGCTTCTAATAAGGCTTTTGCTGCAGCAGTGAGAAATCACAGGCGATATACAAAGTTGGTAAAGTAAAAGAAACTGTTGGATTACATTATAACATGACATGTACGGCTTGAGTAAGGAATTAAAAAAAAATCTAGAGAATCTATTTGAGGTCCAATAATTTCTCATGGACGGCACACAAGGAAGATTCCAATGTCAGTTGGAAATGTCTATAATGGGCCAGGCAATAGTGATGGAATAGAATCTGACTTAATCTTAACTTTTGGTCAAGCTACAATTCATCCTCTTTACGGTGCCAAAAACTCTTTGTTCAAGTTGATGGTAACCTAGCAAGTTCTAAGTTAGCAATCCACCTTTCTGGAATACCCAGGTTTCACCATAAAAATGTTGGTTCACTTTTCATATTTAACAGTGAAAAACAATGTGTGAGTGTACTTTTCTTTGCAGGGCCTGTGGGTTTGGTTGCTTGCGCTGCAGTGGTGTTGCCAGTGGAGGGCGCTGTGGTGCCAACTCTGGAAGCTGCAGGTCCTGAGGAGGTAGCGGTGGCCGGCTTTGACGTGCCCAGTGACAGACCGGAGTGGGCAGTGGTGGGCCTGGGGAAGAACAAAACGTTTTTAATTAATCACGTACATTACTGAGAACATAATTCTCGTATTTTCTTGAACATACTTTGAGGGCAGATTCTTCCCATTTGGTGGGTGTGGCTCAAAGCATTGAGTGACATCATTCAAAGGGCTGCAGCCATGCTCATAGCATTCCAGTCCCTGTTCTTTTAACCGGTCGTTCTGTACATCACTAAGTTAAAGTGAATGTTGCAGTATGGTTTTACATACTGAACACTGCCCTGTCCTGCACTGCATAAAAACAAATTTAAAGGCCACAGAAACCCATTAACATGGCCCATTCATTGTCTGACTGCATCGCTTAGTCATTCTCTAATCCCAGCAGAGTGGGGGAGGAGAGAATGCTGGAACGAGTGATGATGGAAAAATGGAAGAACATTTGTGGGGGAGGGTGGAACTTCCTAAGGATGAGAGTAGTATTCCAAGGAGAGAGGGGGGGAACGGAGACTAATCAATGGACTGTTACGCTCCTGGTCGGCTCCTCGATCTAAAAGGGTCAGGGAAAACAAAAGCCACTAATCCATTCAACTGTGCAGAAGTCACTTAGAAGGGCAGAGCCTGACCTTCAAGACTCCCTGCCCACATCCCCTTCCTCTCTTGGTTTTCTTGTGGTCCCTCTACTTCCTGGAGTGAGGGCGACTGAGGAAAGCAAGCCCAGATCTACCATTTCGAAACAGCTTGTTCATTTGAACAGGTGCCAGACAGCTGTGGAGATGCCTCTCACCAAAGGATCCAGTCGTGACCTTTACAAGAGCTATGCTTGGATACATTTGTGACACTGCTGTGAGCAATCTACACGCATGAGGTATTTGCAATGTCCATGCTGAAACCCTAGAGTTTTGGGAGAGTTAATTTTTTATAGTCTTGTGAATACTTTTGAATATTGCCTTGGATATACAACACAATAAATGCTAGATATGGTGTGTTCTAAGCCAATAAAGAATAAATTGATTTAATTTAATAGATTGTAGCTGGGAGCCTGCAGAGTCCAGTACTTCAAGATTACTGTAATGGAAGTTTGCGATGTAACAAGTGAAAATGACACGTACCTACAATTGTTTTGCAAGCCACTCGGATGGGCTTCAAACTTCCTGTTGCCCAGAATTGACCTATGTAAGAACCCTACAGTAACCAAACTACAAAATGTATTTAAGTTATTAGTCCAAGGTTATACTGCACAATGCCACATGCTGCATTTTCTGCCCACAGATGAAGTAATGGAACAAAAGGACATTTATTTAAGTCTATGCTTTCCCTTTCATTTGTTAGACTCCAAAACCAACTCATTTGATGCTTTGAAAACCAAACGGCTGCTGTATGGCGTTTTAATTCAATTGTCAATTACTCCAATCTCTGTCATGCTGTTGCGCTGTTCTTTTGATTGGTTCGCCATGGTATGTACATAGACGACAGCATGCATTAATTCACAGTCAAATGCACAGGCCATGCACAAGCCCAGCCACACAAATGCCTCTCCCACAAGGAGTCAGCCCGACAATGGCCATTTGTTAGCCAGATCAAACAAAGGACGCGGAGACGAGACCTCTAGGCTTTTCTGTTATTGTACAGTAATAGGGTGCTTCGATGGGACAGAGAGACTAACGCTGTGTGCTTAAGTCCAGCAAATCAACAGACAAATGGCAAGCTGGATCTTCTGATGACAGATGAACTGATGAGGAAATAAAAGAGGCAAGTCGCTGTAGAGAAGCCATTAAAAAGTGGTTGAGGGAATAAAAACGAAAGACGAAGTCTGCTTGGAGGTTGAAGAGGTATAAAAGACAGAAGGAACAGAGCACGTGTAGGCGGATTGCTCGCATAGGTACCACAAAGCGGGGACATGGGGAATGGAACGAGGGATTGCTTCTGGTAGGAAGGAGGGACAGTGAGGGGTCAAGGGAGGTCATGAGGGCCTGATTCCATGGGGGGCGGGGGGGGGGGGGCAAGCTGAGAAATTGCTACGTGTTGAAACTTACTGAGCCTCTCTGTGTTACAGGGCTGGGAGGGCACAATAGTGCTGAGACCTTGATATATTGGTAGTGGTCTAATTACTGACAGAAAAAAAAGCTGTGTTTAGAAATTGTATATGGAGGCCAAGCTTATGGGTAACAAACTAACAAAGAAAAACAAAAATTGCTACAGATTTGTTTATTGGAAAGGGCCATTTTGCTCACCTAGCAGAGCAAGATTTCCTTCAACTTGTTTGGTATCTTTTTAAACAGGCATTTCATTTCAGCACTTTTTAAGAACAGATCAAAAGCATTTTTGCAGCAGCATGTGGTTAACAGTTTTAGGAAAATGTTATTACAACAAACACTGAAATACTGTGTCAGCTCGAGCATTGTATTAAACTCTGGGGATCTTAGTGGTTTCCAGCCATAGTTCTAAAGTCACTTGGTTTCCTCAGCAATGCAACACATCACTGCCTGTCTAAGGAAACCACAACCAACCATGAGTATTCAAGATCTCGCCAACCTACACGTCACAATGAGACAGGCTCTATTTCATGGCTTTTTTTTTTCTAGAAAGGAAGGTATTAACAACCTACAATCATTTTAAGAAACTAAATATGCCCACAATTGTTCAGTTGTCCTACACGGATAAGACAATAGGCCTCATTCCTTCGGTTGGCGTTGCCAGGAAGGGTTCATTTGAATCGCTCATCTCCTCTTTCACTGTCAGACACAGCCGGGAAGCACGACTCCCATGGCACTACATGTTGACAGATGAAAAATGCAGTTTTAATCAAGCAAAGCGAGGAAAAGAAAGAATGAGAGCAGCTGGAGGTGCACTGTATACCCAATGGAGAGCAACCATCTTCCCCGTCAGAATTTCTCCTCTTCCTGTCCTCTGAGGCCTCCTACAAGCTTATGGAACCATGTTTCTGCCTGTGCTCTGCTTTTTGTGACTGGGGCCTGTGTTGGCCAACTGGGAATGCAAGATCTCATCTCCACAGAGAACAAGTCCAAACTTTGTTTAGTCTAGATTTAGAATGAAGTTCTGCCGCAGAAAAACCCAGCAACTGATCTGGACCACTCAAGTGAAGTGCTCCTGTCGCAGAAACCCCTAGCAACTGATCTGGAGAAGGAACATTGACCAAAGCCTTGGGAACCAAGCTATCGTAATGATGGATGTATCTCCAGACACTGCCGAAACCCGGGGCTGGAAATGTTTCTATTCGCCGCCAGGGGGGAAATTCAGAGAGTTCAGGACCGGAACATTGAGTGACTGCTTCCGCTGGGGCGAGATCCCGATTGCACACTGCTCTGCAACAACAATGCGCTTCGCCACATTTGTCAGGGCGTGTCCACTCTGAATTCGCACATCGTCCTCTTAGAGCGCCAATGCTGCAGCGTTAACCCTTACGCTAAGCCCCTCGACAACGTGTCACCCAGCCTCATACAACTCTGGCTTCCTCCCACATTCTCAGGAGTCTCCAGGCCAACCAAAACAGCAGATGACCACAAGGTGGGGGAGAGTGCAGAGGGAGGGGTTGCCGGCTATGCTGGCTACACGCCTGGTATCGTAAAGGCATAGACGGCTCATGGACGGAAATGGGTCGGTCGAATTAAGACGGGACTGCTCAGATGGCGTGAGGACACCGGTCCCAGATAGGAGGGAAAAAAAGGTACAGGCCCCTCTGTCTCCATGGTATCCATCTCCTGCACACAGGAATAAATCAAGCCAGCCGACTGTCAGACTGGCTCGTGATTGGTTGCTGGGCAATTCATTGAGCCTGGGTGTGTCAAGTATTCAACCAAAACCAAAACAAAAAACAGGAAAATGCAAACCTATTGGACTGCGGAAGCTCTTCCGGGTAGTTGCAAAATGTTTCCACCCGACTGAACGTGACCCAGAAGTGGCATGCAAGCCCAAAGTAAACAGCGGTCACCTAAAGGTACCAACACATCTGCGGACCTGGTCGACAACATGGCAACACTGTGGTAACACCTAGCCATTTCACAGTCCCCTTGCGTTTGGCCAGTAGCCAATCACCTGTTCCGAGGCTTCCATTCAATCTCGCTTGGCCTTGTCGTGACCCCTGTTCTTGACATGCACAATGATTTCCATCAAGTCCAATTTATTTACCCCTTTAGGGCAATGAGCGTTCATTATTTACTAAGGGAAACTCATTTCCCAGCCAAGGTGTAACTATGGCAACACACTGTAGGCCATCCTTTCGTCTCGTTTTATTTTCTAGAGGGCCATCTGGCAGTTTATTGCAGGTGGTGAAATGGAACTGTAATATTATGTTATGCCTGTTACCTAGTCCCCAAACTCAGGGAGGCAGGAACCGGGCCCAGCATGGAGACACACGGCCTGGCTGCCACTGCTCCTGGCATCAGAGAAGCAGCATGCACGCATGCGCTCCTGCTTGGTGTCATTACACAAATCCAAAAAGATCACACACACTGTTCGTCTGCCACGTTCCTGACCACTGAGGGAGGGGGGAAAGCCTTGGAGAGCAAGGCGACGGTAACACACCGGATCTCTATGACAAGACCCACTTCAGAGTTACGGAAAGAATCCAGTGGCAGTGAAGTGGATTTTCAATCGCATGGCATGGCGCCATACAACATGCCATCTATGGCCAGATGCATCATGGTCTGACATAAAAGCATGCGGACCATGTCCAGTACAGAGACTGTTCCACAGCCCCCTCACCAATTCCACCATGAGGGACAACGGCACATTCCCTCAAGAAAACTCCAAGCCAGAAATCTAGAACTTCCACATTCTTCTAAGGACGAGAACACCTGACAATGACAAGTATTAATACGACGCACTTGACTGTAAAATGCAGAGTGCTGAATCGGCCAAAATACAGCCCGACATGTTTTAATGGCTCAGCTGAAAGAGACAACCAGTACTTTTCCATAGTCTAACAGACGGTTGTAAGGAGTAGTCCGTGTACTGGGAACTCTGGGCATTGAAACAACCGTGAGTCTGTCAACCACCTCCTAATCAGATAGAAATGGAACATTAGGGAGGAAGCGGACGAGACGTTCAATCAAATTATGGCTGAGAGCTTGACGGAGGGCAACTGTACATCCGGAGCGGGACGCCATAGTAGGAGTCTCTCCGTCTGACTGGGAAACACAGGTCCGATTAGACATTTTTTACATTGAAAAGAAACTCTTATTCAGAGCGACTTAGTGTGTACATACATGTGTCTATGGGAGTTGTTCACCCGTCCAGCTCCTCCATCGGTGCGATTTTAACAATATAAACAGCTGCAACAGTCAAGACACAGCCGTAGTGTGTCCGGCATTGGTGCTCCCAGGCCCACAGAAACCCAGTCAATAACCCCTGCCCTGGGAATTAAGGGGGGCTTAACTGGGGCTGGAGTGCCCTGTATGGCCGACAAAGACGTGTGTGATTCAGACCAGTGTCATCCAGGAAGACCGCAGCGGCGAAACAGAAGAGCTCTCTGTCTTTATTTCGGACAGTCATTCAGGCTGCAGGAGACGAATAGTGACCGAAACTTGACAACCGACAACCATCCACAAGGGCCACTTTGAGTCTCTTTTAGCTCCAAGAACAACAAGCAGCCCTCTGATTTGGTGAGTCAGGCATTTGGCGCAAAACATCTCCTAGGACTGTGATTGCACTTTGTGTTGTGTCTGAAGGGAGAGGTTATTTTAATACTGTGAAGAGGGCTAAGGTTTTTACCCCTTTTGAGGTAATTCAAACTCACATCTGCGTTGACTAGGGATGCAGCGATTAACCTCTTTCACTATTAACCACGACTTAAAACATCATGGTTTTGTAACCGTAAAGTTTCAGCTGCACCGAGTGTTTCTGTTCTCACTCTCAAAATAGGGACATTACGGTACACCATTTTTCTATCAACAATGGTTGCACAGTGAGGAAAATTAAACAAAAATGATAGGCGCAACCTGCAGACGGAAACAAAAATGAAGTTACACAAGCTTAAAATGCCGTGCGGCACACTGCCACAAGAGCAACAAAACAATGGCAGAGGGACCAACCATTGGTGCTCTGTATCTACCGAAAAAACGCCTGAGGTTGTCAGTGTGGAAGCATTTTGGATACGTAAAGAATAATCATGGGGATTTTCAAGATGACAGAAATCCTATATGTCAAACCTGCAGAAAAAAGTTGTGGCTAAAGGGTGGAACACCTAAAATTTGATTCAACATCTTCGAGGTCACCGTCCATATTTAAGTAAAGGTAGCCTAATGCAAGTAATAAGTGAGTTAATAATGAATACTTTAGTGGCTAGTTACTTAGTGAAACTTTGAGCTGGTTGGGAAATAGAAAAAAGTGTAACTTAGTCAACAAAGTAGCAGTGAGTTGGGCTTTCCTTTCAGCACAACGTAAACCAAGGGCAGTAAAAGGAGCATTAAACCGTTTAATTTTAAACTGCTTAATAATTTTACTCAAACTAAAATGGCATGTAATCCCCTCAATGGCTTCAGTGTGACCGTTAACATATTGTTGCTTCCTCCCATTTGTGTTGAGTAAACGCTAGGTATGGTAGGTTAGGGTTACACTTTAGAAGTCAATCAAATTGTTATAAATCAACTAGTCCAATTGAAGTTCATCTTATCATAGATTATTAATTGTTCTTATTCACTTTTAGCTAAAGACAACCTTGAGTACTGCTGCAGATCAACCCACTGTGGCAGAATCCTTGGCGATGTGTAGAAGAAAATATATAGGCTTGTTGATCAAAAGAGCCCTGCAGCCTTTGACTCCATTTGACCATTTGTTTTGAAACATCCTTTTGCCAAGGATGTTTACAGAGGTAGCTAATATTTAATTCCAAATAGATAGAATGTTTATTTATTTATATTTTTACTGTATTATTTGGTAACTATGATTTATTTTTCGAAAGGCAGCCACTGTTAAAAACAAAAGCCATCAAAGAAATTGTACCATATAAACCTCTAATTAAAGAATGCTCATGTGATTTTATACCTACATAGTGTTTCGAAATAAAGCATAATCGTGAAACCATGATTATTCCTCAGACTATAATAGTACCATCTTAATCTATTGCATCACTAGTGTTGACTGCGTCACATTTCACCAGACCGTGTATCACTTTGCATGCCTGGCAGTGGTGCGATCGCGGGATAGGCTGCCTTACCTGGTTGTCTTGGAAACAGCAGTCCTATCAGGTTTGGCTGCAGCAGTGGTTGCAGGTTTTGGAGCTAGGGGAGGGTAACAGAAAGAGACTGCATGTAACTATGGATTCTGAAAGGTGGGTGGGGGTGGGGGGGTTAAGTGGAGCGATAGTTCAAGACTTCCATTGCTTTTCCAGCAATGCACAGGCATTTGTCTGAACTCAAAATGCAACACTACTAATTTAAACTACTGATTTACAAAAATATACCCCTGATTTGAACAGCTTTGTGATTTCAGCCCAGTGATTCTGGAGTTAATCGGACAGGCCTCTCAGAAGAACATACACAATTTAGACGGATGGCCCACGCCAGGTGATCCTCACCTGTAGTTTTTGGTCGGGCCCCGGCCCCGTTGCTGGGGCCTGCTGGGGGAGGTCTCTTGGTTGGAGCTCCCGTCACAGCAGTCCTGGTTGTATTGGTGGTGTTGTTAAGCTTGGCTGCACCGGCAGGCTTCCTGTCAGCCACCTTAGTCTGGGTCCTGACGGTGGAAGCCACTCCGACTGGCCTCTTGGCCGCTGCCGTGGACGCCGTGGCTCCGGCTTTCTTTTTGTCCAGCGGTGCTTTCTTGGCCAAGTCGCTGGCTAAGGGCTTTACTCCGTTGGCCGCGCGGCTCGGGGCAGTGCCCGGACGCAAGGTGCCGGGCCCTGATGCCAGACCCGTCGTATTCTTGGTGATGGCTGTGCCCGGCCGCGGTTTAGCCACGCCCGTGGTCTTCGCCTTGGGGTCAGCGGTTGCCTTGCCGCTGGCCCCGTTGATCTGCCTGGAAGCTGCTGGGGGTGCTGTGGAATTTTGGGGCGGTGCCCTGGAAGGATCTGCATGCGGGGGGGGCTCGTCTGAGGCCATCCCCTGGGCCAAGGGCTCGGCTCCTAATTCTTCGGAGGGCTCGGCGGTCGCCATGGCAACCCCATCCGATTTCATCCCCTTGCGGTCCTGGCGGCGGTCTCTCTCTCGCTGGATCCAGCGGCCCACACACTCGCTGAGCCCCGGAGTGGAACAGACTTCCTGGCTCCAACTTTAACGATCTGGATGGGGGAAAGATAAGAGCCATAGGTCATTGTGACATTGCAATGTTTTACTTTGTAAAAACTTCAAATATCCTCAACCTATGTGATGAAGTAGCATAAACATTCAAGGGAAACTCTCCCTCCAGACGAACTTAAAATGCTTATAAACAGGAACAGTAGGGTTTGTGATGGCTTGTTTCTGAAGTGCACAAACTTTGCTTTGACGCCAATAAACTTGGAGATCACAGAGACCTGTGACCAAAACTGTTACTATAAAGTGAAGTGCAATAACTTGCATTACAAAACCAAAATGGCCTCTAGGATCTGAAAAGCAAATGTGCTAAAAATGAACACACACAGACCCAGAATGTTCCTTTATGTAAGTCAGGGGGAGAATACAAGAGAGTGTTGTGGCCGACATTGCTGAAGGACCAGCAAGCCTCCTCAATCATCTGACATGACAGCTTAATGATGAAGAGACGGGACCATCTGGAGAACCAGGTCACGTAGCCCAATTGCTAGTGATTCGGCTGCGCGGCGCAGCGAGGCCAGATGCAGAGCCACGGCGACAGCCAGCGAATACTGAGACTAGACATGCTAGCACAGGGAGGACTAAAATGACAACACAGAAAACTGTGACACCAACACTAACCCAGGACCAACAGTTGGTTCTCAAACTGTAAACGGTTTGATCAAAACTTCCATTAAAACCACTTTCCATACAGAGGCCTTGAGGAGGCAGAGCAGATACGGAGGCCTTGAGGAGGCAGAGCAGATACGGAGGCCTTGAGGAGGCAGAGCAGATACGGAGGCCTTGAGGAGGCAGAGCAGATACGGAGGCCTTGAGGAGGCAGAGCAGATACGGAGGCCTTGAGGAGGCAGAGCAGATACGGAGGCCTTGAGGAGGCAGAGCAGATACGGAGGCCTTGAGGAGGCAGAGCAGATACGGAGGCCTTGAGGAGGCAGAGCAGATACGGAGGCCTTGAGGAGGCAGAGCAGATACGAAGGCCTTGAGGAGGCAGAGCAGAAACTCAACTCCCCTGGGGCTCTGTTCAGTTACTTATTAACCCTGAGTCGCTGACATTTATTGATAGCTAAACATGTTGTCCACTGATTTCTATGCAAACCTTGGTTTGTTGCATTCGGTCATAACAACAGTTTTCCATAATGAGCACAACACAAACCCTAACAAACATACAAACATGTGCTGACCCGATGGAACTAGTTGGACCGGTACTGGAGAGAATAGACAACAGCACTGATACCGACACCAATTTCCACCAACTAAACACAACAACCCCCCTCTTAAATCTTTCTTCCTCCAAAACAACGGTCTGACCCGTCTTTCACCCAGAGAGGACAGAAAATGCCTGGTGTGCAGTCCCCCTCTCTCTTCCTTATGGCTTGGACTTCAGGCAGACATGCTGTTCACCTTCTCCGCCCCTTACAAATCCCCAGGACCAACACTGACCGACCGACCAAGACACATGTACAAACTGACCAACCAAAACAAACCCACAGGCCGACAGGGGCGGACATTCTGTACTTATCACTCTCTAGCCTAACCTTAACCCATGCAGCTAGGACGCCTGCAAAGGTAGCAGAGCGGGTGAGTGAGCGTGCCCAAACGAGCATTTACCTAGTTGACTTTCTGGCCCAGAGAGCAGACGCAAATACAGAGTGGCTTTGAGCAGACGCCTGTGAAGAAAGCTTGCCATGGTATTCCTGGGCTGTAGATATCTTTAGATATGATCAAGTTGGGGGGTGCAGAGGTAACAATTTTATGGCTTAATCATCTTTGTAGGTACCGCCCGTGTATGAAAGCGATAGTTTCGTCAATGAATTGGTACGCTGAGCACTTTCGGCTAAATCGTTAAATATTCATCAAATTTAGGGAGAATTTCCCGTCTCGGGTCAACTGTTTTGGAATCTCTTTCCAAAAACAGCAGGATAAAAGAGGGATATTTTAGCTGTTGGCAGATCTCTGGTCAGCTAATGCCAGGGGCTTACCAAAGTGCAGCCAGATTCACATTCCCTACTGCCAGCCCGAACGACTGCTGGGAAAGGGGCGCGCAATGGCATCATGCCAACCACAACCAGCCACTGGGGACGGCATGGTACTGGAACTGATAGTAAAACCCTACACCTATATCATTAGGCATATTAGGGCTTTGTTCAGCTGCAATAAGACAATTTGGAAGAGTTACACCTACGCTTCTAAGCAGCCGTTAGTTGAGGATTACCATATCAAAATAATGAAACGGTAAATCAGTCTTAATTTTTTTTTGTAAATCAGTAAAACCCACATATGGCACAAATCTGAGGAATGCTGGTGAGACCAAATACAAAGTCACAATTGGGATGACCGAAAAAGAGAACGCCCAAAAGCAAGAGGAGAATAGATTGCCTGGTCGATGCACGTGAAAAGCTTCATGCGTTTCGACCGAACACAAAAGGGCCATTGTTCCTCCAAGCCTTCCCCGATTTGCATAACAAATCCCAGTTAAAAAAAGGACCAACACCATATTTGGGGCGCAGCATGCCTCTGTTCCAGCTAGCGCTGTGGCTAATATCACAATTAGCTCAATACCCCTGGCAACAATTACAGTGTGTTGGAAGTATGCAAATTCATAAGCTGGTTAGAAGCAGCTCTCCAGCTGCAGTCTGACTCAGTGGGAGTGTCAACACGGCCCTGACTGATGGGAGGGGCCGTCTAGACTGGAGAAACGCGGCGCACCCTTCTGTCTGTACAGTGGGCGTGTTTGCGCTGCATGACCTCTTACAACCGCCCCCCTCTCCTTTGATTCTCCTCCCTTCTAAATATTTAATTAGATATAATATTATCCCCCGGGCAGTTTAATAACAGATGTTTGCTGTTATTGAACATAGCAGACGTAAATGTCTGGGCTCGGGGGGGGGGGGTGGGGGTGGTGGAGATTCTGTGTCCCTGAAAACTAGATGTTGCCGCTGCAGAGGCCAGCAGTAATCATACAGAGTGGTTCGCGCATCTCGTCAGACATTAGTGGCGCCCAGCAAAAATGGGTCACTTTTAATACCCCCTTCAGTACTAACAGCGGAGGATTTGGCTGCGCCGGAGAGTGGGTCGGAACTGCAGGGAGTTGGGAGCGATGTCAGATTAGTGTCATGACACAGTTTAAACCACGCATAGGAAATGGCGTACAGGCTCAAAACAGGGAGTGTGTGTTATGATGATATCAGGCTTTTTCAAGGCCATGGTGGTGGTGTGTGTGTGAAAGAAAGTGAGAGAAAGTTCAGGGGCTGGTCTGACATCCTACATTCTTCTGATTCCAGGGCGTACTTGCGTCATCTTGAACTTGAAATCCTGCGGTCAACAGACCCCGCCCCCCTCCAGACCACACCTCCAGGGAACAGCCTTCAACCTTGCTTGACCACCCCCCCCACGTCTGACAGACACACTAATAGAAACGTTAAACAGTGTGGGTTAGCTAGACAACAACAGGCCTGGAAAGTAGATTGCAGTGTAAGCGAGGCTGCTCAGACTTGTGGGCGTTCAACAGACAGGCCCCAGTGGCCTTTGGCTGTATATTAACAGGCTGTCTGGGTGAGGATATGTGGAGGACTCAGAGGCCCTGGTCTTAAGAATCCCAGATTGCCTTGACACTGCACAATCTGTGTGTATTGAGGTCAGAGGGGTATGCTGATAGAAAGGGAGCTGGGACAGAAAGAGGAGGAACTAAGGAGGTACGTCGTTCTAAAGGGGAGGGGTTATGCACGGGAAGGAAGGGGTTTTCCGACATTCTGGAGATTCATCTTGGACCGGTGCCCCTTTAGACAGGATGTCACATGGACAATTCACCAGCCAAATTCAACAACTGTTCACAACAAGCTACAACCATCCAGGTTGACTGAAGTATACGTAATAAGGAAACTAATCAGTACCTTGGAGTTTCAGTCCATTTTATGACTCAAGTGTAGTTTTGCCGACGCTCTTATCCAACTGCAATTGGGGTTTAGTACCTTGCTCAAGTGACATATTAGGCACCTTTGTGGCTCCAAAGTAACCTATAGCCCAAAACATGTATTGAAGCCAGCACCCAGGCCTATCATTTACCAACAAACTGAACGGCACTGCAAGACCCAGCCTCCTAAATACTTTCTAACCATAGAGGGGAAAATAGTTGAGCAGAGTAAGCCAGAACAACTGTCCCATCCAGACTGCTGCATAGCATCCAAAAAGAGAGCCAATATTCAGTGCGAGTGGGGGAAGCTAAATTAACTGTTAGGAGAGGGGACCAGTTGAGGATATGGTGTGTCTTGCTCCATCTGCCCATACAAGGCAGTATTTCAGTGCTCTGCTTCTGCATCAACACAGTGTTTAATGTCCACAGAGATGTCCTGATGAAAAAACACCACCCACACCCGTTTGGGTACATATTTAGTAGCCTGCATTATTTTGCGACAAGCACAGCTTGAGATTAAGCTAGTATCCTTCAAAGGCTTGACGGCGGGTCATGGGTTGTGTATGACTGCTAAAACACAGGGGAGGGGGGGGGCAGGAAATCAGCAAGCCTCCACACTGAACAAAAAAAACAGCTAGCTCCTCAGAATTCCTCTTTTAGGAACATAGTGAGGGAGAAGGGAGTGGCGATAGCATTCTTTCTCACAGACCCTGCTGACAAAATAAACAGGCCACAGTGGACCACACACCCCCCACCCCCACCTGTGAAGCAATGAACCGCTTTGCACGGTCCTGTGGGTCACGTAGGGGGGGGTCCCGTGGAAGTACGCAGACCGCTCGCTGACCTTGGCCAGGAGTCACAGGCACTTTGGACTGGAATTACTCAGAGGAAATAGGAGCTCTGACTGACCTGGAGGAGCCATCGCAACACGGTAACTAAAGTGCCCATCTGTTGTCCACTGAATAGTACGCTCTCGTTTCATGCAGACCAGAATGTAGGGCACGGCGCTTTGAACACCAGGTTGTGGGTTACGAAACATTTAATATGTGCATATGTACAACACACAACTGTATGTCTTGTAGGTGTAAACTGAATTAAAGCATGGAATACTGACCACCACCCCCATCCAAAAATAAAACAGGATTCCCATCCCAAGATAGCCAATGTGGATGGCTTGGGAGTGCAATTCAATGGACTAACCTGGAAGTCCCTACAGAGCCAGCGGCCAACTCCCTACACCAGAAGTATTCAAATCCTGCCCTACGAGGGCCAGAGCCTGCTGGTTCTGTTCTGCCTCATCATTAATGGGACCCACCTGGTGTCTTATGACAGAATCAGTCCCTGATTAGAGGGTTGCAATGAAAACATTTAGTGGAACTGGCTTTGAGGGCCAGATTTGAATAGCCCTGCCCTACACTGTCCCACCCCAAACTGCCAGTTGGTTGGGAGACTTCTGGAAGCCCCGCCCTTTGGGGAACTGGTGCAAGACAGCTTGTTAATATAAGACAGACTTATGCTAATCCCATATGATCTGCCTGTACGGTCTCCCTTCCTGGACGACTTGTTAAAGGGGCAGACCAAAGACTAAAAGGCAAACCCTTATTTCAAAGGGAACGGGCACAGGACATAAAGCTTCTGGCAACCAGGGTAAAGCACAGGCATGAAAGCTTGTACAACGGCTCACTGGTTCATATCAGAGGTGTAACTCCGGTCTCTGAGGACCGCGCTGACAGCATTCTTAAGTTCTAATCCGACTCCAGGGCAATAAACCCCTAACGATGTCAAACAAAAGATCATTGGCTGATTGCTTGGCTAGGGTATGTTTAGCCTGCATTGGAACGTGCTGCCAATCTCCAGGACAAGAGCGGCCATTCACTGAGTGTTAAAGATGTGCACTAAGCATAGGCTTAGCCATGCTAACCGATTTATTAGCCAGAAAGCGCATGTTAGGCATGCTGATAATGCTAATTAATTCCATCGGGGGGAGGGGGGGGGGTTGAGCATGTGCTAAGTGACGTTAAAGCGCTCAATAACGGGATGAAGAGTAGCAGGTGCGAAGTGGTACCACAGGCTAAATGGAGAGTGGCCGCCAGAGAATGGACGGATGGACTTAACAGGCAGGCCAGACCGGGGACAAGCCACACTGCTGGCGGTCAGCGCAATCTGCCGGAGCTGGCGCCTGTTCAAATGAGCTCCGGACCCAGTCCGATCTGGGGTCTCATCTGGCCACGGCACGAATGGGGGCCGGGCGCTCCCTGCAAGGGTGAGAGACTGTACAGGGGAGGTGTGGGTTGGTCGGTCGCCCCTGACTGGGTAATTTGAGGATTAAGAGGGTAGCGGACAGGTCCCATTGTCTGCCCCTGTACCCACACAGTCCCCTTTGGCCTGGGGCATGTGGGGGGGTGGAGATTAGCCCAGTCTGTGGGCAGGGGAACAGGGACCGCAGCTGGCTTGTCTTCACCCGAAACACCATAGAGAATGGGGGTTGCGAAGGATTGCTGAACGACATGGGGACGGAGCCGTGACAAACCACGCCAGGCTGTGGGAGAATGGGTTTGGCTGACAGCGTCGCGATGGCCGCTCCGCCCTGCCGATCGGGTGGGTAAGTCAATACCGGGGAGTGGCTGTGCTCCGAGCTGCAGCCGCCTCTGGGCCAGATACGTTACCAGGGCTTTGAGCAGCCAGGGGGAGCCCAAGCCAGATGGACACAGACTATTTCGCCTCACTGGCACTCCCTCTGGGTTGGACACTGAGCACACAGCTGTGGGTTATTTGTAGGCCGAGAGCCAAACCAGAGGATAACAGGAAATGCGTAAGCAGCAACACAAACACACACACTGTGAAACCCTGGCGTCAATGACCAAGGACCAAGTCGTACTAGTCCAAAAGCACACCACTCAACATGAACCAGACAGGGCCTCGGCCGCCTGGGAGGAATACAGCTTGAGTACATTTGGCTGAACCTCGTAGGGAAAATACAGAAGAGGTCTGGATTTATAGTTGGGCTGGCATCTTGAATTCAAACCAGAAACCACAGGAGATGACCAAACCAGATCCCTGAATGTGCTGAATAACTCGATCGCTAATAACAGCCCAGAGCCCATTGCTCACATCGAATTTCACACATTTCACAAGGCATGCAGCCACTGAGTGGCTGAAAGCATTGTGTGTCTCCACGGCTAATAACGGACGGGAGAAGGCAGAAGAACGCCACGGTGCAGACCACCACGGCCAAGGGAGACTCAGCGTCCCGTAGCCAAACCCTGCCAGACCGGACACCATCTTCGTCCCAAATGGTTCCCTATTCCCTCATCCAATGCACTACTTCAGCACTGTGTCAGACGTGCACTGGACAGGGGATAGTGCGCCAGTCGGAAACCATGCAGCCTTTTAGGTTACAGCAGATGTGTGCCGAGTAGTCCAGAAAAGAGATTCTGCCGTTGACGATATGGCAGACGCCAGCTAGGCTTGGCCGGGGTGGGCTGACTTAACGCATCATCTGCTTTCTATGCAAGAAAATGGATTTGAACCCAGTGACCTTGACCTCCGTTGCGTAATAATCGGAGCAGCTGTTGCAGTAATGCTTTCACATGGACTCCGCCCCCCCGACGGTAAATACTACAAACGGGGGGGGGGGGGGGCTCGTGCAACCACGGAAGTAGCCATTTGCTACACGCCTCATGTTACAGCAACAGGCATTTTCAAATAACAAATGTAGCATTCTAGGAGGATTTTATAGAAAGCCATTTAAGTCAGAGAGCATTCATGGACTGCCTCAGCTTTTCGGGACCCAACATTTTTTGGCTATTGTTTTTAAGAGGGTTGGTTGAAGGCTTCCAGAGGAATAGCTGGTGTCTCGCAGTCATGGCATAGGGGTCAAATAACCCACTGTGTTAGGGTCGTGTCCAATTCAAGCAAAGGGTCTGGTCACGCTCATGGAAAACAACACCACCGAACACCTGCGTTTGTGAGTCCTACCTAAAATAGACAAATTTAGCTGTCCAATAAACATGTCTGCGAGAGGAAAACCTTCCTGTCCACTGAAGCGGAGCCATGACATTCCAAAAAGACGGCAATCATGTTACGCGATTCTGCTAAAGCAGGAAAGTTAGTGTAACGAGATTCTTGTAAAATGAGAATTGTTGATGCAAGACTACGGTCCCCCCATCAGACTTCGCTCTAGGCTACAGTCAGGGTCAGGAATACAGAGCCTAAATACACACTAAACAGCAACCTCTCAGATGTCTGAAAACAGAACTGGCACTCACTCTCAAATAGAACTTTCAGAGGAATCAGTCCTAGTCTTTTCAAACCCCTAGGGTATAGTTATACACAGAGATGTTATGTTTGCACATCGGCCCACTGACGTTATATCACAATAAGATTAGACAAGATTAAAATATTTTGGCTCTACTCGGCTGTGCCCAAACGTGGGTATTTTCCTTTCACATCTTAATCTCTAATTTATACATACCAGCGCCCAAGTTTGACAATAACATTGTGTAGTGAGGTCCTCTGCCGCTCCCAGTGCGACACGCATGGGGGGGGACAGGGAGCTGGCAGAGGACTGTGTGACGGGACAGGGGACGGGACGCTGTCTAAACAGAGTGAAGCGGTCAGGGGTCCTGGGATGAAGAGAGAGTGATAAACGTTGTCACTCACAGCGGCAGCTGAGAGGTCATAGGGGAAGACACGGCCCAACTCCAGGTGGGGGCAGAGGGTGTTAATGTCACACCCCTGCCGCATCACAGCCTCTCAGTCAATTTGACACAGTGACGAAAACAACAACAACCAAAAAATAATAAAAAAACACACGCACCACAAATACCACAGAACCACACAAGAACACACAACAGATGTTTTTGAAAGCAATGCGGTCTGAGTGAGTTTTTCCTGAATGCCAAACATTGGAATGTTCACCAACTGGTTATAGTGGTTAGATATCTGATGGAGAATAAATGCCTGGACAGAATTGTGGGGACAGAGCTAATTAGTGACATTGAGGTGGGGCTGGTGCAACAGTACTGGTTTGCACGTGGAAAGCCTGTGGTCCTTAAGCGTAACATACTCATACATTTTATGTCATCAGGATTAGGAACCAAAAGCCATGAAAGTGTATTACTGATCTGTAGACATAGCAGCCTGGTGCGTCAGAACAAAGTTCTCTACCCTCTCTGCGTTCCTATGTTGTCAGTTGTAACATCAGTGTACGGGTATGATTATGTAAACAGAACGATTTGAATCTTGCCGAGCAGTATAATCCAGCAGACATCTCCAGACCTGGGGGAGCAAGAGCCTCCAGACTGACGCTCCCGTTAACACTTCAGACATGCAGGTTACGCATAGCAAAGCTGCCAATTATCCACACATCAGACCTGCAGCTGTATCTAAGGTGGTATTGATGTGCGTTTCAACAGCGTAATTAACAAATAGATTGTCAACATCGATTGGAGAACCTCATGGGGGTTAGGCCTACCATGCATTGTCAATGCGGCTATCGATTATGGGCTAGCGCACCACCTGCTCTCATTACATAACGCAGTTCCATAGAGGAACTTACTGGTGATACAGATTCCGTTTAGCTGAGACCAGGACACAATAATGAACCGTAAATTAACCCCGGGTTTGCAGTAGCCATTTCTGGCCCTCGAGTTTACAATAGTGTCTGCCCTGGCTATAGCCTAAACCGGTCGATAACGGGGGAAAGTTTGGTACCCAGGCAAGTCAATAAATTAAAATCGATTAAATTAACATGTAGACATGAGCACAATAATGCCCAGTCACCGCATGCGCGTCGGTGAGGTTGTTTCTGGGACAACAAATCACGAAAATAATGTTGAAACCCCCGCCCAACCACCCAGTTGTGTAGGCATCGCATCAAAAACGGTTTGAAAGCGAAGTCTTTTCAACCACACGAGTAGTAACGTCTAATAAATAGGCAAGCCGACTTGTCACTTCCCGCGTCAGCAAAAAAACCCAATTAAACATGATTTAGAAAAATAATATAGATGACCGCTACCCCGAAACAACAAGAATCACTGCTTCAAATTATTATTTTATAGCTATAAATTGGGTAGGTCGTGTTACAACGTATCAACTCACCGTCAGAATGTCGACGCACGCTTCTTAGCGTTTGGACAAATCCTTGCACCGACAGACTACGTAATCCTCTTCTAGTCTACTTCCTTGCTGGTCGGACAGATACGCACTAAATGTTTTCACCCAGCCGACTATTTGGAGGACAAACCGCACAGCTCCCTATACTGCCAGACCTCTCCGTTTCACAATGAAGTATCGGCCTTAATTTGGATTTTTCAAACGTCGTGCGTCCCTCCTCTCCAGTCACGTTCTGTGGACGCCAGACGCTATCTCGAGATGAGGACTCGAAAGAGGGGAGTTACCACATAGTCGCGCGGGGGTGAAATTGAAAGAAAAGCATGCCCCAAAAAATTTATTATTCCAGCTAGGAACCAATCAAGACCACGGGCCGATGTTTATTTAAAATAAGAATGATGTCATATGCAAATCCAACTGCCCTAACTTTTTCTTTACTCTGCCAGGAGGCCTCGTCCTAAATGTCCACCTCTATAGCCCGCTGTTGATGTTCCAAAATCCTGCTTCATGAATGGTTAATCTTGAAACTGCACAGTACACCTGTTCAAGACAAAACAGAAAACATTTATTGTACTTAATCGATTTTTTAATTTTTTATTTTGTTTAATATTTACAATTGGAATGCCATTGACAGCTCCGACATGAATGGAGAAGAGTCATATTTATTCAAATGAGAAAAGCATTATTTACTGTTCTTGAAAAGGTCTCATCGGTTATGAACATAAGGTCAACACGTTTTTAGAGCTAAAGCATATGTACAGTCTTAGCATCCTTGCTTCAGGGCACTGACTACACACAATGGGAGCATCCATTTTTGTATTTTACCCAGCAGAAGCTGGGAGGATATACAAAGACTATGAAATTGACAGAAAAAGAGTTGAAAGAGACTGAATGGGCCAAAGAAATGTGACTACCATGTCGTAACACAGCAAGAGAACAATGAGATGGAAAGATGGACAGCCTCAAAGAAGAGGCTTTGGGCAAAGAAAAGTCCCAAGTCACAGTGCCAAGAGAGGGACAGCGAGAGATGTAGATTGACATTCAATCTCTGTGTGTGTACTCCCTAATGTGTGTGAAAGCCAATGACTCAAAGCCTGTCTGTCTGACATCTCTGTCTGTCTCAGCTATTCACAGGGCTCTGGCAATTCTTATGTTTCCAGCTATGTTTCTTATCCTCATGGGGCCAGGACTGGGAGTCATTCACTGAAGCAATACAGTGTTTGTCTTCATCCATGATCCAAGACCCATGGATTATTGGGTCGTTAGCACCATTAAATCCAGTAACTTCCTGGTCATGACCTCCCCCACCTAGATGTAAAACATTCTACAATCAGGGTGTGGCTCAGTACTGGTCTCCTTGGGAACACCTCTGGCAACGGAACTGGGATTGATTGTTAAACGAAAGGGGGCTTTCTCTCATCTACCGGTTTATCCTGTGGGTCCACACTTTCAGGGTGTGATCTTGTTGTCCCCCATCTGCAGAAAACTGACCCCCGGCCATACCTCGCGTTTGCAACTCCAAGGGCTGCTGCGTATGCTGCCCGGGCACAAGAGCAAACAATCAAGTCAGCCCACACATACAGGAAGCCAGATATGAGGTTGTCACACACGGATCCCTCCGCACAAACACACAGCGGAGTCAAGGGTCAGCGTGGAGGAGATTAGTGTGGGCCGCATGTCACGAAAACAATAATGAGAGGGATCTCGACTCTAAATATTATGGATGCGCTGTGCGTCACCTACTCCACACCAGCAGCCTCTCTGTCATTACTGCCAAGTCATTTGAAGCCCGGGGAGGCTCAGACACCCGGCCTCATCTGACACGTTGGCACACAATATCAAACGACATATCGAATACTACAGATATAACAATGCCAAAAACACACACACACACACACACGATTGTGTATAGTCTATTAGCTCAAGTGTATTCTTTGTGTATTGACGGCGGTCTATAACAAGCTAAGGCAGACCTGGAGGTCATAACAGGTTTCTCAATAAGAATAGACCTATGAATAAAGGCTTGATGAAATCTGATAGAAACCCATCTCCACCATGCGGACAGTTAACCTGTGGACACACCCAGGCAACAGCTGAAGTCCGCGCAAAGCTGGGTTTAATTTCATCTCGCCGTAGTAATACTTTTAATTACAAAAATATATCTTGAGCACCCACAGACAGGCATGCTTCGAATTCAGAAAAGTGAAAACATACCTGTGCTAAAAGTTGAGCCTTGTAGTTTTTCCAACACTTAACAACAGTCTGTGGGTTATTCAGACCACTGCAAAAAGAACTGGTGTGTATATACTGCACTGCAGCTATGACTGAACTGAGCCCTAAGAGTGACTCAGGAAGACAAATGGGCATTAGTGAGCCATCTGGCTTAAGGATGGATAAGACAGCCAGTACGTTAGCCTAAAATGGATGATATTAGATTTAGAAGACTGGAAAAAATGACACTCTGCATCAGAATCCTGAATGTTAGCATGAGCATTACTTCTGATGGTTCTACCTTATGAGATGGCATTTCCATAACAAAATGTGCATATTAATGTCTGCATGTGTTCATTGGTCACTGTAGAGGGCTGTGGCATTAATCATAATACACATGGTTGCCAATATTATTATACTTTGGTTTTCTCAACATTTGTTCAATTTCTATGTAAAACAGACAGATCAAATACAGACCGTAGATAAATGTGGTCTGTCATTCTCTCCTGGCTCTCCCGGGTTTGGACACAAAGGCACAACACTCCATCTTCTGGCCAAAACATGTAATTACACCCTAAAGATAAATAATGTGTTACATCCTCAGTCATCTTCAGACAGCTGGTACTCTCACGTTTCAACATAGGATGAGAGTTGAGCCTCAAGTCAAAATGATCTAACTCGACCTATAACAAAACAGAAAGTGTACTGGCTGTGTTGAGCGAAGTGAAAAATAAACCAATTCCACAACTCATTTCTAAACACACACTTGCACATTTCCCACTATGGACGTAGCAATGTGGGAAACTCCAATAAGCCTTTAACCCAAGTCTTAACGTGAGTAAGTGCAGATTTCCGTAGATGACTGGAGATTCGGGAAGCCTGAAGTGTCAAAGTCATCCTCCACAGAAGAATCTCTAGCCAGAATAATTGACAAGTATTTTATTCCTTGTTGGTTACACATCATACTGATTGTGGCACAGAGATCCAACATACTCAGACAATGTTCAAGTAAGGTCAACTAAACACAAACAAGGTTACATAACTGTGTATGTCTAGAGTCGGACTTCAATGCCCTTGATAAGGCAATTCATTTTGCAGTAATCAAAGTACACATAGATGGAAAAAAAAATTATAATACATTTAAAATGACTCAAGGGTAACATGAAGGCAACTGCTATTTACATATAAGTTAGGCAGCTCAAACAGTACATGAAGGTGTGTGACACCATAAACAATGGCAAAGCTGAAAACCAAGTGTGCGCGGCATTGGAAAGAACATTTAAAATTGACCACATGATCTTTGTAGTTAAACCAAAAGCTTTGTGTCACACCAACGCCTAACAGGCAGGCTAAGGCCCATTACCACATGGGCCCACATATAACCTCCAGCCCTTTAAGACCCAATAGGACTGCGGTTTATGTGATACGGTCAAAGCACTGCTTTGGAGCGGAGCCCTTCCGAAATCACTTCCCCTACACCTTGTGCAACGCCAAAAGGTTTGTGTTCAGGGACCGAAATGGAAAAAGGCCAGTGACAATAAAATAAAATGTTTGTTTCATTACTGAGCTATGGAGGACAAAGCTCAACGCATGACCACTTTCCAGCCCCTAGGCCTGAAGACCAAACACCCCTTGTGCATTTTTCAGTTGATACAAAGACAAATCAAACAATAAAACAAAATAATGGAGACTCTGCCCCTGGTTAGAGTTTTAAAATATATATATAAATATGGAGACATAAAACAGCATCAGAACAGAAGAGAAATCCTCTGGGTCAACATAGCTGACATTCTTGCAGCAATCGCTTTCCTCTGGTCTTGTTGAGCTGTCCTGCCTGCCCGTTATACTGTAATCATTAACTCCCACTCAGCTAAAGGTTGTATTCCTTAGACTGGTTCCATACAACTTGTGGTTCTCCATTTCAGAGTGGAGTCTAAAATCCACTACTCATAAAAAAAGAAAAGATAAACAATCTTGATTACCACTCATTTGTTTTCCTGTTTCATGGATGTTCCATTTAAGTCAGGCAAAATTATTGTTCAACCTGGTTTGGGGGGGGGGGGGGGTTGTTAGTCCGATCCTGAGTGGAAAGATTTAACTAAATTCTAAGAATTTTTCATACACCATAAAATAAATGTCTGACAACAAATGCATTTAGAGATGCATTCAAAACGTCAAAAAAATATATATTAGAAGGGCAAAACAATTTGCCCTTCTTTTATAGAAATATTAAATCAAGATTAACATGAATACAAATGAAGAATCAAAGTAATGGTCCAACAATAGTCAGGGAAAGACTAACTCAGCAAAATAGATACAATAAATAAAATGCACATTTAAAAACAGATAAGATTCAAAACCACCGGTGTTGAAAAGCACAGGTAGAAAACTTTGAATTAAAATAATCCCAGACTACTTCACTACAAGCAAACTACCAAATGAACTCCGATCATGAACTCCGATCATGAACTCCGATCATGAACTCCGATCATGAACTCCGATCATGAACTCCGATCATGAACTCCGATCATGAACTCCGATCATGAACTCCGATCATGAACTCCGATCATGAACTCCGATCATGAACTCCGATCATGTAGCAACACAAAAAATAACATTCTACAAAAACACAATCAATATACTGTGTTTGACATGTAGTGTGCAAACCGACACTCAAAAATTAGCATTGGTGCGGACATATACCCTGTGCGCCATACAGCTAGATGAACAACGTCTTCTACTGTAGCTCTGCCTCAGACATGTCTACATGTCTTTTCTGTTGCTACCTGAAACTAGAGAAGCCATTGGATATTTCTTCCGGGAGACTTGTGATGTGAGAGCAACATTTTTTTTGGGGTGGTTGCTCCATCATAAACTCTAGAACACCATTTGCCAGGAAATCTGAGCAGAGTTGAAGGCCATTTTGGCAGATAAGGATGCGAAATGGGACAGCTACAGCAGCCTGTTAGTAAGTGCTTTCTTTGTGGGCACTGTTACGCCAGAGACTGCTGGTCAAGTACAACGTGTACTTGGTAAACGGCAAATGTAACATGAATAAGCCCAAACTAAGACAGTATTTTTTTATATGTTTTTTTTTGTTTTGTTTTTTATAACTAGGATTTCATACCTTGATTACATAGAGACAATCACCAAATGCCTTCATTTGTGGGAATAACTGGGAACTGATTTCCTAAGTAAATGATTTTCGTTGTTGGTGATTTCAGAGGGTGATTTTTCCCCCTTTCCTTTAAAACAAATCCTGGCATTGTTCTTTTTTTGTGACCAAAACCTTTTTAGCGACTCCCCCCAGAAAAAAAACAATCAGTACAGAGCCAGTTTGGGCAATGGCACTGCCTGTTGCCACAGCCTGCTATAGACTTATATACATTCATAAATCTATAGGCTTGGCAAATTTATTTTCTGTTGTGCAGCTTACTAAACACTAACACTAACTTAGCAATGAAAGTCTATAGCCAGATGTTGGACCAAAAATACTGCTTTCCTTCTGCGTGTGGAATGCTGGGTTGAATCACGTTACCACACAACGTTAAACACTGATACAATATACGTTGGCATTGTCAATGACTCCACTCCAAACACGGTTATCGTTCACTTAGGGCTTCAGCTCATTGTGTTCTCTCCGTACACAATTCACCTGAAGTTCCTAATTCAAGTATATGCTCAACTGTGACCCAGATTCAATGGTAATTCGGATGGCAATCTGGATGCAGTGTGGGACTACGACCAGCAGAGAGCGCTGTACGTCCATTTGCTGGAGCTGCTGTCAAGTCAGTTCACCAGAAGGACATCGTCGTACGTCGTCGTTCTTAGGGAAGAAAAAACAATTTAGAAAACATTAGTTTAGGTTTGCTCCTGGTTAGTTCTGGACAGGGCCGTTGTGACATTGGGCTTGGGTTGTGACCCACTCACCTATCACAGCAGCAGAAGAAGGAGCAGGGCGAGGTCTCCAGTCCGCGGAACTTTCCGGAGCATGGTGTGTCCGTGCACTCCGCAATGAATGCATGCAGGTCTGTGATGTGGTAGGGCTCCTGGGTTTGGTGCTGAAGGGAGACAGGCATCCATGTTCAGGTTACTCACTCTGCTCATCTCAACTAGGCCCATCTTAACTAAGAGTTTAGCTGATATTGTTAAAGGGATATGTCGCCCAAATTACAAAACCATTACATTGGTTTCATTACCCTGTATGGACAAATATGAAAGGAATACATGCTTTGGTTTAGTTCCTTGACATAAATCTAAATGCTAGCATTTTAAAATGTCTGAAATCCCATCAGCATCCAGAGACCTATATAATCATTGTTCATGTGTCATATCCAAATCTTCCAAAAGTATTTGAAATTACAATATTGCAACCACGACTTAATGGCATTTGTCATACAAATCCCATTAAAGTAATAGTATCATGATCAGCATTCTTACAATCAATTTAAGACACTTTGGGACCATTTGGATATGATCTGTGAAACGTGCTATATTAGATATCTAGATTTTGATAGGATTTGTAACACGAATGTTAAAATGCCAACTTTTGGGAACAGTGCTGGCAAACTAAACCAAAGGATGAATTCAAATCTAATCAAACTTTGCCTGGCTACAGGGTAAGGACACCAATATGCCATGGTTATTTGGGTGACCTATTCCTTTACTACCAGCAGCCTACAGTGAACGTATATTCAGTTTGAAATTTAATACATGTACTAATATCGGTGTTCCTTAATTGAGAAATAGTTCCTTACGACGGCGCATTGTTGCATATCGTTCCATGGTCATTACGACGGCGCATTGTTTAATATCGTTCTATGGTCATTACGACGGCGCATTGTTGCATATCGTTCCATGGTCATTACGACGGCGCATTGTTGCATATCGTTCCATGGTCATTATGACGGCGCATTGTTGCATACCATTCTACATAATTACATTAATTCAGGCAATTTTTAACACTGCATTTTTGGCACCCTATTCCCACAAATTCTAAATGTTGCAATTCTACACACACACCTTGTTTTGCTTAATAATGAAGAGTTACCTTGATGGTCTCGTAGGCACCGGTGATGAGGGCGATGAAGAGCGAGAGCACCATGTAGATGAAGAGGGAGATGAAGGAGTAGAGGTACACCTGGCTGAAGACCCAAACCAGCGTGCTACTCTCTTGCATCTCGGAGAAGGTCACAAACATGTCGTCACCGTTGATCAGAGAGAACAGGCACTCTGACACCATGGAGAGGGAGCGGAACTGAAGGTGGATGAGAGAAAGATAAAGGGATGAAAATGAGACAGAGAGAGAATAAGAGAAAGTGAATGAGAAAGTGGAGGAATGAGGGATGAGTGAGGGGAATGAGAGAGAGAGAAAGATAGAGGGATGAAAGACAGTAAGAGGGAAGGAGATTGAGGAGTGATAGAAACAAGTCAATTGTATCATATGCACTTCCTTCCACAGCTTAATGAGGTAAATGAGCTTGGAAGAACACAACAATGAGACCCTTTTCACAAGATTCTGTGCACAAAGGCAATCTCACGCAAAAACACTTTGATAATCATCTTGACAATGGGCAAGTCATTTGAAATAATTCACAGTGGGTCATTATTGTGCTAAATCCAACAAAACAGCTTTGTCCCACCTTTGCTGAATTTGGGTCACCTGCCAGATTTATTAGGTTTTACTAAATTTTCCCTTCAATCTGCCAACTCTGCTTCTCCCTACAGCCAGTTCTATGAGCAGGTCTGGCTGGTCTTCTAAATAGCCACGGGGCCTACCTTGACGTGGTAGGGCCCCAGCACGATCCAGCCACAGAAGCAGTAACCCAGGTAGATGACAGCAACACAGCAGGAAAACCGGATCACGTTGGGGAATGCAGCTCGCAGAGTTACGATCAGGATCTGAGATGGACAGACACAGTGAATCACTGTCAACGTGCGCTTGTGTGTGTGTGTGTGTGTGTGTGTGTGAGTGCGTGCACGTAATATAGGCAAGCTCACATTATACTTCTGGAAGAAGGTGAGGTAACGAATGACTCCGACCCACACCAGCAAAGTTGACGTTCCCAGCAGGATGCCACACACATCATATGCCGACGAGTTCTGGGAGGAAACAGTATTTACGGACATAAGACTGACGCAAAACAAGAAAAGCTAAAAGACTTCAACCATATGATATTCTCATTGAGTGTTTCTTAGTATTTGGTGGAAAACAGGTTCAGGTTTCACTCTTCAAGTTGTTTTTTGCAATCTTGGCCTTGATCCGAATTAGGATTTGTGCGGTTTGTATTCGGGGAGGTCCAGAGAAGGACCACCTAACAGGGAAACGGCCCACTGACCTTGGACTCGATGCAGATCTTGATCACGCTGCCGGTGATGGTGAAGACGTCACTGATGATGAGGAGGATGTACCAGCCGTTGATGAACTCCATCCTTTCAGCCCAGCTTACCTTACGACCCATATTGGTCTTAAAGAACTCAACAAACTCCTGGTTCACAGAAGGAGTGGGAGGTAGAGGGAGTCAATCCAATCAATTGCAGTCTTCAATCTTACTTTCACTAAATTAATATTCTGTTTAATGACTATTGACTGGTCATTAGGGGCCTGAAGTGATTCGGACCCGGGTCGCCCACGTGCAAGTCTGTGTCATTAACCACTACACCACGGAGCTGTACATTTGCCGGGTGTCAGTATAGCCTTGTGTCTCTATCCTGAACAAATCCTCTTTCGCCACTGGCCGTTTTAACAGCTAATTGGCCATTCGTGAATGACATTGATATAGTTAAACTGACTAACGTTTCTTACTAAGTTTCACCACAAATAGTGTCTATGTATGCCGTTTGCCACTGGCCATTTTAACAGCTAATTGGCCATTCGTGAATGACATTGATATAGTTAAACTGACTAACGTTTCTTACTAAGTTTCACCACAAATAGTGTCTATGTATGCCGTTTGCCACTGGCCATTTTAACAGCGTATTAGCCAGTAATAAGCTTTACCGGTATCTACTAACTTACTGTAATAGTCATAAGAATTGAGCAATTGATAGTGAGTCTGCCAAAGCTATTTCATTTCATGGCATAAGATCGTATTTTTTTCTTTCATGGCAAATTTTTTTTTCTTTCATTCGTGAATTACATTTACACAATAACTATCAATAAAGGCAATGATAACTAGTCAGTCAGTCAGTCAGTAAGAGACATTCGGTCTTCCTGGCTGGCTCCACTTATGCTGTCCGGCAAAAGACCCTAAGTAACACCCCTTAGAACAGTGACACAATTCCAACAGAGAAGCTGCTTTTAACATAACTCTCATTTTGAAAGGACGACCATTTCACCCATCTTAATTACGCATCACATTTCCAAGAACATCTGGACACGCCGGGGAAACAGTTTAACAATAGACACTGAACATCTCAGAATTCACAAACACTGAATACCAATATACTCCAGAGACCATAGAAACAAAAGAAAATAGCATACATGTGTCACTGTCAGCCCCCCTCCCTCCCCAGGTATCAGCCCCCCCCCCTCCCCAGGTACTCACATGTTGCAGTATCAGGCCTCGCAGGATGGAGCGGCCACACAGCACCAGGGACAGCATGCACACCATGGCCACTGCCACGTCAAACGTTAGCCGCGTGTAGTTCTCCGCTGACGGTTGGAGGGAAATGAAGATCGCAATGAATCCAGAGGCCAAAGTCAAAATGGCTGCCGGGCAGGTTGGGGTGCATGCCTGGGGTGTTGGTCTCTCCACTGGATGAGTGTATTTGCATTGATGCTGTACTACTCACACACTGAAACAGTGCATTTCCCTTACTGGCTCCCAGGTAAATGGAGGAAACAACCTGCCCGTTGCTGTCCCTGTCCACCTGGTCATACTTCTGACCTAGTCTAAAATCAAATAGACTCTGGATTTAGCCAGGAGAAATTTATTTATTATTCCAATTGGACTCTTAATATCACACCCAGCACAGCCAGAAGAGGACTGGTCACCCCTCTGAGCCTGGGTCCTCTCTAGGTTTCTTCCTAAAATTCGACCTTCTTAGGGAGTTTTTCCTAGCCACTGAAATTCAACACTACTGTTGTTTGCTCCTTGGGGTTTAAGGCCGGGTGTCTCTGTAAAGCACTTTGTGACAACTGCTGTTGTAAAAAGGGATTTATAAATAAATTTGATTGATTGATTGCTCCACTTTAACACACAGCCTTATTTTCACGGGTTCTGTGCTTGAAATGCTTGATGTGTTGGGTTGTCGCTTGCCATGGACTACAACACATTATGAAAATCTGTCTAAAGTAATTAAGAAAAGGCTCTGAAACAAAGAAAACATTTTTCTTCCGCAGCTTCATTACAACCAGAGGCTAACATGGATAAGAGGGGAATAACAATAATGAAAAACCTTCCAGAGCCACAATTCAAAAGGTGACACGGACATTTTCAAACATGCTTTAGACAGATTTTGTTCTAGGCATTGTAGTACAGAATCCAATGTAGCTTCATAGAGCATGGTGCTCGCCACACCAGGTTGTGGGTTTGATACCCATGGTGTTTGCGACACCAGGTTGTGGGTTCGATACCCATGGTGTTTGCGACACCAGGTTGTGGGTTCGATACCCATGGTGTGGCCCAGATGGAAAAAGTATGAAAATGTACACGGGCAATACTGTACGTTGCTAGGGGAACACAGTGTCTTCTTTATGACTTAGATGTAATGTAGTCGATGGCAAGTGACGACTGAAACAATTTTTTGTTACACAGCCACGGTGGTCGTATGTCAGGGTTTACAGGTAAGAGTAGGCGTGCGTGACAAACATTCGCTCCCTCACCTTGGCCAGACACGCTGGGGTCTTTACACTCCTTGATGGAGGCCTGGTTGTCCAGGCTGATCCTCACTTTACCACTGTGAGCCTTATTGTCCAGAACGATCTGTGGGGAAACGGAACCAGGCCAAGTGTCAGAACCGAGACCATAAAACGGTGCCGCTGGCAACGGAAATGCTCCGCTGAGACCGGCACAGGGGTCAAAGGTGCTGCGACCCCGGATGGCACAGGGGTCAAAGGTGCACCGCCCCCGGATGGACAGCGTGTAGCGGGGTCAAGGGACCTCGTTCGACGGACCAACCGCAGCAGAGTATCCAACACAGCAGCCCTCCAGGCGCACCAGCCGGCCGGCACGGGGACGGAAGACGACAACGTCGGGCCAAACGTTTGGCGCTAAACGCTTTGACACAAACCCCCCAAGGACATAAGAAATAAGCCCCAATAATGACTGGCTTGGATCACCAGCGACTCACCGTTATGAGAAAGGTGTAACAGTCGGGAATCTCGTTGTTGATGATGGTCTGAATGTTGATGGCTTTTAGTTGGAACTGTATGGTCACGTTAATGAGCCTAAGACGAAAGCAGTGAAGAGGGACAGCGGGGTCATGTTCAGCAGGCCAGAAAAGCAAAAATTTTTAAGCAAATACCAAGTTGCCCCTCTAGGTTTCAGTATATTTCCTCCTGTTTGGTGCCTATGAACTACATGGCCTAAAAATAGCAAGAAGAAATCACTTGTCTATAGCCTGAGATCACAACCGACATACGCCTCAGCGGTCCTCAGGGGTAAACACAGAAAATGTGAGAGCTCAAAATGTGAGAGTGTTCTGTGAAATCTTACTTGTAAAACTTGAGGGTGAAGTTCTTGTAGTCATGGGTTAACGTCATCGGCACTGGGGGGATGGACATCGGATTAACGCCCACGCAGTCTGGAAACAGGACAGGGAGACAGAGATTGGACCCGCTGCAGGGGCAGACAGTGTTCATTTAACATAATAACGACAAAAAAAACGGATGTCGGCCCCAGTAATACTAGGTATTACGTCAAGAGTGAGGGGCAGTCCTTTCGGAAGATTCAAATCATTGCAGAATTTCCATTATTCAGCAAGTTTTGTCTCCGCCCTTAGTGTCAGCTCGTATAGGGAAGTATGGTCTTTACTGTTCTCACATGACCTGCAGAGGGCTAAAAAAACCCTCCTGCTTGGAAAGAGCTTAGAGATGTTCTAAAACTACAGGAGCTCGCCTGGTTAAGACTCGCTTAACACCGTGAAGAAAAATTTAAGTACAGGACTGTCAATGTTCGGACCCTAAAGTTGCACCACATCTATGTACGTTTTTGTTGTACACATGTTCACAGAAAAAGTCTTTAGTGGAGCATTTTGTGTTTAACCTTGTTAAATAATCTGCAACTTCATGTGCTGCCAACACCTGACGCAATAGTAAACAATAGTATATAAACCTATCAAAATAAGGGGAAAATACAATTAGGAGGTACTGAAAACAAGAAGTGTTTATTGCAAATAAGTAGCTTAGCAGCTTTTTGGACAGCTCCTATTGTTAGAGTAGGCTAATGAACCAAGCTGAACAAAGCTGAAGGGCACAGGCAGAAATAATCTATCAACTAAACTCATGTTTCAGTCTGGCACAAAACCCCACCTCATAACAGGTCAGCGAATTGAGAAACAGCGGTTTCTAAGCCTCGTTACCTGGAACAGGAATGACCAGCACGTAGCGTAGTCCCAAATGGCACGCTGCACACCACATAGTGCACTACTTTTCACCAAAGGCATATGGGCCCTTGTCAAAAGCATTGGGCTCCTGGAATGCATAACTGGCCGCTCTCTGTGGAGGGACCAGCCCTTCGCAAGAGAGAATGTCTGCATGTCTTGTACTGTACCTGTGATGACATGCGGGTCAATGTTGAATGTGTCGTTGGCCGGGTCGATTCTGCCTTTCTTGTAATAATGCTGGCAGAGAGAGAGGGCGCTCCCGTTGAACCCAGCCCCATACACGTAGGCATAGCGCCCCACCGTCGTCTCCGGTAACACCAAATACTGAGGGGGGGAGACAGAAAGATAGAAATGAACAAAAGCCCCCACCCTATTTATTTGACTGCTACACACAGAGCAGGGAGTGACAGTCTTAATATTCAAAAAGGGTCTAGTTTTAAGGAAAGCAAATAAAAACATTTCGGTTGAGATTCAGGGTTGAATCTCCCAAAGCACTAAACATATTCATGCCGCAAAAATGTCTTTTTACAACACAAGGCATGTACAAGCGTCCTTTGCCGGGTTCATAAAACAGCAAATGCAAGGAAAACAAAAGAAGAACAAGGACAGCCAGCCCTGAACAGGTTAACAATGAAAACAAACTGTCGCTTTCCCTTGCTAAATATTTTCCGCGGCGCGGTCTAATGAACAGGACCCAGCTGTTGTTAGTGACCACCACCTGGTCTACGGCGTAGAACATGTGTTCGTAGACGTCGCTCTGCGTGTACACGGCTAGGGTGTTGTCGGAGCCTTCGTCGTAATCCTTGAGGAAGAGGTACTTAAAGGACATGGTGTTCTCCTCCTTGAACGTCACCACCATCTGGTTGCTGAGGCCAAATAACACCAGCTACGGGGGCAGGGAGGGTAGGGGAGACAGCAGGAAATAAGGTTTTCATCCGATCCAAGTGACTCCTCTTCAGAACAAACACACGAATACACCATTTGGTTGTTGTGGAAAACATTAGAACTGAAATGAAAACCAGTTGCTTTGCAATGGGAGTTAGTATGCACAAATGGTGATTAGAATTAGTGTGCTTACATAAAATTTCAGATTTGCCAAAGTTCACATGAAACTAACATACGTTTGGCATGCTTGCTAGATTGTTTTTAAGTATTTATGTTTTTTTTTTATGGTAGTGATTGCAGTAAGAATTATAGCAACATATGATTTAGGTAATTGTTGAAAAGGTAGGTCATGTTTTAAGAATTATAGTATAGGACAGCCTGAACATGCCAACGTTTCTAAACTGAACATTAGGATTACCTCAGTCTTTTAAGGATGATAGCAAAGCTAAACTGACCAAGGAACATGACCATTCTGAATAGAAACCGCTGTACTTAAACCCATGTTAGTGAAAACCTATTTAAAAATGCGTACCAATCAAAAACTACAAAAGCTATCTGAAATATAATCTCGAGCAACAGAAATTGGGGTGGTGGGCACATTTAGAAGATTTTTAGATGCAGAGTCCTGCTTCGACACCTAATAAAAGCTGCCTGGGCAGGTGTGTTTACCTGCACAGTGACAATGATTATCTTGAGGAGCTGCAGGCCAAGTTTGACGGGCTTACGGCCTTTGGCATGGAACTTGTCACAGGGGCTCATGAAGAAGTACTTCAGCTTCCTGCGCAAGGCCTCTTCTTCATGCTCCGGCCCCACCCAGGCCCCGGACGCTGTGGCGGGCACCCGGGGGTCACCATGACGGTGCTCGTGGTCACTGTGCTCTCCGCTGCTGTCATTGGAGCCGTAGCCGTGAGACACAGAAGAGAACAACCTGTCCTTCTCTGAGAAATTATGAGTGGGAGGGAAAGAGAGAAATGAAGTTTTTATTTATGCATAGTAAATTGGAATCCTACGTAATTTTGGTGCCAGATGAGTCAACGCCTGAAAATAACAAAACTAGTGAAGGGTGAAAACTAGTGACGGGTGAAAAAAGAGAAAGGGAGAAACTACAATCACATTTTCTTTTTTTTTTTTTATATATATTATTTTCTAGCTGGGGGGCCTGCAATACCATGCCAGCAGGCGTCTTACAGAGCTCGTCTTACAGGCCTTTCATTTACACGAATGATCAAAACATAATGGATCAGCAGTTTCCCTGCAGCATGCATTACACACAGACACGCTGTATAAGTGCTGTCAGGTTCTCCATGAACAGAAACACTGTTTAACGCATGTTTGCCACTTTGAGAGTCTACAAAACACATTAATACCAGTTAGTTTCTGTCCCCTTGAGCATGAATTCTAAATGAACACGGTCAACTGGCTTCCTTACACTTTCTCTAGAACCTTCTCGCATCGCTTAGGCCTCCGTCAACACATATAGTCTCCAGTACATCTCTGCGGGGAGGTGACACAGGCCCAGGTCAGTGGTTTTCTGGGCTGGGCCAGGCAAGACAGACAGACAGCCTTTGTGAAGGAAGAGAGGCATGTGACTGGTATGCCAGGCCTCGTAATTCTGTCCCTCAAAGCTGACAGCACTGTTAGAGATGGTGGAAAGATGCAGCCTGATTACGGCGATGGTTGGCCTAAAGCTACACAAACACCTGTCTGACTGGGTTGTCATTTGTCAAAAGGAGCTGAGCTTTAAGCTAGAATCTTTAACGGTGAAACTGACAAGTCCATTTGGGATTATTGCAAAAGTGAAAAACAACAAACACTTTCCCTCAGACATAACTGCACATACAAAAGAGCTGTACACAATGGTTGTTAATGGGACAATGAAGGAATATAAAATAGTAGCAGTAGTTTAAATAGTGGGGCACATCATTTCTTTTCATTTGCATCAGTCATGGCCTTTCATCACAATATGGAGTTCTGTCCATAAGCACAGGACTGCTGAATTGAGTGAGCCAAAATGAATGTGGAAACGTGATAGCTTAACAGTAATGGAGAATGGAGAAGTTGTACTTAGTTTTAAAGGGATTTGAGAAATACCACTTCTTGTGAACATCATGACATTGCACCAGAAAGCTTCAAAAAAGACACTTCAAAATTCTGACATTGTTTTAAAAGACTAATTTAATTTGCACGTGGGATTGTGTGGACACGGCTGAGACCTCGAAAAGATTGTGTTCAACTTGAGTGTAGAATACAGATTGACCGAAAGTGTTATGATAACCCTGTGTGTTTGTATTGATATCTGCCTACCAGCTATCCACATTTACCAATTCCTTAAGGCTGATATGCAACACAGGCATATCCAAACCCACACTCGGTCAAGTAAGTGAGAATAGCATCAGATACAGATGCTAATTTAATTATACGGTCAATTCCACTGTAACAGATTGACGCGGAGAGACACATTTTATGCATTTGAAGTATGCCAAACCAACTAAAATTAATTTTAAAAAGTCTAGTTCTAATTTGAGTTTCCAAAGAACATTATGCAAAAACACATTTAGCCAATCTGAAGAACAGTGTAGATGTATTGTTTGTCCTCAAAATTACATTAAAATCTATTTTCTCAATTTTCTTTGTGACCAGGGACCATGTTTTCCAGATACTCAGAAAACAATCTCTGGGTTATTCAACCACCATATGGACCAACACCAGGTAACAGAATGACATGATAGATCACTGAACTGCAAGAGAATCATGAAAAATCGAAATCGATATCATATCAATACTAGGTTCCGATTATTGTGGGATTTTTGTATTGTTAGCCTCCTGGCAATTCTCAGCCCTAGCCCACAATGAATTCAGCCATGCCCATGGCAAGACCACACCCATGGCTGTCCTGCGCTGACTACAGAAACACTGGAATGGTAATATGACCAGTCAGGTCTTTTCAAGAGAGTGGTTAACTGAGGAAAAACACTGATGTCATGTGCGAAAGCAAACCACACAAATGCACGCCATATAACTGCTATTATTTTCCCTGAGTACAGGAATACTGTTGAACTGTTTGGTAATTTGACCTGTTGAAAAACAACAAAACATTAATGTTTCTCTCCCACTGAGCTTTAAGGGTTATAGTCTGTGGGCAGCTGGCTTCCTTACACTTCCTCTAGAACCTTCTTCTTGTGCTGATGAAGGATTAAACAATTCTTCTCCATCCCGTAAAACTCTGTAGGTGTTAGTATGAAAATAGTCTGTTCTGAAGTTCAGTAAATGAAGGTATTTAACACCTGGAAACTGTATTATATTGAAATAATTATGAATGTCATTATCTTCATGGAGATGTATCCAGAATAGGTACACAGTCAGAGAAGAATTCTGTTTGACTACTATTCACACAGACTATTATTCTAATGAAAACCCCTCAAAGATCACCACAGACATCTTAGTTTTACAAGTCTAAACATCCCAGTAGAGCTCAGCACAGTATCAAAAAGCAGAGTACAGCAGAGCTCTGTATAGTTCTGCACAGGTCAATACAGAGCTCAGAACAGTAGAGCTTGGTACAGTTAAGTAGTGCTCAAAACTGTTTAGTATAGCTCAGTACAGCAGAGCTCTGTGTAGTTAAGTAGAAGTCAATAAAGAGCTCAGTACAGTAGAGCTCAGTACAGCAGAGCAGAGATTAGTCCTGTATCACAAAATGTGAGAAACAAGTTATCAGTTGAACACAACAGTATGTCAATGGAAGCAATGACAATAGCATAAACAACTGTGGCTTGTGGCTAACAAATGTTTAGTCATCCTAACAGATGTACTGACCATTGTGACTTATTAGACACGTTGTAGTATCACATGAACCCATGCTTGTCACACACAGACCACGTCTTCAAAACCCCACAACTGTGTCTTTTGTTATCCAAAAAAATAATAATCCAGAATGGGAGAAGGAAAGTTACAGAATAATATGACCCGTCGTGTCTTTTAAAGAGTGAAGTAACTTGAGAAAAAAAAGAAAACACTGATGTAATCTATAATGGCACACCATAATGGCACACCATATGACTGCTGTTGTTTTCTAAGAACAGGAATACTATTTAACCTGTGTTTGCTGCTTTGACTGTTTAACCCGTGTTTGCCACAGCCCCTCCACCCCCAGCTGAAAGTCAGAAGGGAAGCATGACGCAAGTGAAACTGTATGGCCACTATGGCGTTTTGTTGTAGTCAACTCAATAGCAGTCATTCCAACAGATTCTCTGGTCATTCGGTGGCCAATTCGGCACAATGTAATTTAGCACAAACCACACTGTTGTCTACACTAACTGGCAAGCCTGTGTCTAATTGTTAGTTCTGAAAATGGTTAACCTCACTCCAAGTACATTTTAAGAATTATCTGCCAAAAGAGCCCTAGGCCTTTATTTAGTCTAATTTTATAGGATTAAAAATAAAAACACTCAGTTACCCAACTTGATGAATTTAATGTGTTCCTAAGAACTTGAGATCTGAATGCTCATGAGGCTTTGACATGGAAATGCTACCTATATCAAGTAGCACATACAGACTTGCAATGTCCCAAACCTTTAAAGACATGAGTACAAAATAAAACCTGACAGGGGCATATATCCCAATTTAACATTTCGTGTCAGGAGTACTCGCCCCAAGTAAAGAAATCCACAGATTAGAGGGCATGTCTACTTCCAAGTCCGATAGCGATCGTCGAAAACAAAGAAATAGCAACAACGACGGCGTGTCACTGAGTCGCCGTGTCAGAAACTACAAGATAGAGTCAATCAAACGGAATAAATCCGCTGAAACATCCTGCTGTTCCAGTGCAGGCCAGTCAGTATCGTGTTAGAGCACGTGTAGAAAACACTCACTTATCAGCCTTTCTGTCAGTCACAACCAGCACCGTGACCATCAGTTGTCAGCATCGCTGTATCGCGACGCTTGATCGGCGGCTATCAGTCTGCCCTGGGACACCCACAGACAGGATACTATGCAACCTCTCAGAAACAAGTTTCCAGGCAAAGCGGCCTCTCCCACCTCTTACCTCTTGTTGACCCTAAGGACTATTTGACATGATTGATCGTTTAAATTGTCATTGCAATGAGGTGGATGTCTGTGTTGTTAAATGATAACGAGTTCCTAGAAAACATCTAACAGGTGCGTTCAAGGTAGGCCTAAAATCTAAATGAATTAGAAATGCATCCAAACAGAAAGGCATGAACTTGGTGTTTTTACTGATGGAAATGTTATTATGACTGAAATGGAACAGAATTATGAAAATGGGTAATGATAGAATTCATAAACCACAGCTGGATCATCTGTTCCTCATCCTCGGCATTACAGGCATGTCCAGTTCATTGCTTTTGGTTAAACATTCTTGACAACACCTGCATTTAAATTTCACCACTCCCAAATCTTACTGACACATACCCATCAGCCCCGTCACCATCAGCCCCGTCACCATCGGTTTCCTGTACCTGGTCTCACCTACCAACACCAGACACCTATTGATAATTCCGTTTTGGTCCGTCTGTACGCTACCTTCCTTACTGTAACAAGAGTTAGTACAGTAAAGAACATTAGAATCAATTAGATTATCCCAGCATTGTGGAGCCATGAGTAAAGTACATTCATATTTAAATCACTTAACAGACACTTATCCAGAGGAATGTACATAAGTGAGTGTACATTGTCCTACTGACCCCCTGTCGGGAATCGAACCGGTCTAACAACCAAATGAAGTCATTTGGGAGAAGAATAGGATAGTATCAAAAAAAGCACAAAGGAGTATGTTGTATCAGCGGTCTACCTTTATGTGCCTAATCAGGATACATCAGAAATACTTCATATATCCATAATTATTCATTGTTGTATAGTACAGCTCAGGGACCCAAGAGGAGAATGTTATTGTTTTTCTGTTACAGGGTGTTAATCCACTTCCCTTACTGAATTTCAATAACCAAATGAGACTGGGTCATCATATATCTAACAACCTATTATTTAAGGAAATGTGTTTCAATCTTAATACTGGGGATTTTTTGGTAAATGTAGTCACATAAAAATAACTTAGAAAGTTGTTCACTGTAATCCAGAATTACTGTAAATCTCACATCTACACTGTTCTTCATTTAACAGTCTTTTTGCAGTTTCTATGGAAATAATTTAATATAGTCATTGTGTATTTAGCTGTACAGTTAATTTAACAATGCTTTTTGTTTGGCACATTTAATGTTTAAAGATAGCAGTGGCAGAGTCATTCAGTTACCATGGAATTACCCTACCATAAACAATGAGTCACAGTATACAGCATGAGGAAAAATGCTTGAGAAAGTTCCCTGGGATACTTGGATCTCAAGGCTGTAGCTATGGAGTCAACATTGGGGGGGTCCAAATTAGCCGGGGGTCTAGGGGGTCATCCCCTGATGATGCCGTCGGAACAAAACCAAAATGGCAATATCAGATCGCTCATCAATATTTGTTCCTTTTCTCACTCACCTCCATGTCACCTGCACTCCCTGCCCTGTTGGCATCTTCATGCCCTATCAGTAAACAAGTTGTTTCCTGCCATGATGTTCAGGAATGGATTACTAACCATTTCCAATCTGAATGGCAATGATTATTATATCAATAAACATTGACTCACCTGGTGCTACTGTATACTTCTATCATCTGACTGATACTCATTTTCTCACTGCTCTTAGCTTTCTTTTCTGAGGCTGCCCAAAAAACTGAATGTCACTGCCATCCTTCCTCGTGCTCATGATGACACTCACAATGAATGAAAGCTGACTAATAAAACTGTTTGAGGGGTGTCCCCCTCAATATATATTGTATTCACGGCCTTGCTTGAACTGCTCTAAACACTAACAGATTTGGCATGCAAGAGACTAAAAATATTTTCTCTTGTGACCCAGAGAGAAGTTTGCTCGGAAGCTTAAAACCAAAAGACATACAGTACGGTATACGGTTAGGCGACCGTCATCTGTCACTGGAAATAAGGCCACAGGGCCACAGACCGCAGGTGTCACAAAAACTACAGAACAATAATATTGCCGGACGTTTTCCCAGCGGAAAATTGCTACAAGCATTTTAAACAGTAAGGTTTCTTTTGCACGCACACAATTTACAACAGAGCGACCAATCTTGGCTTATTCCTGAACATTACATTAACTGCAGGTTTCTAGGCTGTTAACTTGAGTGCCACTGTGACTTTGTAGGCTAAATGTATGGGAGACTGCATACTGGTATGCACACTTCACTCATTAAAAGCTCCATGGATTCCTAGCATATGCGAAGATACCGCGCACACAAAATATGAACACTGATCTTTTCAGTCACATATTACTGCAACGTCTTTGGTAAATTTGTAACAACACACGCATCGTTTTCTCCTCCGCGTACCTCATAACATGTCACGAAATGTTAGTGTTATTACTAATGCATTCGTGTAAGATGTATCTTCTAAAAATTTGCCTCGCGTGAATGTTATGAAGACGATTCATAAGACTAAACAGCCCCGGACATCCTACGCTACATGGGCAAACAAGGCCCGGCTCTCAAAAGGAGACCAAAATCAGTGCAAAGCAAACTATTTAGAACACATGAGGTCAGAAATGTCGTGAAATGTGAATTTCAATATACCTGTGCTGTTGCCATGGGTGCCGTTTTTACCGCTCAACGTAGTAGCCATGTAAACGCTTAAAACTATGAATAAAAACACTAAATAAAATATTAACTATACAAATATGGGGGAAATAAAAGCTACTATAAAACGCAAGCCTTTAAACATCCGAGGAAAAAAGCCATGAGGACGATGTTGGTCTGCGTTCGCTGCATGGAGAAAAAACATAAATACTGGCTTCCTCAGACAAGCGATCATGTGATGCCTATACCACCATGTGACTTCACAGCAGGCTTAAATTCTCAACTCTCTCGCCCATTTCCATTTGACATTCTCTGCAGTTAACGGAAGATATGAAACTAACAAAAATGTACCAAATAAAACTTAAATTCTAAATATGCCTAACTTAAAATGTATTGTATTCACAAAACGTTATTATTCTTGTGGAATTTCTTGTCCATATGAAGCACTTAAAAATAAATGTTCTTGGTCATTTTAATAAAACACATACTCAATGTAGAATATTTATTTCCTTTTACAACAAGCAATATAAAAGCACCAAACACATTACAGACATTACTGAAGACACACATTGACTACACAATGTGTTGAGCTGATGAGCATTGAAACGTTTCCCATCTGCTGGAGATCAACAAGACATGAAGTGCAAATGTAATACTATTTATGCAAAATTAGGGGATTCCAAGTGAATAATTCAAAAATAGGATTGAAATATAGCATTGAAATTGAGTTTCAGGGAAGGTTTCCAGAAATTTGAACATGCCATTTACTGTAAAATGTCCTAACAACCCTTCTTTTCTGTCACAATTCTGCCTGTGATACTCCCCCCATCTCCCTGTATTTTATTGAATGATTGAACAAGCTTATAACTTCCTTTCCTTGACATATAAGGAATAACTACTTACTTTCATGATGTGTTTATGACAGCGGAGGAAGGATAATGTGTTGTGGCCCAGTTGCTAGAGCAATAAGCTTGCAACGTTAGAGTTGTGGGCTCAATTCCCAAGCCCCCCAAAACTGTTTTAGAAGTTGTTTTATAGAAGATAATCTGCTAAGTTACTAAAATGTCAATGTACACATACTGCAAGTGTCATTATGTTGTTGTTTTTAAAGCAGAGAAAACCATGGTAGGTATTGTGGGCAAATCAGAGACTTTATACACAAGCAGCCTGATTCAGATGTTTTATTTTTCATGTTCTCCAATTATCATGTCCGAGTTGAAAATTGAAGAACATGTGCGACATCGCAGCAACTCCACCATCAGACCGGGAGAGAGACAAATACCGAGGCATGTGTCCTCCAATAACAATTTCCTCATGTCATTTTGTTTCATCAAGCTGTTGGCTCAACTAGTAGTCGCTGGCAGATATGCCCTGGAGGAGAGCACATTCCCTGGCCAAAAATTACAGTTGAGGTTGCTGGCCCCCCCAAGTGACCACAAGGAGTGCTAAAATGAGTGAAGGCAAGGCATTCTGCAACACGGTGGGATCCTCATATGCAGTCAGTTTCCAATGACTTAGGCGGACCCAAGGGGCCCGGTGGTCTATTTGGTCTCATAACCAAATCAGATCAGCTCTTCGGCCCATCACTGGGTAAAATACAAGAAATAGGCGCGTGTATGAATTTAGAATTTTTTTTGGGGTAAACTCTGAAACTGTGTACAAAAACTGGAGCACTGGTTAACAACACGCTCTGCCCATGTATAGGAAGTTCTGTAACTCGGCCCACAAATTGCTGAATGTATGTAACATTTGACTCTACCCAAGTAGCTATGATCAAGTACAACCTTTAAAGTGATAGGTTATTCAGGATTCTGGCAATGAAGCCCTGTTTGTACTTCCCCAAAGGGGAACCCATTGATACCATTTCGGTTTTTGCCTTCAGTTTGTATGACAGGCGTTTTCTTACAAAAAACATGAATTAACTTAGCACAAACAGCTGAAGTATACAGGGACAACTACCTTTCTAGGTGTTCCTACTGACCTCTAACTATATAGCAACATCCCTCAGCATGCCTGCAAGACACATAAAAATGGTATCCACAAGTTCTAACATCAGGTAGATGAAGGGTCTCAATGCCAAAATCCTAAAACCAACTCTTTGAGCAGCCTTGAGGGGAGAATATGGACTAGTTACAGTGTGTTCTTGCTCCTACGTCCCACATTATCCAAATAAACTGGAGAAAAGCATCCATACATTATCGCCAATAATGTACATGCAGTACATCCGCTTTACAGCTGCATCCTAAATGGCATGCCGTCACTCCCTTTTAAATCGCTTTGCCCTTCTTTTCACCATAACCACATCAAAATGCAGGGGCACTACATAGGGGATAGAATGCCGTTAAAGACAGAGGCCACTTCTAAATCCACACCTTCGGCTGTCCCTTATCTGCCCTCCAGCGCCTTGTCTCGGGCAATAACGGCCTCGTCGAACTTGATCATGAGCGTGGTGCCCTTGTGCCAGTGCACCGTGACCTTGGCGGGGAAGCCGCTGTGTGTGAGGATGGCCTCTACCACACCCCCGGTGAAGGCGGCGCAGTTGAGCGTGCTGTTCTCTTTGGGCACCGAGATGAACGCGTTGATCAGGGGCTCCTTCTCGATGATGTAGTAGGTCTTGTCGTCGTCGTTGGCCTGCTCCAGCTTGTCCGCCTCCTTGCCGAACAGGGCCCTCCACACAGACACCTGTCAAAACCAAGCAGGGAAAGGTGGACAAATGTGGTTCGTGTTGGGGCGGTTGCCTAAGGCCAAATATGTTTTGAGTATTTGCTACATCCAAGTTACCTTTGTGTTTTATAGATGAAGTAGAGTGCAAAAAGTGTGACCTTCCCTGTTTTGTATGGTTCACATGACACACGCACACGCACGCACTTCGTGGTCTTACCTTGATGAAAAGCAGTATGTTCAAGACTTTGGTTTCTCTTTTCCCATTCTTTTCCCTGAGCACCAGCACATCCAGCAAGCTGGCCCCCACGCCTTGGCCCAAGTCTGCAAGACGAGCCTGCAGCTCAGACACGGAGTACACCCTACTCTGGCAGTACTGCACCATCTCAGAGAACAGCAGGGCGAATGCACTCAGGCTGACCTCGGTCTTTGGTCGGGTAACCGAGCGCTCGAGAATCGCAGACTTGCCCCTAGTGAACCGAGTCTCCATTTTTCTGATAGGGGAGGACAGCAGAGCATGCATATGTTAATCACTTGCATTATTGAACATTATTAGAGGCTAACGTATATCTATTATATTTCTAACAAATTTCCATCCGTTTTAACACAACCGCAACGACAAACTGCCTCATAAAGTTGGCTAAGGTAGCTATAGTTAGCTGTTCGCGTTTGAGTATGAACAAAAATGCATTAAAATTATAAGCAAATATTGTACAAATATGACTATAATTCACAGTCGACAGAATAAAAAAGTGCAATTATTCAAACAGCTATTTAAACAAACCCTTACAAACTCCAGTTGTTTTTCTTAGAACTCAACTTGCAGAAAACAATTGTTACTTCCTGTTCCGGGTGCTATGTCACAGTCCCACGGACCCTAATCTTTTTATCTGTCTTCCGATTAAACATTATGATGTCGATAATACTTAGAATATTACATTTTTAAAAATCCGTTTATTTTAATCGTATTTGTTTAATTTTTAAACTAATTTCATTAATTTGCTAAATATCATCCAGTAGAGGCCAATATTGTCCCAAACATATTGGTACGTTTTCCCTAATGACAAAGTTAAATGAAAAACTTGAAATGTATATATAAAAGGGCAAAAGTTATCCTCATGCATTGAGAACAGGAGAGTTGGGGGATGGGAGAAAAAAACACACTAATCGCAGTCACTCAAGTAGGTTCATTGTGATCGACCTTGTTCCCCTTTTTAACACCAAAATCTCATAAACTAAAGAACATCACCTACAATGGAAAAATAAGTTCATGAGTCAGGAACATTGTTGTCATATGACTAAGCAAGCAGTGTGCAAACATATAGGCAAACATACAGTTGGTTGTTAAGGGGGGTGTGTCATTTCTGCAATGGGCGTCTCATTCCAAATTTCTTTTGAAACCCCCCCCCCCTTCAGTCTTCAGGTACTGGAATACCCTGTCAGACCACCTGAACGCATCACAGAGCTTGGGCTCCATTAAAATGGACTTCAAAACCTTTCTCTATAGGAAGCCTTACTGTTGATAGTCTTTGCTCATTGTCCTCATAGCATAAGCTGTGTTCTTTGTTTCAGTTCCACTGCTTAGTTGTGTAAAGGTACTAGCGTGTGTGTATGTGTGTGTGTGTGTGTATTGATACATTTTGACCCCAGTCTGATGTCTTGGGTGTACAGGTGCTGGTCATAAAATTTGAATATCATCAAAAAGTTGATTTATTTCAGTAATTCCATTCAAAAAGTGAAACTTGTATAATGTATACATTCATTCCACACATATATTTCAAGTGTTTATTTCTTTTAATTTTGATGATTATAACTGACAACTAATGAAAACCCCAAATTCAGCATCTCCGAAATTACTTAAGACCAATACAAAAAAAATATTTTTAGAAATGAAATAAACTGAAATAAATCAACTTTTTGATGATATTCAAATTTTATGACCAGCACCTGTATTTGATTACATTCATCTTTCCCTCAGCCCAGCCCAGTCCCTGTTGTTGAGAACCTTCCCCATGTTTTGATGCTCCCACCACCACCATGCTTCACCCTAAAGTATGGTATTAGCCAGGTGATGAGAGTTACATTGTTTTCTCCAGATTCAGTGCTTGGTATTCAGGCCTAAAAGTTAGATGTTGGTCTCATTAAACCACTTATCTTACTCCTCATTATCACAGGGTCCTTTAAGTGTTTGATAAGCTACAGACGTTTGTTAGAATGGCCATTGGGTTCTTCATCACCTCCCTGGCCAGGGTCCTTCTTCCTCAGTTACTTATATTTTTTTTTTCTATTTTTCTATAAATATTTCTATAACCTTTCCAAAATATATGCGTTTTATCTCCCCAATTTCTTCATAAGTATTTGTTCTAACATAAATACATCTATGGCTAGCAGATGGCACAATAATAGAAGAGATATTATTGGACAATTGTTATTGGACAATTGTAATTGGACAATTTACTCAAAAGTTGTTTCATGGACAGGTGTGGGCTATTAATTAGTTATTTCTTCATCAATTAAGCAGGTAAAAGTTCTGGAGTTGATTCCAGGTGTGACATTTGCATTTGGAAGCTGTTGCTGTGAAATCACAACATGTGTTTATAGGGGCTCTTAATGCAAGTGAAACAGGCCATCTTGCAAAAAACAAAACTCCATCAGAGAGATACCAGGAACATTAGGAGCGGCCAAATCAACAGTTTGGTACATTCTGAGATAAAAAGAACACACTGGTGAGATCTGATACACAAAAAGGCCTGGACGTCCACAGAAGACAACAGTGGTGGATGATCATAGGATCCTTTCCATGGAAAAACCCCTTCACAACACCCAGCCAAGTGAAGAACACTCTCCAGGAGGTAGGCATATCATTATCCATAAAGTCTACCATAAAGAGAAGACTTCACAAGAGCAAATACAGAAGGTTCACCACAAGTTGTAAACCATTCATAAGCCTCATGAATAGAAAGGCCAGATTAGACTTTGCCAAAAAACACATAAAAAAACCAGCCCAGATCTGGAACAGCATTCTTTGGACAGATGAAACTAAGATCAACCGGAACCAGAATGATGGGAAGAAAAAGAATGAGGTATGGCTCATGATCCGAAGCATACCACATCATCTGTAAAACACGGTGGAGGAGGTGTGATGTCATGGGCATGCATGACTTCCAATGGCACTGGGTCACTAGTGTTTATTGATGATGTCACGGAAGCAGCCAGATGAATTCTGAAGTGTATAGGAATATATTGTCTCCTCAGATTCAGCCAAATTCAGCGAAGTTGATTGGACGGTGCTTCACTTTACAGATGGACAATGACCCAAAACATACTACGAAAGCAAACCGGGAGTTTTTGAGGGATAGTGGAATATTCTGCAATGGCAGAGTCAATCACTTTATTGCAACTCGATCAAGCATGCATTTCACTCAGTGAAGGCAAACCTTAAGATAGAAAGACCCGCGAACAAACAACAACTGAAGACCACTGGCAAAGCATCACAAAGGAGGAAACCCAGCATTTGGTGATGTCCACGTGTTTCAGACATCAAGCAGTCATTGCCTGCAAAGGATTCTCGACAAAGTATTAAAAATGAACATTTTATTTATAATTGTGTCCAATTACACTTGAGCCCCTTTGATAAGGTGACTGTGTATGAAAATGCTTGCAATTCCTAAAAGTTTCTTGTTCAACCCTTTGAATTAAAGCTGAAAGTCTGCACTTCAATTGCATCTCGTTTGCTTCATTTCAAATCCATTGTGGTGGTGTACAGAGACAAAATTATGAAAATTGTGAAAATATATTTGGACCTAACTATTTAATCTAATAAAAACAGCTTAGACTCTAGGCAAAATACATTGTCTACAGAAAAGGCTCTATTAGTATTTGTGTTTTAACATTATTCTTTAAAATTAAAGTGCTTTACAAACATATTTTAAGTTACTATTGTAATACATAATTTTGAAGCTGTAATACAGCTTTTTTCAGAGGGGTTATAACAGAGTTATAACCGTACATCGAGATCCTGGGTCCATCTGGTTCAGCAGGCCTGCTATGGTGGAGAGAGAAGGAGGAGGGAATCACATCAGCCAAGGTATTTGGGCTCTAACACTAGAGAGTTGGAGAACTTTGTTGTGAGTCATTTCAAACAACGATGGGCTCCCCTAACATTGCCGGTAACACTGCCTGGGCTCTTAGAATTCTGGCACATATTAACCAGGCTTCAGCATATCACTGTCTGTATTTGTGTGTGAGATACCATGCATTTGTATGTGTGCTGTTGATGTAATAGTTGTAAGCAGTGGGGACATATTGTGATGAACAATAAAGCAGGTCTTCACCACTCTACCACCGATTCAAGCCTGATCTTTTCACCAGCTTAAAAGGACACTGTTTTTTTTATGACAGATTTTGACATTGACGTGGCAATCAATATTTGAAGGCGTCTGTGTACAAAGAGTTCATTCTGGTGACACACTACATTAAAAACACATGCTTTCCCCAATCTGGGAAGTGAAACCAGCCCTGAAGAATTAAAGCCCAGATTTTTATTTAAGCATTTGGACATTCTGTTTGTGATTTGTTATGAGTTGCTGTAGTTGGTCATGTTTTGGACTGTAGGAGAAAAGAAGATTAAAACTTTCAGCGGCTGGCTGGGGTGTCCTTATCAGGGGACCGTCGGTCGGTGTAGTTCAGCCTCTGGGACCAGTGGTGATACAGCTGCACTCAGAAAGACTATGGCGTCAGTTTGGTTCTTCATTTTGATTGGAACATGCTATAGCGTTCTCAGTTCAGGTAAATAGTTTACAGAATGATACTGTACTTATATGAATGGGTCTCCATTTTTTGTTTGGTGTTGTATAAAGAGAACATACAATTCTTTGGATTTTAGAGGACCATCTGCGGGACATGGACAGCTTCATTAGTGCCGTCGAGCAGGCCGAGGACTCCAACCCAGACCTGTCGCCACTTGCTCTGGTGAGGAGCCTTCGAAGGACGGCCGGACACGAGGACCCGCTCACACTGCACTTCCTCGGGGCTTCCAACAACCTCAGCCAAACCCACGCCCCTGTGCTCAACACCGCCCTCTTCAGCTTCTTCGACAAGGCCATCCATCATTATGTGACGAGCCATGGCGAGGAGAGAGGGGTGGTTCTGACCCGAGACGGCACTACCGTGGCCATCGCCCCCTTGCTTTTAGGCATCGAGGTGGGGTTGAAAGCTAAGACGGAGGGCACCCCACCTCTCGCCGTGTTTCCCCTTACCTTGGCCAAAAACCTGGGTCTCTCCTTCCTCAGCCTCCAGGACTTTCCGGCCAATCATCGTCTGGGGCCTGGTGGCTGCTGGGACAACTTGACCCACCCCAGGTCATTCCAGCTTTCCCGACTGCCCACTCTGGCCACCGACGCCCTGATCAACGGGGGGATGGATGGGGCTATCCTGGGCCTGGATCTTGCCAGTCCCCCCACCTCTAAACAGCCCGGTAAACTCAGTAGAGTCCTGAAGGGCTATTACAACCGTGACCTGGAGGGGCAGGAGCTGGGAGAAGTGTCCGGCCACATCAGCCAGAAGCGCAGGGATATCTCCAGAGACCTGCTGGGCCCACTGGACATCCAGAGGCAGGTGATGGAGACTTTACAGCTGGTGTGGGGGCTGGAGAAAACAAAATGGATAGCCATGGACACCGGAGTGGAGGAGGCTGTGAAGGAGGGCGTGTTGGAGTTTGTCCACAGGTACTGGGGTGAGTCTCTGTACGGCAGAGGGCCACTTAACCTCCACTTTAATGACGATTGAATGAGAGGTATTTTGTACTCTACTTTTAATAATACAGCAGTGAAATGCATCTGAAATAGTGCACTCCTGAGATCTAAAGAAATGGTTGAGGAACAATGTTTGATACTGCAACGAAACCCGCTTCTCTCTGGTTCCACCTCCACCTCCAGACTGCCCTCCTGTCATCTCCAGGTGTCAGTGGGGTGCATCCCCCAAACGAGGTTCGCCTTACCCCCTGGCACTGCCCCTCCCCTTCCTGTACATCCACCACACCTATGAGCCGAACGCGCCCTGTCGCTCCTACAGCCAGTGCTCCAGGGACATGAGAGCCATGCAACGGTTTCACCAGGAGGACCGCGGCTGGCAGGACATCGCATACAGGTCACATGATGGGCCACGTTTACACAGGCAGCCCAGTTTCGATCTTTGGTCTTTGGACCAGTTGCGATGGACCTTCTCACATCAGAGCTCTGTCGTAGTTCACGTGATCGGTCAAAATAGATTTTTTTTTTTAAAACACGTACATGAACCGGGCTGCCTGTGTAAATCAAAGACTTAAATTCATAATTAATAGATTGAGATTGTAATATATTGTGTATTTTTAGTTTCAGTCCCAAATGCTAAAGCTGTCACTTGATGGCAAATTACAGAATGGGAGCTGAGTCAGGGCCTAGTGGATGGAAGACGTCAGAGTCGTGAGAAATGCAAGTGATAATGGTTCTTTGTGCTCCGCTCAGCTTTGTGGTGGGCTCTGACGGGTACATTTACGAGGGCCACGGCTGGCATCACCGTGGCAGCCACACCAGGGGGCAGAACTCAAAGGGTTACGGTGTGGCCTTCATCGGCAACTACTCCTCCTCACTGCCCTCCCGCTGGGACTTGGAGCTGGTGAGCCAACGTCTGGTCAAGTGTGGGGTGGACGGAGGGCGCCTGCAGGCCAACTACACCATCCACGGGCATCGGCAGCTGGTGGCTACCACCTGCCCAGGAGACGCACTCTTCTCTGAGATTAGCGGCTGGGAGCATTTTCGGGTGAGGCAATGTTCAGTGTTCGAGGTTGCGAGGGTTTGTCAGTGTTAAATGGATGTAAATCAAGTTGCACCAGAACAGCAGAACAATATTCACTCACAAAGTAATTTCATGAATTAGTGATGATGAACCCAAACATTTAGCTGTTTTGAGTCTGTATTTTCTTAGTGACTTATTATAACAATATTTTGCAGGAAACCAGCTCTTCATAAAAGGACCAGTGAAAAACACAGGCATGTGAAGAGCAGTGTGGAATAAATGTTTGTTGTTTTCAAAACATCTTTTTGGATTGTATGGAGATTCTAATTATATATCCATGATGAAAGTGCCATTTACCATTATAACAGCTTAACGTACAACACTCATTCTCGCCACCCTATTATCAATGCATCACATTGGTGTATTTTAACCGTGTCCAAATGTTCAGAACATGAAGAGACTGACACCCAGTGGCAGAGGAGTATATTTCACCTTTTAGATATTTAGCAGTCAATCCAGGTCAATTTACAGTTAGAGAAACCTCCTGGCACCATACTTCAGTCTTAATAAATATACAGTGGTCTAACAGTGAATCCAGTAGCCCACACTGGCATATACCTTTTATTCAATTTCTAAACAACTCTGATTTGGTTTTGTCACACAAAAATATACTCAAATGAAAGGACCTATGATGAAACTTAATATCCACTAACACCCGACTTTGTTAATACCTGGGCATACTGTACAATGTATTAATACGATCTTTCATAAACTTTAAATAACCCAATGTCACCACATGTGAAGGTATTTTCGCACCAACACCATTTTAAATGCTTGTGTCTCGGTTTCTCCTGCAATTGGTTTAATAAAGTGACAGCGACTCTAGTGACAAAACGCTTGTGATCATAGCTGAATTGCCAAGTCTAAACATGAATACAGTTTTTTTGTATGACATCGCTGCTAGCGAAGCCATTAGGGGGTGTTGAGTAGACTTGAGGTCACAACAACAGGAGGAGAAAGGTTTTCACAGGACACCGCGGGACACCTTCACAGAACAACTGCATCCTGGCCATGGGAGTCTAGCGCAGAGCAACGCAAACTATCCATACTTTGTGTTAAGGCCAGTCTCCTGTGAACTCAATTGTGGATGTTTATATTTGATGAATGTGTTGCCTCAGCCGGCGTGAACTAACAAAAGGCTTCCAGGTTGAGCGAGTGTGTGATAAGAATTGAACCGGCCAGGCGAGGTATTCATGGAGTAAACACCTGCTGAGGAATTGTCTCAACGAGACAGTGCTCATAATGGACACTTGGACCTCACATAACTTAGATGGTAGAAAAATTGGGCTGCTAATCGATTAGCGAACACAATGAGCCATTGGAACATGAATGATGGTTCCTGATAAAGGGCCCCTGTACGCCTATGTAGATATTCCATTTCCAGCTAGAATAGTTATTTCCAACATTTACAGTGTCTACACTGTATTTCTGATCAATTTATTGTTATTTAAATGGACAACAAATGTGGTTTTCCTTCGAAAACAAGAACAATTCTAACCGATACCTAACTTTTGAATGGAAGTGTGTATATACACCGATAAGCCATAACATTGACAGGTGAAGTGAGTAACACTGATAATCTTATCATTGCACCTGTCAGAGGTTGATGTGTTAGAAGCATGAAAAATGGACACGCTTAAGGATCTGAGCGACTTTGACAAGGGCCAAATTGTAATGGCTAGACGACTGGTGATTAATCAGAGTCACTTTAAATAATGGCAGGTGTGTAATGACTTCTAATTAACATGAGTTTGAATGTGATTGGTTATTTCTGAACACAGCCACATCCCCAGTTATAAGAGGGTGTGCACACTTATGCAACCAGGTTATTGTTATTATTTTTGTATTTTTGTTTTTTAAGTGAATTGTTCGCGTTATAGGTACTCTTCTACTGTGAGTGACAGAATCAAAAACTAATATCCAGAAAATCACATTGTATGATTTTTAAGTAATTAATTTGCATTTAATTGCATGACATAAGTATTTGATACATCAGAAAAGAAGAACTTAATATTTGGTACATGGCCCCCTCCATCCTCCCCTCAATATGATGCAGTCGTCCTGTCCCCTTTGCAGAAAAGCCTCCCCAAAGAATGATGGTTCCACCTCGATGATTCACGGTTGGGATGGTGTTCTTGGGGTTGTACTCATCCTACTTCTTCCTCCAAACACAGCGAGTGGAGTTTAGACAATAAAGCTCTATTTTTGTCTCTTCAGACCACATGACCTTCTCCCATTCCTCCTCTGGATCATCCAGATGATCATTGGCAAACTTCAGACAGGCCTGGACATGCGCTGGGTTGAGCAGGGGGACCTTGCGTGCGCTGCAGGATTTTAATCCATGACGGCCTATTGTGTTACTAATGGTTTTCTTTGAGACTGTGGTCCCAGCTCTCTTCAGGTCATTGACCAGATCCTGCCGTGTAGTTCTGGGCTGATCCCTCACCTTCCTCATGATCATTGATGCCCCACAAGTTGAGATCTTGCATGGAGCCCCAGACCGAGGGAGATTGACCGTCATCTTGAACTTCTTCCATTTTCTAATAAGTGTGCCAACAGTTGCTGCCTTCTCACCAAGCTGCTTGCCTATTGTCCTGTAGCCCATCCCAGCCTTGTGCAGGTCTACAGTTGTATCCCTGATGTCCTTACACAGCTCTCTGGTCTTGGCCATTGTAGAGAGGTTGGAGTCTGTTTGATTGAGTGTGTGGACAGGTGTCTTTTATACAGGTAACAACTTCAAACAGGTGCAGTTAATACAGGTAATGAGTGGAGAACAGAAGGGCTTCTTAAAGAAAAACTAACAGGTCTGTGAGAGACGGAATTCTTACTGGTTGGTAGGTGATTAAATACTTATGTCAGGCAATAAAATGCAAATGTATTATTTAAAAATCATACAATGTGATTTTCTGGATTTTTGTTTTAGATTCCGTCTCTAACATTTGAAGTGTACCTATGATAAAAATTACAGACCTCTACATGCTTTGTAAGTAGGTAAACCTGCAAAGTCGGCAGTGTATCAAATACTTGTTCTCCCCACTGTACGCACACACACACACTTAAGCTTACTTATGCTAACACACAGTGATGACATGCATAAACACCCATATCCAGATTTACATACAGGCATACCTGTATTCTCTCTCTCTCTCTCTCTCTCTCTCTCTCCTTACACACACACACACACACACACACACACACATCTAGAACTTAACAGCCTCTTGCCAAAACCACCCCTACGCAGTATTGCCTAATCCCTTTAAACTTCATCCCTCCAGATTCCAGAGATTTAACCATCTTTACCAGTACACCACCATATTTTAATTTCCCCGCAACATATCTCAAAATATATTTTTCTGTGACGCTTTACTAAATATTTGAACATCTCCAGTCGTGCCATCCATTCTGAGGTAGTCTTAAAGATTCATGTTTTACCCAAGAGAATCACCATGTTTTCCATTAATTGGACATTACTTTAGAAATCACCAAAGAGTAGTATCTGTATGTTCCTATCAATGGAGAGACCATGACCCAACAACCAATTCTAAACTTGATTCAAGAAGTCTGCTGCCACTGGACAGTACCAGAACAGAGGGTCCTCTGATTCTACTTCATTATGACAAAGTCTGCACCGGAGTGAGTGTTCAGTTCCCCGTAAAGTTGTTTTGTATATAATTCCATACACCTGATGCCATGGAAGTGGGACATCAACAGGTTTTTCCCAACTCCCAGTTCCTCATGGTATAGCAGTGAAATCCTTTGCCCTTAAACGGAGAAGATACATATTATGGTTTATACTTGTCAGTTTAAGCCGCACATCGTTGTTATATTTGGCAGATGGGCTAATTCAATCCTGTTTTGTTGTTTTTTATTTCTGCTTCCATTCTTGCACCAGGGCTGCAATAAACTGATTAGACTTTCGAACCAAACCTGAGGGGATAGAACTGGAGGAAGAACTATTGTTCGTATTCTTTCATTGCTCTGCATTGCCTCTTTTAACCCTATTTCCCATCCACCAGCAGCCTTCCTGAGCTGTTCAGCAAAGTGCCCCGAGGCATTCTGTGAAAGTCCTCAGCTGGGCATTGAAGTGCCAGGTGTGTAAACACAGTGGAAGAGGTGTTTAGTGACACAAAGAACACACAGGCCGCCGGAGACCTTCTGGTCAGTGGACATATCCTGAGTAAAGTGGTGCCATCCAGTGTGTTGCCAAAGAAAGTCTGGGCAGATCAGCTGACAAAAGACAGATCAGTTACATAAAATGCACTTCAGAATTATTGGCACACCAAGTATAGATGAACAAAAAATGATCTTGCACTCAAATAACCACATGAATCTAACCTTTAATTGAGTGAATGATTTTCAAAGAAAGAAAAATAATTTTATTTTTAATTTAATTTAATTAAGAACAATCAACATTTGTGTAACTACATAGCAAGATACTATGTACCATCAAAAGTACTGTAATATTGTAAAAACAAAAACTAATAATATCAGTATCTAGTTACAGTCATTTCATGTGTCTAATATTGGCACTATATTATAACATAATCTATTCTAATTGATGTATATATTGAGTAAAATTATACTTTTTTAAGTTAATCTGAGTCGTTGGGAACTCTTAATCAGTCATCTATAACATCCTGCTTCAAAGGGTTATAAATATGAGGTGACAGGCTAAACTCCCTTAGTCATCAAATCAACACGAGAAAGGCCAAAGAGCACACAAAGGTTGTTGATCTTCACAAATCAGCTAATGGCTTTAAAAAGTTAGCTACACAACTGAAAACACCCATCTCCAGAATTAGGGCAATAATTATAAGATGTAAAACAACTGGAGCTGTGATGAACCTGCTTGGAAGTGGATGCATGTGTATTTTGGCAAAATAATCTCCAAGGACCACAGTTAGAGAATTGCAAGAAGTTGGTTATAACTTTGGTCACCTAGTCTCTAAAACTAAAATCAGACACCATACCATCAAGTTATTTGGAAGGGTTGCCAAAAGAAAGCCTCAACACTGTCACCAAACCACAAACGTAAGTGCCTGGAGCTTGCTAAATGTAATTGGAACAAGCTTTTGCAATGGCCATGACAGACCCCTGACAAAAATCCAATTTATGACCTGTGGGGTGAGCTGAAGAGGAGAGTCCACTAGCGTTAGGGATTACTGTATGGCGGAATGGTAAATTTTTGTGTTCTCCCACTTCATGAGACATTATAATAGATGACAGAGCTTTTGTCTTGGTCAAGAAGGCTGCAAAAAAATAACTAAATTCAAAGGTGTCAATAATTCTGGCATATATGTTTTTGAATTAAATCATAATTTCTTAATTACAAAATGGTTTTGGTAATAATGTTTCACTCAATTAAAATAGAGATTCATACGATTATAGCAAAGGTCCAAAGGTGTGTAATAGAGGTCAGGAGGTCACCAGTGACCCTGAGGTGTGTAATAGAGGTTGGGAGGTCACCAGTGACCCTGAGGTGTGTAATAGAGTTCGGGAGGTCACCAGTGACCCTGAGGTGTGTAATAGAGGTCGGGAGGTCACCAGTGACCCTGAGGTGTGTAATAGAGGTCGGGAGGTCACCAGTGACCCTGAGGTGTCCATCGCAATATAACACAATGTTCTAGTTTATCCTGAACACATCCTAATGCCTAATTTGTTCGGGCTTTAGCCAGGTTTGAACCCTGTTCGCCTTGCATCTCTAACCACTACGTTATTTAACAATGGTCAGTCAGTAAGTCAGTCAGTCAGTCAGTCAGTGCCCTCCAGTGTATCTACCAAAGGGATTAGACATATCATTATAATAGCTGCAGCAAGTAGTTTGTCTGGGTGGTTTCTTTTAATCATTTTGTGTTACATAGATTTCCTTCGCTGTGGTTGCTGTTCACATTGGGGGGTTTTGAGATACACATGTAAAAAAAAAAATTATGTTACATTTGTAACGTTCTTTGAAACCCTTCATTTGTTTTCTTGCGAACGTGTTTGAACCTGAAAATCTCACTGACCATCGGTGAAACTGCAGAATTTCACAGGTGCTTTTGTCACAGCTTTTTGCAAAAACAACACAGGAAGTGGCTTTCATAAAGTCAGTAGAACCTGCAGGGCTGGCAGGAAGAACTGCCGGTTGAAACAGGAAACTGAGCATAACAGCCACTGAACACAAACAACCACAGGTATATGTGTCAGACGATCAACTAGAAAGGTTGATCTTTTAATGAAATTCATTAAATAAATACTCCATATTTAATGGTTGTAGTTAACAAATCCAGATCTAACTTAGTTAGATAGTTGAGAGAAGATAAGTCTTAGATAAAGTTTCATGCCTCAGCTTCCCATTATTATAAAAGCATCAGGTCAAATGTCTCAATCAGTGTTTTAAATGTCTATATAAAAAGGAAGTTGTGAAGATATAACTTCCAACTACATCAAACAAAATACAGCTGACAAATGTTAAATCTATATGAATAAATAGATGCATTTCCAACTGACATCCAAAAAAGGGGAACGCCTTCAATAGATCTGTGAAGAAAAAGAAAACTCCCCTGCACTGTTCCTCTGCACGTTTAGAATATTTCAAAATGACTGAACGAAGTGACCCATTTCCTGTGAGGTGGGGGATAACTTTACTGCTGAAACAACTGTCTCCGTTACAATGAGCGTGAAGTTTAAACAAACTGAAGAGGCTCTAAGGATTTTCTGAGGATATTTTAAGGAAAGACCCGTTCTAAAAACATTACAGAAGGGTGGGGGGTATTTCTTAAGGGTTAAAGGAGATCTCATGGAAAGAGATAGAAGAGGAAGTGCGAAACCAACAAATACAGACTTATGTTTTTAAAAACGTGCTAGTGACACGGTCAAAGGAAGCTACATTTCAGTTTGACAGTCAGGTAATGGGTGTGGGAAGCCACGGCACAGCGATCACACATCAAGCAGTCTGACTGATGTTGCCAGGTGACATTTTGGAGCACAGGAAACAAGAAACAACCAAGAAAGAATAATGAGCAACGTCCAGATTGTTTTCAACCTAGGTGATTAAATCTTGAGGGGACTTCAGGTAGCGAGGTTAGGAGGCTCTCTTAAAATCCATTATTGGAAACAGTGAAAACCAGCAAATATTTAGCCAGAGCTATCAAAATGGGGACCAACCAGAAGGCCGAATCTGAACGAGCAGCTCAACAGATACCAGAGGAGTCCGTAGAGAAAGACAAGGAGGCTCCAGCGGAACCTCCTCAGGAGCCCTCCTCTCCCCCGGACGATGTGGACCCTCTCAACACCTACAAGTGGCACACGGGCACCAAGGCCGCGACCCAGGATGTGGCGAGAGACGGCGAAGGCGCAGCGCCAACGCCATCAACAACAACCTCCGAGAAGGTGGAAAAGAGCACCACCGCCACAAAATGGAGTAACAAGATGCAGAATTGGCGGAAAGCCCTGAGCGAGGATCCCGGGGACAGGACTGCATCGTCCAGCCGAGGGGGGGAGACCCCCCGGCCCGAGAAGAACCCGGCGTCCAAGAAGAACCCCTTCAGAAGGGCCCTGTCTGAACCTCCGGGGTCGCTGTTCGCCACCCAGTCCCCGTCTTTGCCCGCCCAGGGTGCGTCGGGACCGGGGCCCGTCGTGGAGGCAACAGGGACATCCCAAGCGGACGCGCCGCAAAAGGGGGGCGGTGGGGCCTTCATCAGGAAGTACATGCGCACCGTCTCGCAGAAGCTCAAGAGACCACGGCTGCTGAGCAGAAACAGCAACTCAGCCCTCCTCCAAGGTGAGAGCACAGATCGCACGCTGTAAGCCCAGAAACGTTTGCATTTTCGTAACAAAGCCAACGCTCGGGTCTAGAGCGTCTTAATATAGCCAGGTGGGATAAGCCCACGGCTCAGCAGAAGTAAATACATTTTACTCGGGTAAATAATTCTGAGCAAAGTTAACATTCAAATGAGGTGCAAGGGTAGGATCACAAAAAATGCCGTTCATTTCCATTTATTTTTTTACTTTTCAAAAGTTAGGGCTTCACAAACTTTTATCTCACAAGCTGATTGTAAACCAAGCACCATATTTGAAACCAAACAAGCAACAGACATGGCTGTGTGTCAACTGTTCTGAGTACGGTTTCAAACTATGGGTTTGAATTTGCATTGAGTTTAGTCAGCCCCAGGAGTCTAGACCGGGGGTGTTGAACTCTTCGCCTATCCAGGGCCTGCTGGTTTTCAGTTCTACCTAATCATTCATTGCACCCACAAGGTGTCCTGGGTCAAAATGAGTCCCTGATTATAGGGTGGCAATAAATAAATGGAGTGGAGTGAAACTGGCCTTGAGATCCAGAGTTGATTTTGAGGGGTCTAGACTTCTGTTTTGATTTGCAGTAGTTTTCTAACAGTGAATTGCTGACATCTGGTGGTGTATTAGTGACAGTTCTAACGCAATCTAATGCAGTTCTAGGCAGTCTGTCTGACATGGTTGATAATGGTAAGCATCTTCCACTTTGACAAAATGAGTCGCACCACACTAAGACCACTCAAGACCCATTTAAAACTCTACAATAATGCAAATGGGAGAACTGAATTTAATGAGATGGATGGGAAGGACAAATGCAATGGACAATGATCATGTCGTGCCTGATAATATGGGCTACATGTTAGGGTAATACGGGCTACATGTTAGGGTAATACGGTGCTACATGTTAGGGTAATACAGTGCTACATGTTAGGGTAATACGGGCTACATGTTAGGGTAATACAGTGCTACATGTTAGGTTAATACGGTGCTACATGTTAGGGTAATACGGGCTACATGTTAGGGTAATACAGGCTACATGTTAGGGTAATACAGGCTACATGTTATGGTAATACGGGCTACATATTAGGGTAATACGGGCTACATGTTAAGGTAATACGGGCTACATGTTAGGGTAATATGGGCTACATGTAATACGGGCTACATGTTAGGGTAATACGGGCTACATGTTAGGGTAATACGGGCTACATGTTAAGGTAATACAGGCTACATGTTAAGGTAATACAGGCTACATGTTAGGGTAATACGGGCTACATGTTAGGGTAATACGGGCTACATGTTAGGGTAATACGGGCTACATGTTAGGGTAATACAGCCTACATGTTAGGGTAATACGGGCTACATGTTAGGGTAATACGGGCTACATGTTAGGATAATACGGGCTACATGTTAAGGTAATACGGGCTACATGTTAAGGTAATACAGGCTACATGTTAAGGTAATACAGGCTACATGTTAGGGTAATACAGGCTACATGTTAGGGTAATACGGTGCTACGTTGATTTCGGTGTATGTTTAGAAAAACAAACTGACACAGGATGTGTGAGAGAGCTATGGTTAATCACAGGCAAGGGGGAAGTGGAAGATAGCATCAAAACAAAACGAAATGCAAACCAATGGGAGGGGCTGTGTGAGCAGAACCAGAAAACAACTGCTTGGGCGACGTGCTCCCAAACATTCCTCAGCCTTATTCAAGGTCTCCTCAGACTATACTGTACACAGGACGACTCTGGGAGACCTGAAGTGTTGCCAGTGTCAAACACGGTAGGGAATTGTCAAAATATATAAAACACCCACCAGTGTCTTGACCCAGGCATCACATTTTTGGTCTATCCCTTTGTCCATCCCATTCTCAGTGTCTATCAAATTGTCCATCCCATTGTCCATCCCATTGTCCATCCCATTGTCAGTGTCTATCCAATTGTCCATCCCATTGTCAGTCCTATTGTCAGTGTCTATCCCATTGTCCATCCCATTGTCAGTCCCATTGTCAGTGTCTATCCGATTGTCTATCCCATTGTCCATCCCATTATCAATCCCATTGTCCATCCCATTGTCAGTCCCATTGTCAGTGTCTACCCCATTGTCCATCCCATTGTCTATCCCATTGACTATCCCATTGTCTATCCCATTGTCCATCCCATTGTCCATCCCATTGTCCATCCCATTGACTATCCCATTGTCCATCCCATTGTCCATCCCAATGTCCATTCCATTGTCTATCCCATGATGTACTTCTCACGGTCTGTGTGTGTGTGTCTAGATGTAGGTGCGAGTGAACCTGCACCAGCTGTGCAAGAGCTCCCCAGACTTCCATGGGTTCCTCCCCAGGAAGTCCCAGTTTGGGACATCAACAACTGTGTCCTGGAGGACGGACAGATCCTCATCACCCCAGAGGACGAGGTACACTCTGCTTACAACACCACCCTCACTGTCACCATCCCGGCTGACGTCAAGTCACCATCCCGGCTGACGTCACACCAGGACACCTCTGTAAAACAAAACTTAGTCAACTTGAAGCATCACATTTAATAGTAGAAAAGTCATGTTAGTGTATATCTGTTCTACTTCCTCTCTCAGCCAGTAATGTGGACCCGGAACAGAGTCAGCAGCTGTCTGTCAAACCTCAGCATGCAGAACCTGGCAGATATCAACTTGGGTCAGTACCCCGGTACCATCACATGGCTTGAAGTAAATTCCTTTTGTATGGATCACATGATAAGGAAACAACAAGTGTAGAGTGAAAGGATTTAGACTCAATAGGCATTTCAATGGGGTTTCTGGAATAAACTATTACCGTACTTACTTGAATAACTTTCTAAAATCATCACAGATGATAAAGTAAAAAAAACAGTTAATCAACAAGTCCACTTTTCAAAGTGAAGTCCACTTCTTGAAAGAAGATTACCAACTATAAAGTAGAACTGGTAAACACTCAGTTGTGTTCACCAGTTTTGGAAAGTTCCCGAGGAAGAGCTAAATGACCAGGTAAACAGAGTTCATTACTAATCAGTGACTTTTATTGATAATTTACACTTCCTTTTTATTTAACTAATCACTGGTTTTGATCTCCTTTTTACCAGGTTATCTAGATCTTAATAAGATAGTTCACTAATCTGGTGAACACAGCCGAACCCAGTTGAGCACTTTTACTTCATACTTTTTACACCTCTGCTTCTCGGTTGACCTTCAGAGACATAAAAAGCAGGGGTCATAGTAACTTTGCTCAGAGAGCAGCCTTTCGGCAGGAAATGGCTGACGTTATTATGCGTGCATACGGCTGTCAAATTGCTTCCTCTAAATTTTTTGGGTAGATAGCATCACGTCTGGGTGTTCCAAGAGACTTGACAGGGCTGGCGGAGAGCAGTGCAGGTCTTTTCGTAGTGTAGCAGCTCTCATTCATTTTTCTGGTCCGGAGCTTTTCCCAGTTACAGCTTTCTTTTGATTTGGTTATATAACGTTGTATATAGGTTGAGTATTTTTGATGACCACACTGGCAAAGCCCATTTGGTAAACATAGGAGAATTATGAAAAGAGAACCACTGGAAAGCGATTAGGTGGAAGAGTCTGGACATATCTCCCTCTCAATGATGGGATTTAAACGATGGATCGCATGCAGAGGCGGGCTGGGTAAGCAAAGTCTTTCTAAGTATTCTGCAGGTTTATTTGCAACATTGCAATCATTACTTTTGATTCAGATGCATCCTTGACTTGATGATGTAAACAAACGAAAAAACATCAGCGGATTATGAAAGAATGATCTAAAGTGATGTCGAGGACTTATGGCTTATATACCATCCTCAAGTAAATGGCTGGTGTAGCTCCACTGCTCAGGGCATGGCTCTTACAATGCCATGGTCGTGCATATCCCATGGGGGGCCATTACACTATGAAAATGACTTGGCTTGGTGGATTTGGGTTCTCTAGAGATCTCCAAACCAATTTCATCAATGTCGGAATTGTATGCTGCATCTTCAAGGTTGAGGCAGTTTTATCCAAACCACTAGAACAGTCACATCCGGTGTGAATGAGTCAGAACTCTTATCAATATGAATGTGATACTGCGCACAGGATCCCACAACCTGTTTATCTTACAGTTTTGTTTCTGCTGAGACTTCAGTTAAGGTGGTTTTCAATAACAGGACATAAGCAGGTGGATCAATGATAAGGTAGACATCTGCTTTGACTGAGTAATACTCAGTGCATATTTTGTGTAGTTGCAGTATTTCTTCTTGTCTTCAGTTGAATTGCAGAAAAGGGGGAACTTACTTCACTTCCCCTCAGAAGAGTGTGCAATTAAGTTCAGGGTACACCAAATGTATATCAAAGATCGATTGTCCTTCCCTTGAAACATTTTTGGTCTTTTCAGACACATTAAATCGTGGGGACTATGGGTTAAAGTGCAGACTGGTTGAATTATTTATAAATTACAGCAGGTTGTCTGAAGTGGGACCCATAGACATCCCCAGACCCTAGGTATCTTCCCTGGTGATGCTCTGGCAAGCCTGTACTGCAGCCATCTTCAGGGTTATCTTCAGAAATTAAAATGGATGCTCAACTGGATTCAGTTGATGTGATTGACTTGGCCTGTCAAGAACATTCCACTCTCTGGCCCTGAAACATTCCTTGGTTGCTATGGCAGTGTGCTAATTGTCCCACCTGCATTTAGTCGAATGTGTTCCGAGGTGTTTCGTTGTATCTGGGCAGACAATATGTTTCTTTACATTTCATCCTGCTGGTACCATCAGCAGTAACATCAGTGAAGGAAAGTGGCAGTCATTCACGGCAGAGCCAAAACACTACCTTTATCATTTTTCACAAACAAGGTGGCATACATCGGACCATGGTGGTTCCTTTTGTTCCTCTCTTCTTGTCAGCTCTCTGGTACAGGTTAACTGTCATCTCATCTGTTCATTTCCCTTTTCTCCAGTACTCTACAGGCTCTTTCATGTCAATTTAACCAAACTGCAACCTAACTGTTCGATTCTTGAGGCTTACCAGTGGTTTGCATCTTATGGTGTACCCTGTGGTCTGCTGGTGTACTAGTCTTTGCAAACAGACCCTCCTTATATATATGCCATATATATGTTTAAAGTTTACTTGCTAACTGTGTGGATATCCTGGACCAGCAGAATGCAGCCCTGACCACATGGCCCCCACTGGTGGCCCCAGGATGAAGGGCCAAGACGGAGGCGTGAGGGTGAGTGCTGCATACCCCACAGATGACATTTTAATTACAAAATTACATGACTCACAATAGCTCTGTGTTTTCTGTGGGATCTAACCACTATACCCGTGGGGATTAATTTAACTTTAATCTGCCATATCTTCTTACTTTGGCCCCTTTCATTTGCTTCTTCCCTCCGACTCTATTTCTAGGGGCTGATCAAGCGGCGTTTCTATGGTGGAGGCATGCGAAAGAGCAACACGCAGTTAAACAACATTGGGCGGAGCAGGTACACGTTCAGTCTCCTGGGTCTGTTGGAAGGCTGTTGTCCTTCATGAACTCATCCTGAACTCCTCACTGTCCGTCCTCCAGGCTCCATGGTTCACGAGAGTCTGTGTCCATCCCAGTGAGCAATGCCGGAAGCCTGGATCTGAGCGCAGACACCAGCACGGTTATCAGGCCTGTACACAGCTCCATCCTGGGGGAGAAATACTGCTTTGAAGTAGATTCTGATTTTTTAACTATTATCTCCACACATGTCCAATATGTCAAAGTGACTGTACCAAGTATTACATGGATTGTTCAGGATTTTGGCAATGAAGCCCTTCAGCTACTTCGCCATAGATTATCTTGTGGATATCATTTTAAATCTCCATTTTAAATGTCCTGTATGAAGAAAGTTTCAGTTTCACGTTAACACAAGGATTGGAAGTCTACAGAAATTGATGGAATTATTGTTTTTCACATAGACCTCCAGTTACTGTCCTAATGCTAGTTAGAAACTGAGGCATTGCTAGTTAGCAACATTGTTCAGACTGAATGTGGAGACATAAAATAAGAGTTCATCTGACTTCACTTCTACCGTGAACATTATTATTCTATCGTGAACATTTACTTAAATGCTACCTAATAATATCTCTGAATCACCCTTCCCTGTATTGTGTCAACCCTATATTGTGTCTACATTGTCGTCCTAGGTCATAAACTCTGAGAACAACCATTGTTTTGGATGCACCTCAGCTGCTGAGAGGGACCGCTGGATAGAGGACCTGAGAAGAGCCGCCCAGCCCAATAAGGCAAGGAAACTATTTTGAACAGTTAATCTTCCAGAAACCACATTGCCATGGTGTGATGAGAATCCATATCGTGTACTCAATGAGCGACGTTCTGCCCCCGTTAGGACAACTGTGAGCGGACAGAGAACTCCCTCAGCCTGTGGGTGAATGAGGCCAAGGACCTGCTCCCCAAGAGGCGCTACTACTGTGAGCTGCACCTGGACGGCACCTTGTTTGCGCGCACCAGCAGCAGAGCTGTGGGCAAGTCGTCCCAATGCTCCAGCTTGGCTGGCGATGGCGCTGCTGGAGCCTCGAGCGGAGGCCTTGGAGGCAGCGGCGGGGCGGCTGGTGGCTGCCAGCTCTTCTGGGGGGAGTTATTCGAGCTAGATAACTTGCCGTCAATATCCCAGTTAACGTTGCACATCTTTCGTGATGAAGAGTCCAAAAAGAAACGTCACTCCCGCGATGAGTCCACTCTGCACCCCTTGGGCAGTGTCACCATACCGCTGGCCGACATCAGGGGCAGGGCCTTCCAGGAGAAGTGGCACCCGATCATCCCCTACAAGGCGTCTGGTACCGGAGGGACCAAAGAACAACTGGGACCTCAGGCTTCGCTGCGCATCAAGGCCCGCTTTCAGAACCTGCAAGTGCTGCCCATCGAGAAGTACAAGGAGTTTGCGGAGTACGTGACGGTGGATTACGTGGGCATGTGCAGTAACCTACAGCCACTGCTCTCCGTCAGGGAGAAGGAGGAGCTGGCTGGGGCACTGGTCCACGTCTTGCAGAGCATCGGCAAGGCCAAGGTGAGCAAAGAAAAGAGGTGACCACTGCTTCAGGGTGACTGTTCAAAGTATAGAGTAGACCTTGACTATAGTTTTTTAGAAAGCTGATTCTGTGCGCTTGTGTGTCAGGAGTTTCTCATCGCGTTGGGAAGTGAAGAGGTGGAGCGCCTTGGGGAGAAGGAAGCGCTGATCTTCAGAGAGAACACTTTGGCCACCAAGGCCATTGATGAATATATGAAGCTGGTTGGGCAGAGGTATCTCATTGACACTCTTGGTAAGGAACCTTTCTGGTTGAGATGAGCTAGCGAGCTTTGCGAAACCCAATCTCCTCCTGTGTGTCAGAGGTTGTCTTAGGCATTTCTCCATAACACCCTTGTCATAAAAATGGTGCCATCCTGCTTTTCTATCAGGGGAATTTATTGCTAGACTGTACACCTCCGTGGAGAGCTGCGAAGTGGATCCTCGCAAATGCTCTGCTTCGGAGCTCTCAAACAACCAGCGGAACCTGAGGGAAAGCTGTGAGGAGGTGGTGCAGAAGATCACAGAGATGCATGGGTGAGAAAGACATAACGGGAACCGAAATAAATGGAAGGACATAAATTAATGAGAGAAGTCTGAGCTATGAGAATGCTATCCGATATACCTTGTCCTGTTAAACCCACAGCTCGTTCCCTGAAGAGCTGAACAGGATCTTTTCCAGCTGGGTGGAGCTGTGCGAGGAGCAGGGGAGACCTGAAATCGGCCAACGCCTTATCTCTGCCTCGCTCTTTCTACGTTTTCTGTGTCCTGCCATTCTCAGCCCCTCCCTGTTTGGTCTCACACAGCCCTATCCAGAGCCGGCCACCTTACGAACCCTCACCCTAACTGCCAAGGTTATCCAAAACCTGGCCAACTTCACCTTGTGAGTGGGTCATTTAAGTCTGCACCTCATCACACATTGTCTTCATATATTTGGTTACCAACCTTATCTTCCAATCTTCCATACACAATATGTTGAAGCAGTGTTGTGTTATATATAATAAACAGTGCGCAAAGTTTTAAACCGTATAGGATTTTCTAAAACACGGTCAGATCTTCATTTTAAGTTGTGGAAGCATTTCTTGTGTAATCAAGCCCTAGCCAGTCTGTCTGTTAGGTTAAGCAAATCTGGTGGGTTCCCCTCCAATTGCATTGGTCCTGTTGAACTCAGTTTCCAATATTTATAATTTTTTTTATTTACTGACCACTGTACCTCCAAACATCTGAAAATTATGGAAATTATAAACTTTAAACTTATTCAGTCCAATATGTGGCCAGGTCAAGGATGAATATCACCAGCAATAAACATTCCCAAACCAGATGTCCAATAGGAACCATTCCTCTACTCCTACTCTGACAGGTTTGGGGAGAAGGAGGAGTATATGTTGTTCATGAATGACTTCCTACAGCAGCACTGGGAGAGAATGAGGAGTTTCCTTCAGACTGTTTCCAGCCCTGACATAGAGATCACAATGACATCATTCGATGGCTACGTGGACTTGCCTTTACGCTTGGCTGTCCTGCATAACCTGCTGGTCGACATCATTTCCCCAATGGAGCAGGTGGGCATAAGTCAACTTGGCCAAAAACAGGGCGGGGCTATGAAAAAGCTGAAAGTTTCCACGGTATGCTTAATTTTCTTTATTTCATTAAACACTTATTTTACCAGGTCAGTTGACTGAGAACACATTCTCATTAAAACAATTACATGGAGAATAGGTAAATGGAGAGGTAGCCATGATTAGGTAGCCATGTTTGTATGAAGACTTGATTGAATATTTTGCCAGGACATCAGGGTTAAAACCCCTACTCTAAAAAATCTGTTCCAAGAGTCAGCACACCTGGTTAACATTCCACCAGAAGAACCTCACTCAAAGCAGGACAGTGTTCCCTTCCTGGCCTGGGTCTCTGGGATTTCATCTTTAGGACTTAGGGAAGGGTGCCCCATACTGGCCCTCCAACCCAACATCCAACAGCATCTGAACATCACATCCAGGCACCAACCAGGACTGAACCTGCTTAGCTTTAGATGCTATGCTACTGGTAACTAACATGCAGTTCACTTCTCTTCATCAGGACACCATAGACAAACTGCATCCATTACCTTGGATCCTGAACCAAATAACAGAATCGCTAGGCCCTGACATCCAGCGGATCGCTGTTAACAGGTGAGGTTGACAAGTGCTCGCCTGTGCGCACAGCCCACTCCCACAGAACATTGTTTCCTAATTCACTTATCAAGTGATGTACTTTCACATGTACTTCGGATCCCACTGGATTTTCCTTCCCTTTTTTTTCATCCACAACAGCAACATTGCTCAATCCAAGCCGACCTATGTGCCCCCTAAAGACCTGGGCAAGTACAGCCCTCTGCACAACTCCCTGCAGCAGCTGCCCACGGATGCGAAGGCTGGCCATCGTAAGGAGAGTTTTCAGAGGGGCAATCGGGACAGGAGAAGTGGACGAGAAAGGAAGCCAGTCTCCAGAACCCAGAGTGCTCCCCACAGGCGACCGGTGCAACCAAAGCAACCGCTAAGGAGACAGAGCAGCACCGAGAATCTACCGCTCGATGACCAAGAGGCTGAGCAGGAGACCAACCCTCCGCTAGACATTTCGTCACCACAGAACGTAAGTTTGTAGGCGGGTTTCAACCGAAGCGATCAGGGTCGTTCTGATGGGAAGACAGGGAGAGTGGCAGCGGGTTGGATTCAAACCAGTCGCGCGGCTTTAACCGCTCGACCACACAGGCCAACGACTATGAAAATGAAACAGGATAAGACAGGTGTTGATGAGATGTGGTACCTACGGTATGAAGCTGTGGTTGTGCTGGGAATGGATGAGCGGGAGGAAGCGGTGATTCTCATGAAGGCGTCCTCTTCTTGTGTCAGAGTGTTGGTGTCAAGGCTCCACCTGCTCCGGTCCCTTGGATCAAAGTGGCTCACAGCAATGAGCCATATGAGATGAAGACAGAGAACGAACAGATCAACCTTCTGGACAGGGTGGGTGCATCTAAATATCTATTGTCCATGAATCCAGCTCCTAAATGAAAAAAGGAATTGATCAACATGATATTCATTTCTGATGAGAAACATCTGATTCACCCAGCATACCCAGGAGCTGTCGGAGCTCCGCTTGGGGGTGGAGCAGGTGACGGAGCGTGAGTTGGAGATGGCCAAGCGGCTCGAGGACTTCATTGTCCAAAGCCAAGATCAGAATGCCTTCCTTCTGGCCGAGGTCAATGAGCTGCGGAATCTCCTGGCTTTGCGCGAGGAACAGCTTGCCAGCGCCACCTTCAGGTGAGACGGTGGAGTAAGAGTCATGAAACGTTTTTAACCTGAGCTAAACTTGTATGTTTATCACTATTGTGTCTTCATGTATCTCTCATAGGCTGGGAGTTATCGAGGAAGAGAGGGAGGAGGATGAAAGGAAGATGAACGTTGCCATGGCAGCAGCTGAACGAATGAATGTACTGGTAAGGCTGAGATAGATCCTGAACCAAATTGAACTTTAAGATGACATGAAATACAAGATCTTTAATCTATTTACTAGCCTTCATCTTCACCTGGTTACCTGACTTGAAAAAGCAAAAATACATTTGAGCTGTTTGTTTCTGTGTACTCAGGAGGAGCAGTTTGCAGATCTGATGAAGGAAAGGCAGCAGTTTGGTGGAAACTATATAGGTGTTCAGAGCAATGTACAGTACCCTGAGATCGGGGCCAATCATGTTAACAGCAACTGAAGTCAGAGACTGCCAGCACAGAGATTTTAATATAACCTATGCATAGTTTAGTCCCTTGGAATGCTTTCATCTTTTTTAAACCATACTGGCTGCAGATCCAATTTTTCTGGATCTTGAGTCCACTGGACCAATAGATCCAGAGTTTCTTGAAGCTTCTGTGAGTGTGGACATTATGATCAACAGCATGCCACAGGTTAAAATACAAAGCTGGGCTTTGTTATACATTTTGTCACCTTCTGTTCTTAAATATGTTCAATGTACATAATTCAAAACAACAGTGTCGGCTGGATGTTCTGTCGATAGTGTTTTTGTTTTACAGTAATTGCACGCTATACTGTAACAATATATTTGGTTCTGTAATGTGTACTACTTTATATATTGTGACCTTGCAGTAATTGATTCAGCTTTGATCTAATTTGCCAGAGTAACTGTTCTCTACAGGCAGAACAGACTGTCGAGAGAAACACATGTGAATAACATGATTTTCACATAAACAGAAGCTTTGGGATACTCTGGATCTACTGGTCCAGCAGCCTTTTCTATATATAAAGACCCAGAGAATGATGTTGGTATGTCTGATGTCTCACTTTCTGACAGACCAATAAAAATGTCTATGCATAAATCTTACCTTAATTCCAGTTGCGAAAACAGAAAATAGGTACAGAAGTCAAAGGTATCCTATGTAATCTTGACATAACACATACGGGATTGACCCCTCTAACTCTGGACCTCCAGGCCAGTCCCACTCCATGTTTTCATTGCAACCCTCTAATCAGGGACTGGTTTAGATATAGGTGCAATTAATGATGTGGTAGAACAGAAAACCAGGAGGATCTCATACTTGTGGAGTAACATTTGGATAACCCGCATATAGACTGTACTAAACTGCTGAAATGGGACGTTTGTGAAGGTGCCTTTATTGTTTTTACAGAGAACTAAACTGATTCATGTTGGGTGTAGAAACCAAAATTATTATAATGACCTACAGCAAGAACAATTTGAATATATTGTTTAATTTATGTGGAATAGGCTTAAGCCACAGGTGTCAAACCGGTTCCACAAAGGGCCGAGTGTCTGCAGGTTTTTGGTTTTTCCTATAAATTGGTTCCTAGTTCATACCTACACAACCAGGTGAGGGTAGAAACTAACCAATCAGTGACCTAATTAACCAATCAAGTACAAGGAGAGAGCAAAAACCTGCAGACACTCTGCCCTCCGTGGAACCGGTTTGACACCTCTGGCTTAAGCCATACAAAGTTGATTTACTCTTTTTACGGACACTCGCATTCACATGAAAATGTATAATAATGATAGGAAAAGTAGAAATAATATTCTCAAGCATAGAAAAAAGACACACAAACTTCCTTTTGGATTATGGAAACCAAGCTGTGACTCAGATCCATCCATAACAAACTTTCAGTGATGCTATCCCACATTCAACACCCATGGGGTCTTTACCAGGTTACTAGATGTTAAACTAAGGTTTCAGTAGTATTTTCAAGAGTCTGTTCACTTTTTTTGATTTATGTTTGTTCAACCCATCAAAGCAATGTAAGTTCAATAATGAATAAAGTCTGTTTAGTCTTACCACAGATTGATATGCAACGACATGTTTGCCATTTATTGTAACACACTTCTTAGAAATGTGTCAGTTTTCCAGCTCAAACTGCACGCACCTTTGAATTCCTGTAAAAGTAATTCAAAAGTGTATTTCCATTACAGGTGTTTGTTAACTTGTGTTATTGCGTTGGTTTGGCTTTGTGACAAAATGTGTGGAATAACGTTCAGTACTTCACCTGGGGCTGTCACAGCACTGTACTGGTACCGTTTGCAGAAATTGATAGGCTACAGCAGGGCATTGCTAGAAAGCAAGAGATCTAGCCTCTTACTGGCACAGAAGTAATCAAAGCAGAATGAAGGTGGGATGTACAACAAATAACAATCACAGGTGGGCAATTATATCATGGGGGTCAGTGTCCCGGGCCACATATGCAGTGTTCTGACCCCGTTTAGCACAGTTACTGATAAATACAAAATGAACTCATGAGAATTATCCATTCGAACAGTCTGAGGTGAAGATAGATGTTGATGAGATGAGAACCCACCAAAGCAATGTAAAAACACATTGGTGTCAAAGACTTAATCACTCGGTTGTAGTCATGATCTGGTTTCCTGTAACTCCAAAATAGTAATCATTATTTTTGTGTTCATGTATGTTTTGTAAATCTTAGGAACCACCCAAAATGTCCTTTCCTTTATGTTATTAGCCAATTTTGCTGAGTAGTACAAATCAAGCTAGCAAGAGCTGATTAGTGTTCCCTATAGTCAAAAACTATAATGTTTTGTGAATACTTCCATATACTTGAAGCCAGTGGTGTAACTATATCACCTCCATATACCTGGAGCCAGTGGCGTAACTAAATCACCTCCATATACCTGGAGCCAGTGGCGTAACTAAATCACCTCCATATACCTGGAGCCAGTGGCGTAACTACATCACCTCCATATACCTGGAGCCAGTGGCGTAACTACATCACCTCCATATACCTGGAGCCAGTGGCGTAACTACATCACCTCCATATACCTGGAGCCAGTGGTAACTAAATCACTTCCATATACCTGGAGCCAGTGGCGTAACAACAGAGGTGGGGGACTCGAGTCACATGACTTGACTCGAGTCTGACTCGAGTCACCATTTTCAGGACTTGTGACTTGCTTGATTAAAGTATGAAAATGACTTGACTTGACTTTGACTTGAGAACAAGTTACTTAAGACTCGACAATGACTTGAACTTATAATAAACAAACAGCAATAAAATTATTTTATATGTGACATCAGCATCACTAATCATCGTATGTGCCTTTAACGCTGCACAATTCAAACCGCGCAAAACATGGCAGACAGTAACGTTCATGGAGCTCCACAAATAGTATCGTTTGGATACAAGGACTTTGAACTGGACTGTGTGAATAAAAAAAATATTTGCCAGATGCAAAATATGCAACAACGTCAAATTTCATTCGTCATTTTAAGAACCACAAGGAAAGGTAAGAAAGTAATCTCTTTATATTCAGTTTCACTTTGATCTATAACGATTAAGTTACTAATGTAATGAATTCATCTTTTGTTTGTCATAATTTGGCCTTGGTTGCATATTATATATATATATATTTTTTTTTTTTTCTTGTTAGAAATGTGACCATTATCTTTACTGAATACGTCTGGTAAATATAGCCTTCATTTTAATGTTGATGGGCATCTTAAAAGGAGCGGGCTTGTATATTATTAGACGTAGGCTATAATGTCTGTATTAAATGTGCGCATTTTCAAGTGTTTGTGGACTGCGTGTGGAAACTAAAAAGCATTGTGCTTACACCATAACTTTACTGCATGAAAGGCTAACATGGAGGCGCCGATGTGATTACTAGCACCTAAACATTTCGAAGAGTTTTTTTTTTTTACTCATACAGACAAGAATAATTACAGCGTAATTACATATTAGGCAGTTTTTCAGTCACAATAATTAGTTTATAAGGTTATTATTAGCCCTTATTACATGGATTGGCTGAATTCCAGTGCAGAATGCGTGTTATTTCTTGATAACAGACCGTTGCCATGAAAAACAGCGCGTTGCTATGGACGCAGCAGGGTTCTAACCAGAGATGGAACGGACTCTTTTCTTTAGAGGAAGCAATACAATCGTTTTCAAATCAATAAATTCCTTTTGAAATCAATATTTTGTGTCAAATTATTGATTTATTTGGTAGGTAGCCATGTAATACGCGGGATAAGGTATAGCGAGGTAGTTGTTATAGCGAATACAACCCCTTCAGGCAGATTGAAGATCCCTCCGCTTCGTCCCCCCAAAAAATTGTACCGCGGAGGAGAAAAATATTTGATTTTGAAATCGAGCTTCGCACCGAGCGCACGTCAGAAACAGAGGACAGTGTGTGTGTGTGTTCATCTCTTTAGTACTGTGACTTGACTTGAAACTTATAAGGACTCGACTTGACTTGCTTAAGGTGAACCCTTGACTTGACTTGACTTGCTTGATTTATCTGAACTGTGACTTGAGACTTGACTCGAGACTTGATGGTGAAGACTTGAGACTTGCTTGGACTTGATCATGTGTGACTTGTCCCCATCTCTGCGTAACAACATCACCTCCATATACCTGGAGCCAGTGGCGTAACTACATCACCTCCATATACCTGGAGCCAGAGGCGTAACTAAATCACCTCCATATACCTGGATCCAGTGGCATAACTACATCACCTCCATATACCTGGAGCCAGTGGCGTAACTAAATCACCTCCATATACCTGGATCCAGTGGCATAACTACATCACCTCCATATACCTGGAGCCAGTGGCGTAACTAAATCACCTCCATATACCTGGAGCCAGTGGCGTAACTACATCACCTCCATATACCTGGAGCCAGTGGCGTAACTACATCACCTCCATATACCTGGAGCCAGTGGCGTAACTACATCATGAGTGCCTGTGCAACACGTTTCACAGGTAGAGGAGCTAAGGAAAACACATTGTTCACAATGCACAATGTGAATAATCAAAAACAAGACTGGGTGCAAAAGGACTGTCTTCAAAAACCTAGTGGCCCTGTCATGCAGAATCCTGTAAGCAAAAATATTTGGGGCCTGTTAAGCGAAAGATGACATTTTCTATTTAGAAATTTCAGGCTTTTAAGAATTGGATTTAAATGTTTTATTTGCATATATAATCAAATAAGAAAAGTTATACATTTCTCCCCCATATTCTCGCCCTCCCACATATTAGATTTTTCACATATAACTGTGCACACGTAAATATACAATTCACTTATTCTTCCTGATGACCCGGTTGGTCATATGATCACAACTTGAACCTGTCATCAGGAGGGATCAGCCAAATAATGACATTTAAACTTTAACATAGAGATGGCCAGTGTGGCGCAGTCCTAACAGGAACACACACACATTATAATTTAATTGATGCACAAAAGAGACCTCTTTCCATCTCTATGGTTTCTACCTGAAAGCACCATCACAATCAAGTTAATTAATTCACAGTTAGGCATGATTGGCTTCAGGTGGGAGTCAGGTAAAGGCTCAAATGTAGACTATATAAGCCTCTTAGAGGCCAGCAGAAGGCATTATTTGTTGATAAAATATATAATACAAAACTTTAAGTTGGGAGCTGTGACAGGAGTTCTTTTTTGTGCTGACTTTTGGCAACTTCAGTTATGTTTTCTTTCTTGGTTTGACTTGAGTAGGTTTGTTTGTGGAAATGTTTGACTGAGCTTGAAATGACTTCCTGTTCAACATTTGCACTCGTGTTGTCATTGTATCTGTTGTGTGACTGTGTCACCAATGTTTTCCCCCAGAGTTTCTTGTTTTCTTATTGGAAAGTCTCAAGAGGATAGAGGGCATATCTCTGCAGTGATCTCTGGATAAGTGTTCCTTTCCTGTTTCTATCATATTCCTTGTGGCAAGGGTTTCTTGGTTAGGTGCTGTTTTATTTAAACTGAACTACAATCATAAGGTTGAATTAGTAGCTCTAAATAAAAATGCTTAGTGGTTGACCTTTAAAGGATCATTGTATATTATAATGCTTATCTAGAAACATCCCTGGAAATGCTGATCCAGAATTTCTAGAAAGGTTGCATTTTGTAGCCTTATTAATGTGATGTTTAGAGTGGTGCTGTCTTGTGGTACATTAAAATAGATGTTGAATGACAAAGATGTGCTTCTAACTGTTCCTGTAATTTGTCTAGGTCATTTACACCAATGCCATCTCCACTCAAGGCTTGTCTACCACTGATTTTCTGCCTGCCATATCTGGTCTACCACCACTGCAACCAACTGGTCTAATGATTATGGCCACTAAAGTTCAGAACAAGCCGCAATTAATGGCAGGTCTACCCCAAGTGTACCATCTTCCACAATTAATTGTGTAGCCCTGCTGAGCTGGATTGGAGCCCATTCACTCTGCTTCAATTCAATAATCATCTTTTCAGTAGAGGAGTCAGGGCTGGCCCTAGGCATAAGCGACAAAGGCGCTTGTGGACTGCTAGAGAGCCCCAGATCACTAGGAGGGGCCCCCCAAAATGCTATGTCCAGTACTGAGAGGGTAAATAAAATAAGCATCTGTGGGAGAACACTTTTATAACAAATGTAGACTGATTCTTAAAGCAGAGTGTAATCATGGTGTGGAAGTGCTTGCAATTTATCAAGTAGAAACTCTTCAGTCATTAGCATAACATTTTCTTTTGGGTTTAATTGTATACACAGGAACAAGTACTGAAACCAACACAGAATAGTGTCATGACAGTTGTTCAAACTTATACTCCTTCCCAACTGTACAGATGAAGGCACTAGTCCTTGCTGAATGCACACACAAGGAATAGTTGCCACCATGATGTAGCCTAGAGAATGTGAGGTTGCACATAGACATAGATCCAGGAGACAGGAAATGACAGGATATCAGTTGCCTAGACAACTTGGTGAAAGCTCACACACTACAGCTGGGGCTTGTTACTACAGGTGGTTTTGTAAACTCAACTCTCCCCATAAGGATTAGAGTCCTGTTTACCTACAACACACGACAGCTGGGGCTTGTTCCTATAGGTGGTTTTGTAAACTCAGGTCTCCCAATAAGGAATAGAGTCCTGTTCACCTTTACAGAAGCCCCCTGCTGTTATTAAGACATTCCCCCAAAAGGGAGACTTGTAGAGGTTTCTGACAGGCCCAAGGTCTAGTCTACCACACATAGATGGAGACTAGGAGACTTGCTCAGCCAACATTCCATTCATTACAATGTGCCTGGATACAGAGAAGGGAAAGACATTGACCATGGAATACATGGCTATTGTCATTCATAGTGCATTAGGTAGACAGAATAACAAGAACTCTGAAGGACAAATCAAAGTCCTGAAATAAATGTTCATTAGAAAAATACACTTTCCACAATGGGCTCGCACATTTGTTTGGATGGCTTCTACATGCCATCAGACAGAATACCTGTTAATTCTATACAATGTAAGCATACACCAGTTTTGTGGTTGTTTGGATGGCTTCTACATGCCATCAGACAGAATACCTGTTAATTCTATACAATGTAAGCATAAACCAGTTTTGTGGTTGTTAGTGAATACAATGTACTTCCTACAGCTCATTATTTTCAACAGTAACACATAATGGAATCAGAGACAGAGACACTGAACCAGTTCAACAGAATGAATACAACATGAAGGGTTCTCTGATGCAGGTGTTCTTCAATAGCCATGCAGTGGTCTGGAGACTGGTTGGACACACCATTAGTATGTTTCGATATTGCACTAGTGCTGGCAGTCCAATTGACTCATTCCTGGTTTCAGATGTAAAAAAATTGATCTGAACCCCACTGGATTTGACTCATTCTTAGCTGAATCCGACAGGATCTGTTGGATCCAAAACAGTTCCAAGACAGGGGTCAGATCTATTTGTTTGAGTAGGAGGAACTTTAAAATGTAATTATTGAACCAGAAGGAAAATAAATTGATGTTCATGTTTGTAACCAAATACAAACCCAATCCTGGTCCTCGGGACCCAAAGGGGTGCACGTTTTTGTTTTTGCCCTACCACTCACACACCTGATTCAAATGTTGCCCTACCACTTACACACCTGATTCAAATGTCGCCCTACCACTCACACACCTGATTCAAATGTTGCCCTGGCACTCACAAACCTGATTGATGTAATCAACCTATCATCAAGTCTTTAGTTTGAATCAGGTTTGAGCGCTTGGGCCAAAACAAAAATGTGCACCCCTTTGGGACCCGAGGACCAGGATTAAGAAACACTGCTGTAGGTAATTAAGAAGACTTGTGAGACCATAGGATTACTGGTAAAATGAATATGATATGGTACTTCAGTGGCAGGAATATTCATCCCATTCTAGAGAATTGACAAAGGAGGAGGAGTGCATTCCCGATCCAAATATCCTATTATTTCAATCAAATTTTGATTTGAATTGGTAGTGATATGTTTTTAAAAGGGTGAGATCACTTTTTAAAGACTGTATGTTTCTAGAGGAACTGGCTATTTCAGTAGGGTTTACAATGATTACCTTGACAGTGACAAACAGTGGAAAACATGGAACATTTTGCAACTGGACATGGTGGACATCAAATCAATTGAGCTACAGGAACTTCTTATGACTCCATCCATCATCTTCCGCTTATCCGGGGCCGGGTCGCGGGGGCAGCAGTCTAAGTCTAGATACTTAAACTCCTCCACTTGAGGCAGGTACTCTCCACCAACCTGAAGTGGGCAAGCCACCCTTTTCCGACTGAGGACCATGGCCTCGGATTTGGAGGTACTGATTTTCATCCCCACCGCTTCACACTCGGCTGCAAACCGTCCAAGTGCATGCTGAAGGTCCTGGCTTGAAGGGGCCAACACGACATCATCCGCAAAGAGCAGAGACGAAATCGTGTGGTCCCCAAACCTGACACCCCCCGGCCCCTGGCTGCGCCTAGAAATTCTGTCCATTAAAATTACAAACAGAACCGGCGACAAAGGGCAGCCCTGCCGGAGTCCAACATGCACAGGGAACAAGTCTGACTTACTGCCGGCAATGCGGACCAAGCTCCTGCTTCGGTTGTACAGGGACCTGACAGCCCTTAGCAAAGGACCCAGGACCCCATATTCCCGAAGCACCCTCCACAGGATGCCGCGAGGGACACAGTCGAATGCCTTCTCCAAATCCACAAAACACATGTGGATTGGTTGGGCAAACTCCCATGAACCCTCCATCACCCTGTAGAGGGTATAGAGCTGGTCCAGTATTCCACGGCTTGGACGAAAACCACACTGTTCCTCCTGAATCCGAGGTTCTACTATCGGCCGTATTCTCCTCTCCAGAACCCTGGCATAGACTTTCCCAGGGAGGCTGAGCAGTGTGATCCCCTATAGTTGGAACACACCCTCCGGTCCCCCTTCTTACGACTCCAAAAACTGAATTTACAGCTGGGCCATAATAAATGAAATGATGTCACATGACTATTATGAGAATTAAAAAAAGAGTGGGATCAAAACCCTAACGGAAGTCACATTTGGGGGAATGCTGTGTCAGTGAAAAACAATCCCTCATTTGGAGCATGGACACATTTGTTATTTTTAGCCTCACCTGTGTTCCTTATCACTGTCTCTATTTAAGTCCTTCCTTCTCTAGTGTATCTTGTCAATCATTATTTGGTTCTGGTTATTTGCGCCTGTGTCCTGCCTTGTACTGACAACGGTAAAGTGGCACACAAGGTCTTTAACATTTTCTTGCCCAGTGACCACCACCCAAACCGACAGGCAATCCAGGGATACCCAACATAAACCTCACTCGTAACTCACTTTTAGTATCAGGTGTCAGCTAAATTACTTTACATTGGCAAAAAAAAAATTTTATAACAACAATCAATCCATTTACAGGGAGAATTCGTCCAAAAATCACATTTCGGTGACACTCTCCTTACTTCGAGTTGGTCCTTCAGGCAAGTAGTTATTTTTCTGAAAAAAGTCATTTTTCAGAGAAAAATTCTTTTTTCCACTCTGTATCAGTCAGTAAATAGCATTATTAGCATCATACAAATGTATAAATGGAAACCGTACGTACCGCTATCGCAAAACTGCATTGCATGCAGAAAACTACTCTACAACACTCCAAACTAAGTGGTGTTGTTTACTTCAAAGAATATGACGATGTTGTATTCCTCAAAATAAAGTTTACATGTTTTGCAATATAATTGTAATTTCAAATAAACAGGTACTTCCTCTGTTTACCGGTCTTGTTTACCGGTTTTGTTTACAATTGGATCAATCCACGCATTCGTTCATGAAGAGTAAGTGTAAACATTACCGTAAATGAAATGTAGTATTCGCTAGCTAGAAAGCTATTTATCTATTTTGTCTTTGGTATTCACACTTTAGAAAGGAAAATGCATATACAGCTCTGGAAAAAAATTAAGAGACCACTCCAAATGTTTCTTAAATCAGCATCTCCACATGTAGGCCTAACTCATTAATTATTTTAATTAATGAGGTACTGATTAGGTGATTACCTGAACCAAATCGAATTTGACAAGGAAAAGTATAAAAAACACTGCAGTGGTCATCACTATCCTCTTGCAATAGGACCAGCTGGATGGCAAAAAGTAGTACCTCAAAGGTAATTTGAATAAATAACTAGCATGACAAAAGAGTTGAAAAGAAAAGCTTTGCGTGAGGAAAAGAAGGGTTCAATTCTGGCTTTAATGGCAGAGGGATACAGTGAGCGTCAGTTTGCTTCCATCCTGAAGATTTCAAAGACGGGGGTTCATAAGAACAAGGTCAAGCAACATTGGGGACAACAAAGCTACAGACTGGTAGAGGGCGAAAATGACTGTCCACTGACCGAGATCACCGTCAACTCATTCGAATGTCACTCAACAACCATAGGATGACATCAAGTGACCTACAAAAAGAATGGCGAACAGCAGCTAGAGTGAAGTGAACAGCGAGGACAGTTCGAAACAGGCTCCTAGGGGCAGGGCTAAAGTTGTGCAAAGCTAAAAAAAAAAAGCCCTTCATCAATGAGAAGCAAAGAAGAGCCAGGCTGACGTTTGCAAAAGACCAGAGGTGTAAAAAGTACAAAGTAAAAGTACTCAACGGGGTTTTGGCTGTGTTCACCAGTTTTGGGAAGTATCTAATTAAGATCTAAATAACCAGGAAAAGGGAGTTCAAAACTAACTAGTGATCAATTAAATAAAAAGGAAGAGTGTAAATTATCAATTAAGGACACTGATGAGTTATGAACTCTGTTTAAATGGTCATTTAACCCTTCTTTAGGAACTTCCCAAAACTGGTGAACACAGCCGAGTGCTTCTACTTTGTACTTTTTACACCCCTGCAAAAGACCATAAGGATTGGACTGTAGAGGAATGGAGTGAGGTCATCTTCTCTGACAAGTCAAGTTTTCAGCTTTGCCCAACACATGGTCGGTTAGACGGAGACCTGAAGAGGCCTACAAGCCACAGTGTCTCGCACCCACTGTGAAATATGTTGGAGGATCGGTGATGATCTGTGGATGCTTCAGCAAGGCAGGAATCGGGCAGATTTATCTTTGTGAAGGACGCATGAATCAAGCCAAGTACAAGGTCATCCTGGAAGAACACCTGCTTCCTTCTGCTCTGACAATGTTCTCCAACTCTGAGAATTGTTTTTTCCAGCAGGACAAAGCTCCATGTCACACAGCCAGGTCAATCAAGGTGTGGATGGAGCACCACCAGATCAAGACCCTGTTATGGCCAGCCTAATCTCCAGACCTGAACCCCATTGAAAACATCTGGAATTTGATTAAGAGGAAGATGGATGGTCACAAGCCATCAAACAAAGCTGAGCTACTTTAATTTTTGTGCCAGGAGCAGCATAAAGTCACCCAACAGCAACTGACTGGTGGAGAGCATGCCAAGACGCATGAAAGCTGTGATTAAAAATCTGTGTTATTCCACCAAATATTGATTTCTGAACTCTTCCTAAATTAAAACCTTTTTTTTCTTTTTTTCTTTGCATTATTTGAGGTCTGAGAACAATGCATATTCTTTTGGTTATTTTGATGTGTTGTTATTTTCTAAATATTAAGTAAATGTAAATGACAAAGATTTTTTGGTGGGAGTAATGTTGTCAGTAGTTTATAGAATAAAACAAAACTGTTCATTTCACTCAACACATAAGTATGAATAGTACAACCAGAGAAACTGATCATTTTGCAGTGGTCTCTTAATTCTTTCCAGAGCTGTGTATTATGCGTGACTCTGAATATGTGCAGGAAGAAAAAATGTCTTACTTGTAAACATAATACACAGATGATGAATTGACCGAATAGAAGCTTGGACTGCAGCTAAAGGGGGACGATGGTGAAGCCGTTAATCCCCAACCCTTGCATTATAACATAGCAATCGGAAGTATTTCTTACTCGTCTCCATGGGTTGAACTGGGTAACTTGATGGAACTGAATTTGCCTTTAGTCCTCTTCTAAGTGAACATGGGTCACAATCCTCTGTATTAAAATGCTTCTTGCAAAAATTGTATGTCTCGTTGGCGAAATTGCTCCATTGATTCTCCCACAATATGACTTGGGAGAGGCAGAGGTATTGTCCCAATTGCAGAGCAGGTAGAATTTAATTTTAACTCAAGACCCACAAGCAGACAAATGAGCAGGTAGAATTCGACATTGATACAAACAAAGGAAATCCAGAATTTCTAAGTTAATTTATCAAATAACACAGCGTCATCCTGCACTATTAAATTTTTGTGACATGGCACACAACATCTATGCAGTAAGAATTGAGAAATATATAAAGCCAAAATAGAACAAAAAGTATAGCCATAATATGCATAAGTGTAAACTAACAGCATTTTTAAAAAGAGTAGGATGGACAAAATGAACAATATGGGTAGAAGTACTGAATATTACTCATATAGTAAGCATAGCAATAATATACATAAATGTACATAAACTAGCAGGCAAAATCCAAAACATGGATAAGCTAAATCGTAAGAACCGAAGACATGCTAGGATCAAAGAACGTTAGAAAGCTATCACAAACTCTTGAACAGGCTTATTTCGGTGATTGGGAGCTGGGAGGAGTGCTGAGTTTGTTGTGATTGGGATCTGGAGGATCTTGGGATCTGGAGGCTATATGTAGTCCTGGTGATGTGGTTGAGAGATGGAACTGTGAAAAGAGCTTACAGATATGGCAACGAGTGAAACCTCAAGTCTCCTCACCCACGTACCTTGTACCTTTCTTATGATCATAGGATTTTCCACAATTCCACATTTTATTCTGATGACCACCGACGAAAATGGGACAGCTACGCAAAGCAACCTATCCTCACATAGCTTGTTGAGGTTGACGTTCACGCGCACTTCGATGACATCACTGCCAAAGAGCAGAAGCTGTGTATGGTGGCTATAGGAAATAGTTTTCTGGTGCCAGTTTGAATTCAGCCAATTCCGCCAGCTGTTTCATTGGTGTAAAGTAAAAGAAATCGATGCTACCACTTTTTTCAGTCTGTAATGCAGCTTTACGATAGCGGTACAAACTGATTTCATTCAGGAATTTGGACGATGCTTATATTACAGACTGGGACGGAGCTGAATGATGGATTTGCTTCTTCTGGAATCTCTCTTTTGGACGAACAATCCCTTTAACTATTTTAAGTCATAATAATAATATTTACACTTTTATTATAACAATTTGTCACATCTTAAAGTTAATCTTTGCACTGAAAGTGTTATATTGACAGATGTTTTTTTTTTTTTTATTCTCTAAAAATCAAACCCATTTTCTTTCCCACCCTTTTGTCCCTAAACCTTAATCTCTGCACACACCTTCCCTACCTTATTAATTTGGCATTTAAAATCATATTCTTAATTTCGGAAACATAGGGTGACCAGATAAGAATGGGTAAAATTCGGGACGAGGCGACGGGGGGGGGGGGGTATGTAATATCCGTGGAGAGCTGGCCCCTCAACACCAAGTACCAGCTCCCGGTCTTCTCCACGTTTGTCCTCACCAGCGCCAGTGGAGACAAGGTGGGTGCGCCTGGCTGGCTCTCAGGCATTCTAATACACTAACTCTATAGGAAGGTTCTTGTATATAATGTCAGGTGGATGTATCAGTTTTAGTTATTTGTCTTCATCTACTCTATGACATAAAAAGGGGACAAATAGGTTGTATTTTCTTTGTGCGTATAAAATAACAGAAACAACAAAAGTGTAATACATAAGCTATATAATACCTCCTAAGATTGGGTTGCGCTGGAGGCACGACGCTGGCATATTTCGCGGAGGATTTCACTGCTGCCAGCACTCTCAGCATCGCGTAAAACTGCAGTAATCCAGGGGTATTTCCCTACCCAGTCCTCCCGGTATCTGCAGAGGCGTTTTTGCTTTTTAGCTACGTGTTGACCTTGACACCAGCCTGAGCCTCCATTTCAAAAATGAATGAATGAAAATTCGCGCCTGTAGCCACCTATACTATTGCAACTTGCAGCCAATGAGCAGCCGATGGGAGCTGGCTGCAGGACGCCTCAATGCATGGACAGTTTTTAATGTTCTATCATCCTAGAACTAATCGAGAGTCAAAAAAATATATATATCATTACTCGAGAGTCTGCTTTTGAGACTTCGTTCAAATTTTCGGGACAATTAGGGCAGGATTCGGGACAACTGCTTGGATTTCGGGACTGTCCCGAATTTTTCGGGACGTCTGGTCACCCTACGGAAACACAAACCCAGAAAATGATTTCAGCACAAATTTCTACATATATACAGTCGATATAAAAAGTCAACAAACCCCTGTTAAAATGCCAGGTTCTTGTGATGTAAAAAAACGAGACAAAGATAAATAATCTCAGAACTTTTTCCACTTTTAATGTGACCTATAATATGAAGAATTCAATTGAAAAACAAACAAAAATCTTCTGCCTTACTTCCTGAAAGTCTTTTCGACCGTTACTGGCTGTACCGTCCCCATTGTCTACAGTAGTTTCGGTTTACTAGTACAGTAAGTTTCGTTTCTGCACAGTGACGCACTTGGAAGGCAAGAAAACCAAACAGCATTCAGTCCGCACTCCAAAGCCTGCAAGTTCAACATGGCGGAGGATATGCTTTCCCTCATGAGTCTCGAAGACGAACTAACCTGTAGTATCTGCCTCTGTCCTTTCGAATGCCCGGTGACAATTCCGTGTGGACATAACTTTTGCCAAGATTGTCTTTTGAAAACCTGGAAAGAAAACTACAGCTGTCCACAATGCCGAACCCATTTCACCACCAAACCAGAGCTGAAGAAAAACACCGTCCTCAGCACTGTTGTGGAAACGTTCAAAGCAAAGTCGAATAAAGACGACCTACCCATCGATATGAAGGACCCGTCCAGTTGGGATGCGGACAAGAAGGAACCCGAAGAGGCCGTTATTTTGTGCGACACTTGTATGGAAGTCAAAGCGTTCAAGACGTGCCTGACCTGTATGGCGTCGTTTTGCGTGGATCATGTGAGACCTCATCAGGAGAACCCTGTTTTTGCCGCACATCAGCTGAACGAGCCCCTGGGGGACCTGCTAGAGCGCATCTGCCCCGACCACCACAAGCTTATGGATTTCTACTGTGTCCAACATGGCCGCTGCATCTGTTCTGTCTGTCTACAACAGATTCACAAAGGCTGTACTTTCTCCAACCCAGATGAGCAACGGGCGCTGAAAGAGGTACTTGCATATGAAAATAGGTTTTTTAGTACACAACTTCTTAAGCTTATAGGTGAGGCATAATGGCGCAGGTGTAAGATCACAGGTTCAAGCCTCAGTACTGAATGTTGTGCTGCGGTTGTAGTGACACAGTTAATGTAACACGGAAACTGTAAACTGTGTAATGTAATTTCTTTCATCATGCAGTCTGATCTGAGGGGCAAATTAAGTTTGCTGGATGGAAAGATTGATAAGAACCAGACAGTCATCTCTCAGATGAGAGAGCAGCAGAGCAAGTTGAAGGTATGTAATAACATAATGATGTAACACAAACCAAATTAGCAGAAAGAATAAGATAAATACATATCATGCAACTATGTTACCATTTATTCAGAATATTTGATGTATTCATTAATATCTGTCTTGTGTGTCAAGATCAACTTTGACCTAGGATTTCAGTGTGAAACTTAACTTTGCTGCCTGTTTTGCTTTCTTTTTCACCAGGACTCTGCGGCCACCCGGAAAAGAGATGTGGCGAATGAGTACCGGCTAATCCGCGAGTTGCTGGACGGGGATGAGCGTGAGGCCCTGAACATGGTAGACCGCGAACTGGAGAGCGGACATACCAAGCTTCAGAACCTCATGAAGAAGTTCAACAAGAACATTGAGCAGCTCACTGCAGCTAAAGACAGTGTTAACAGCCTGCTCAGCCAAACTCATTCCCTGGGCTTTCTACAGGTAAGCCCAGAGTTGCAGTACAGGCTTGGGCTATATTAAGATATTATAAACCAGATGATGTGAATCCTTAATGCTGATTGGCTAATATCCTTGGTAAATAAGACTGTATACCAAAGGTGTGACATGACATCACGTTTTACTCTTCTAATTACTCTATCGGAGGTCATGCGGTATGAAGCCAATATACAGTACCATGGCTAAGGACTTTGTCCAGATGCACCTTTCCTAAGAACAGGTCTTAGCTGTGGTATGTTTGGTATATACCACACCTTCCGTGCCTTGTTGCAGATGGTTCGAAGTCTGGATTTTGATTGGTTAAAAGACATGATATGAGACCGTATAAGCAGATATGACAAATCTGCTGACAGTAGTCAAGCCTGTTTGACTGTAACTGTCAATTTGCACTAAAACAGCAGTCTCTTCCTCACGCAGCAGGGCCATGCTGACTGGCCTAACCCTCTGCAAGAGCATTATCTATTTAAAAACAAAAATAACTTCTTACTGGATGCATAAAAACTATATAGACCGAGCAGAGTTTCTTCAAAGAAGTCAGAATTATTTTTCTTTGATTGATATGAATTACAATTTTTTTTACTGCCACTCTTTCTTTAATATACAGCATAGTATGACTCTTGACATAACTGTCAAAGTTATCTCAAAAACTTAAGTTGCTTTTGTTGGCCAAGGGTAATTTTGGGAAAAGATGTAATAGAAAGATTACAATAATAGAAAGATTACAGTTGAGCAAACATTAGACTGTTATAAGAAAGAAATGTCCCTTGCAGCTGAAGAAAATGGCCATGATCCTTATCCTACTAATAGAAATATAATGAAACCATGAAGACAAGTTAAAGTATTACGAGGGGCTTTAGCTCAGTTAGCTAACCTTGTTGAAATGCCTATTTAGTATAATGCATTTCATTGTTGGTTTTCACCATTCATCCTTTTGTACAGGCCTCAGTGGACCTTCCAACCGTGGTGGGATTTGATCCCTATGCCCCTAAAACCAACCTGGACAGCTCAAAGACCATGGCAGCCTGGACAGCCTATTCCGCAGTCCTGAGGGAACATCTCACACACATCATTCAGAAACAGCCTGTAGAGGACAGACTACAGATCCTTAAACCAGGTGTGTACGTGCCGGGGGTTAATCTTTGTAATTTAATCAGGAAAAATAGTGCTGCAAATATTTGTTAAACATCTGTTCTTCAGCTGAAGTTGACGAGACGATCACTGACTAAAAAGATCTAGAAATTACAAAACCAAAAATATTAGCAGACAGGTTTTTTGAAAGAATACTTTTCAGTACACCATCTTCTTAGTTTGTATTTAATTATATAAAATGCACTCAAATCAGTGGAATTAGGTGCATGATTTGATCACAGATGGTTTTGAGGGAAGTTGTGAAGTGAAGACTACACTGTTGGCCTGTGCTCATGGTTCTAACAGGTAGATTGATATACTCTCGTTCAGCAAGCTTCTCTCTTCTGTTAAATTTTGAACAAGCAAATCCAACCTTATAGGGATGAGATTACAGGACAACAGTCAAGTCATTCATTGATGTTTTGTTGGTTTATCAGACCACGTTTGGCAGGATCATGTTTTTTTTGCTTTAGCATTTGCATGATACTTTATAAGACAGAGAATTGCCATGGACTTAATGGTATGTTGTTACAATCCAATATGCATTGCATTTCGATGTTCAAAAACATTGCTTAATATGGCAATGCGATGGGACAACATCATGTTTTAAAGAGAGGCTCCAGTAAATACAGTGGCTGTAAATGTTATTATGACCAGTTAAACTTGGATAGGTTATTTTAATATTGTTGAAAGGGTTCATTAATGGCCTTGAATTGCGCTAGGTGTTTACAATCCTTTCTTCCAGACAGGCCGTGTTGTCTTTATTTACAACTTTATTTACAAGAACTAAGACAAATATTTATAATTTGTTATATAATTATTATAAAGGCAACAAAAATTACATAATAAAAATGATTATGATTTTCATGCACTTTTCATAATGCTTGAATATGGAAAATGTTACATAGGCTAAAAATTATTTAAGTTGTCAAGGTAACACGAGAATTAAATCTTCTTTCTGACTTTTTTCAAGTCTAATAAAAACTCACCAATCTTTCTGAAAGTGAGGAACCATTTTTTCTCCCAACAAAGTCAAACATCCTCTCTCACACAATTTACGGCAGTGATTGAAACAATCTAAGTTGTATAAAGGGAAATAGTTTACACATGAATTAGCAAAGTGTTTGACAATGCTTCTAAATAGCCCTATTCATTTTTAAAGGTAAGCTTATAATGCTTGTCTGATTATTTCAAAATAATTCTATAGCACATGACTAGAAGCAATAAGGCTTTTTCTTGTCTCATTTGATTCAAATACTTTTTTGACAGTAGGCTATGTCGTTTTTTCTGAATTAAAGACATTTATTCTGTTTGCAGTTTTTATTTAATACGTTCACTATTGAGTGTTAATACATTGCATTACTCCTGCTAGTTTACCCTTCTAAGGTTAAAAAATAAAAATTGATATTCTATGGACGGTGTTTGGACAGGTGGTTGGGAGGTGTAAATCCATCACCCAGCCCTATTGCTCAGCCTTTATCTGCTTCAGAGGGGCAAGATTAGAGCTGTATTGGAGATAAAACCAACTAGCGTCAAAACAGTATTAACAGTACACTCACCTAATGGATTATTAGGAACACCTGTTAAATTTCTCATTAATGCAATTATCTAAACAACCAATCACATGGCAGTCGCTTCAATGCATTTAGGGGTGTGGTCCTGGTCAAGACAATCTCCTTAACTCCAAACTGAATGTCAGAATGGGAAAGAAAGGTGATTTAAGCAATTTCCGTGTCTGGTGTGTTTCTAACATCATCAGTAAGAAATTCTGGATTGTCTATCATGTTTTTTAGGATCCATGTTTCAATTCAATTACAATAACAAAAAAAGGTGTACGATCCACTTACAAGTTAAAATAATATTCTGTCTCATGCACATTAAACATACATCACAGTTTTGATGAGTTGACTGTAGATACAGTGAATATAAAAAAAGTCTACACACCCCTGTGAAAATGCTAGGTTTTTGTGATGTAAAAGAATGAGACAAAGATAAACTTTTTGTGACCTATAATGTGAACAATTCAATTGAAAATCAAACTGAAATATTTGAGGGGGAAACATTTAAAATAGAAACCTTACAATAACCTGGTTGCATAAGTGTGCACACCCTCCTATAACTGGGGATGTGGCTGTATTCAGAATCACCCAATCACATTCAAACTCATGTTAAATAGAAGTCATTGCACAACTGCCATCATTTAAAGTGACTCTGATTAATCACAAATAAAGTTCAGCTGTTCTAGTAGGATTTTCTTAGTTGCATCTCAGAGCAAAAGCCATGGTCTGCAGAGAGCTTCCAAAGCATCAGAGGGATCTCATTGTTGAAAGATATCAGTCAGGGGAAGGGTACAAAATAATTTCCAAAGCATTAGATATACCATGGAACAGTCATCATCAAGTGGAGAAAATATGGCACAAGAGAATTTCACAATCTGCTCAGTTACTGGGATCTTCACGCACAACCATTTCTAGGGTTTACAAAGAATGGTGTGAAAAGGGAAAAACATCCAGTATGTGGCAGTCCTGTGGGCGAAAAATGCCTTGTTGATGCTAGAGGTCAGAGGAGAATGGGCCGACTGATTCAAGCTGATAGAAGAGCAACTTTGACTGAAATAACCACTCTTTACAACTGAGGTATGCAGCAAAGCATTTGTGAAGCCACAACACGCACAACCTTGAGGCGGATGGGCTACAACAGCAGAAGACCCCACCGGGTACCACTCATCTCCACTACAAATAGGAAAAAAAGGCTACAATTTGCACGAGCTCACCAAAATTGGACATTTGGAAGACTGGAAGAATGTTGCCTGGTCTGATGAGTCTCGATTTCTGTTGAGACATTCAGATGGTGCAGTCAGAATTTGGCGTAAACAGAATGAGAACATGGATCCATCATGCCTTGTTACCACTGTGCAGGCTGTGGTGGTTGTGTAATGGTGTGGGGGATGTTTTCTTGGCACACTTTAGGCCCTTTATGACCACCATGTACCCATCCTCTGATGGCTACTTCCAGCAGGATAATGCACCATGTCACAAAGCTTGAATCATTTCAAATTGGTCTCTTGAACATGACAATGAGTTCACTGAACTGAAATGGCCCCCACAGTCACCAGATCTCAACCAGAGCATCTTTGGGATGTGGTGGAATGGGAGCTTCGTGCCCTGGATGTGCATCCCACAAATCTCCATCAACTGCAAGATGCTATTCTATCAATATGGGCCAACATTTCTAAAGAATGCTTTCAGCACCTTGTTGAATCAATGCCACGTATAATTAAGGCAGTTCTGAAGGCAAAAGGGGGTCAAACACAGTATTAGTATGGAGTTCCTAATAATCCTTTAGGTGAGTGTATATCTTGATATATCTTTTAACTATTTACCCCTTTACTAATGTTTTGTGATATTTAATTTCAGAACGTAACATGGGAATGAACTCTGGTGAGTGTTACAGTGGAAAACAAATCCTTAATCCCTTCAGCTGGTTACCAGGGTGGTTGTGGTGGTGGGTGGGGTTTGTTTCTCAATCATTTTGACTCAGAAGGTAGTCGTGACTACCACACAATGCAATGGATTACATCATTGTAATGTAATCACCTTTGCCCAACAGCTGATTGGTTTGTTCCTTTTCCACTGATGACCAATGTCAATGAAATGAATGAGTCATTGTGATCTCAAGTCTTCATAACAACTTAAGATCCTGCTGCCATGCAAGGACTGCTCTAACTTCTAACTCACCTACATTGTTCTTCTTTTTCAGTCATAGTAAATGCTGAATTAAATTCAAATGAACAGTTAATTAATGACAATCATTCACGGTTTGATCACAGTCTTGCGCAAGATTCTCGTTCGTTGGTTTTCTCAAGTCGACGGTACAATTCTGTGAAGTTGGCCTAACTCTGGCTGTCCACATCCTGCATTGCACCGCTCAAACACGAGATGGAATGAACTATAATCCGGTCCTTTTGGCCACTTCGGCAGCACTGTCTGATAAAATAACACAACATTTTACTTTTTATTTTAGGACCACCACCAGGTCCACCACCAGGTCCCCCAAGACAGCCCAGATCCCATAGCCCAGGAGGAGCACTGAAGGGCCGGGAAAGGAAGAACTACCAGGATGCGAGCACAGACAGAGAGAGAAGTAGGCTATTACAAGATAGATCAATGTACCCTGATACAACTTGTGTTGTTGCGTTATGTCCATCACATAATTACATTCACCTTTAGACCCCTGCGTTTCTGTATTGCCTCAGACAAAACCCAACAAGAAAACAAATGGTTTGTCCTCTTTACTGAGTGTACCAGGTGGGCCCAACGTAACAGAGAGCTGGGTATCCATGTACTGGGTGTGAACTTACGTTAAGCAGCTTATTTAACTGGGCGTGGCGTTCGTCTTGTAGGAACAGTACCAACTGTAATAAGCACCTTTTAAAAGGTCAACTGTAAATTCATGGGCAGGTTTGTTTTGTGTGGCCCAGTGCCAGTGTTACGTGGAGATTTCACTACAGCACTAGTGTAATGGTCTGAAATCTACAGACTCTGTTCACCTTGAAGCCCAGGCCATGCAGAATGAACTTGACCACTCTATAGAATCTAGACGTCTCTAAACTGGATGCTTGCAATTTCTGCCTTTCAGAATCGGACAAGAAACCAGATCAGAAGAAAGGGCAAGAGCACAAGGCTGGCAGTGAGAATTGTTTTCCCCTTTTTTCGTCTTAAGATATTTTTCTCAGGGATTTTTATGCTCTAGCTGACAGGAAAGTGGGAATGATAGTTTTGTTCTGAGAGTGGTGGGCTGGATTTGTGGCCATGTTGCAGCTGTACATGTGCACCTGAAACAGGCCACTGTAATACCCTGGACTGTTTCTGGTGGTGTGTTTAATGTGTACCGCTTACTGATGATGTTTTCTGTGCTTCGCATGTTAGTTTGCTTACAAATGTATAGTTAATGGCTTACATGGAAATTGTTACTGTCTAATGCAAACATGGTATCTACTAAAAACTCAATGGTGTTGAATATTATTGTAACATGTTAATCATTTAGTGTGAACTCATTATAAATTAAGATAATTTGTCTACACAACTTTACAATGGTTGCAAATGTAGCTTTTTAAAGGCTATCTCAACGTACTGGCATGCTGTTTCTCCCTTAGCCACAGACAGACTAGTTCCCAAATGTTCTTTCAACCAACAATATTTCACTCTCAATAAAATACTGTTATGTGCAGAGAGCTTGATCTGAATTAAAACCTCATGTCTGCTTAGCGCATTCTCGCTTTTCCATTCTGAACTGCATCCCTTTACGTACGTACACACAGATTATTATTCCCCTGTCTGGTGTTGGCTTAAGATGGTTTATCAACTAATGTGCTTGTTTTTACGTGGGCAAACAGAAGAAAACAGCTTTACCTTTTGAAAAAGGTGTTTCACACTTAAAGCTAGGGAATAATTGTCTTGTCATCTTTGCTTGTCTCAGTCAGTATGCTCACTTTCAGGAAATGTTCAATTGTAGTTCGTCAATGGACGCGAAACATTCATAGAAACATGGAGTTACCAGATTTGCATCCGACAGTAACAGAAGGATTAATGTAAAGTGGTGTTACAGTTGAGGTCTACAATACATAGATTGTTTATAAAGAAATTACTTATTTAACAAGTAGCAGGTTCTGTTTAGCGTTGCATGAAAATACTGCCTTTGTTGATTTATGGCTAAAATGTAATGATAACTCATTGCTTTTGGTCTTGTTTCAGAAAATCAAAGGAAGCCACCTCAGTTCACCACTATGGGTGCAACCACACCATACGAAAACTTTAGAGGAGCCCAAGAATCCAGAACCCAGGAGAACCCATGTAGAATATTTTTTTCTGAATGTGTTCTCTACCCTGTAGAAATACTGCCTAAAATTCTACATCTCTGCACAAGCACATGTTCTGAATTACATAAGTGATCCACACATTGCTAGTTTGAATGCAATTGTAGATCTTTGTCACAACTGGTCTCTAAATCACCTACACCCTGTAAAAATGAAATGGCTGTTTTTTTACAGGTCCACCAAATGTCCCCATGAATATCACATCTGCAGCAAAAAGAAATGACCTTCTACAATGTAAGTGTAATAAAACCACTTAGCAGACATGCTCAGGCTGCCACTCTGGCTCAGTCTAGGAAAGTAGTGGAAGGATTAGAAGTCAGTAACCTCTGACTTCAATGCCAGTCAGAGTAAATGATGATAAGGAAGACACATGACTCAGAGCCGTTTGCAAATTTTTGTCACGGTTTCCTAATGGCGCAGTGGTACCAGTAACAGCCCTGTCTCGTGTCTCAACAGACGGGAGCGTGCTCACCTTTGACCCTAAAACGGCCCACAAGCGTATCTCCCTCACCGACAACCAGACCACGGCCAGCGTGTTGAACGAGCCCGCCAACTACCCCGACGGACCCGCCCGCTTCTCCGTCTGCAGCCAGGTGCTCACATCCAAGGGCTTCTCCCGGGGCCGCCATTACTGGGAGGTCAAGATGAACAGCAACAACTTCACAGGCATCGGCCTGGCCTACAATAGCATTGACCGCAAGGGCCCGTCCAGTCGCCTGGGGCGCAATGCCCAGTCCTGGTGCGTGGAGTGGTTCAACGTCAAGCTGTCGGCCTGGCACGCCAGCAACGAGACGGTGCTGGCCAACCCCAACCCCACCCGCGTCGGCGTGCTGCTGGACTGCGACGAGGGCACCGCCACCCTCTACAACGTTCAGGACCGGGCCTACCCCTTCCACACGTTCGTGTTCCGCTTCGCCGAGGCGGTGTACCCAGCGTTCTGGCTCTTTTCCAGCGGTTCCTCCATTAACCTGTGTAAGCTGCAATCCTGAGTAGCTTGCACACACGCACTGAAAAGTAATATACATTTTTCAGTGCAGGTGATTCATATTTATATTCAGAGATTCATAATATATGCAGTATCTTTTCTTTTTGGTGTGGGGGTGGGGGGCTAGCTGACTCCATAGCAACAGCTGTACATCATTTTAGACTTTGGTCTCTTGCAACTACCACATTTGTTAATCAGTTACCAGTTGAACCTCAAGTTAAGGGTAGCCCAGACCTGTTCCTGAAGAGCTACACTCCTGTAGCTTTTCGCTCAAACTCCATTAGTAACTAACCTAAATCAGCTTATTAACCAGCTACCTGATAAAAATTGTCTGGTTATTAGAGCGTCAACCATCGTCCTGTTTTATGATGGCTGTTTTTTTTTTTTTCTCCTGCCTCTGGTTTAGATCGATAATAAACACAGATGACTAGGCCGTTGTCGACCTAGGCTTTAAGAGAGGGCTTCAGCACCAACCCATCAGGGCTATGCAAGTACAGAGCACAAAGTGGGGGAAGAATTTCCTGTCACTCCTAGGTGACGTGGAATGTGACTGCGGTATGACTTGTGGTCAAGAGTCTTCCGGTTATACAGTCACCACGTGTGCCCTGGCATGGACAGACCTCCAGTCTTTGGAAATGGAAGCTAGGTTAACAAGTGCTTTGATGTTACGATGGTTCATGTTCCATTCACAAGTGGTTACGTCACATGTTGAGGTAATGACTGGGTTGGCTCTCTGGCTATTTACAGATTTCCAACGGTCTGTTTATAGTTGTTTGTGCTCTGTTTTATCAGAGCTTACGGCCTGTTGGCGAAATACTTTGTGGCTTGCGCTGTTTTTCATGGCGTGCGCAGCAACGGGGTGCAATCCATTTAAAATAAAGCGCGTAAAGGTTTTAAACATGCTCTTCAGTATACGATGTACACTGACGTAAGAGGGAGCACATTTGACTGTTATCATTCATTCCTTTTAGGGAATGTGATATCCAGTTACACTACTCGGCACTGTAGGGAGTATGGCTGTAAACGATGAACATTATGCGTCCTAACGCCAAAGGAAATGGTTCTTGTTTGCTTTGGTCTTCAACATGTTTCACGTCAGTGTTTAAAAAGGCGGATTTTAGCCTTTTGCAGGGTAAGGATGTGCTGAGAATTTCTTGCTACAAGAGGCATCGTGGTGGTTTCAAAAACTCAAATGGAGTTTTTGGAAATTAAGTAGAATGTTTTAGGGTGAGTTCTGGTCTGTGTGATTTGACCTGGAAATGTCTGGGCCAATGTTTACACATATGTCCAGAAAAAGTATTTACCTGTGGCAAATTTCTGTCAATTTCTGCTAAATCTGTCACATTTCTTGAGGCACAAGAGCAGAAGCTGTCGTAATTAACACTTCTACATTGTTGGTTTGGATATTTTGCGGTTCTTGATATAGCGCCAGAGCTACAATCAGAGCCATTCAAGACTAGCGAGTGATGGAAGCAGCATTTCTGGGTTTCAGCAACATTCCCGCTGTACCATCATGCAGCAGCTACACAAACCCTAAGCAATCATTGGTATAAGTTTTCCTGATTATGGGATTTCTATTGTTGAGTGCATTGTGGGCAAGCCAATGCAACGCTGAATATTACATTTCTTTGCTGTATTAAAGCAAACATTTGTACCAGTCTTTGAATGGCAGATGATCAGAGAAGATCAGGATGTCATGGTCTTTACGCCTTGGCATTTTAGGTCAGTTCCATTGTTCAGATTGGGGCTGATAATTATTGGGGACATGGTGTTCTTTCTGCTGGCTTGGTTTACAGACTTATGGTTTGATTAAGTCTCATTTAACTGAAACCAAGCACGTTATTTTATTTCTGTTATTTAACTAGTAAATCAGTTTTGAAACTTTTTGACGACATGACATGTGATGAAAAGGTTCTTCTATAACATCTTATGATGAAGAAATTCAGTGGGACTGAAATGCATTCAAGGTAAATGCTGCGTGTCTGCTCAATCAGTAATAACTTGCTTTTTCTGTGGTGTGATCTGTAATGCTTCAGTGATTAAACCGAGCACCAGTTATGTTTTGAAGTTTAAGGTGTTCATTGTTGTTATGCAAAAGGGTTTTACAATCATAAAAAAAAAAAAGTTGCAAAGGAACATAAGAATGCTGATAATTAAAAAGCAAAAACTCACCTGCAACTTTGGCTAGTTGGATATGTATTCTACTAGTCTGGTCTGAGCTCAGTTCCAACGCTGTGTTAATTCTATGTAGCTACATATAATACATAACACACATGGGCTGTAATTATTCTTCATATCTATATGAATAGTTCATTTTGAAATATTGTCATATTTCAACATTGTCTTATGTCTGAAATTTAAGGAAACAACATTGTTTATGTGATACTGTACTGTAATTGCTTTACTATTATACTATATACTGAAGACAAATAGCAATTAAATAAAACTTCATTTGGTAAACTATTAAATAATTGAAAATGCATAGTAAATATGAAAATATTTATTATGGGTGTGTTTTTAAATTTACATTGCTTATTACATTCAGGTAAACTTATCAGTTTCAAAATCTGTAGTACCAAATTCAGGAAAGCAGTTTTTTGTCACCTATTTAACTGTTCTTTAATGGAAAGTGATTTTCAGACCTTGTGCTTGTTGTTGATTCCCCAAATCTTTTTTGGTAACAGACAATGTATGGTAGTAACAACTTATTGCAGTCGTCTTTCGGAATGGGATTGTGAAGTAAAATTAATTGGTTTTGTGTTTTGCAATGTTTATAAACATTTTCATAATACATTGCAGTTAAATAGGCATATGACTTATTCAAAATGAGACAAATTGTATTTGCACTTAAACCAAATACAAAAAATATAAAATAAAAGAACTTGGGGATCAATTGCAAGTGCTTATGGAAAATAAATAAAAATCCATGAGTGTTTCCTTCAAAGATTGCTTCAAACTGATTTGTTGAATTATGGTTTCCTTTCAATAAAAGCCTCTATATACCCAAACATTACCAAAACAGAGTTATTTTCATTCCATCAATTCAGTAAAGTGCTGTTATAACCAAATGATTTGACTCTTCCTACGCCAATATTTCAATGGTTATTGGACATGCTATTGGTAGTAAGCTATAGTGCATTTATGTACAGTGATTTGACTGCAAAAATGTTTTGGTAACTAAACATATCTCCAGATATACCATTGTTCCTACACTACACAGGAAACTACTGTATAACTGAAATATTAAAGGAAGATGTGTCAACAAAGGTATTTTTCCATCCTTAAGTGTGCATAGACAATTGAACCACCAGGCCTAAAATGACCCATTACCGTTCAATATCTCAAGACAATTTGCAATTTCAATTCCTTATAGTACTGACTTTGCTGACAGCTACGTCATTGAGTAAAGCGTTCTTACTACCACTAGGTTGTGTCCAAATAACCTACTTTAAGATGCTCTGAATAAGAATGGTAAACGACCAATATAGAACATTCGCTTGCACGAACCACAATTTCCTAAGCACATGGAATTAAAGTAATCTCTCTTCAGCAATGCAATTACATTTCGAAAAACAACAGCACTTGTACTGTTGGAAATTTGCCTGCAGTAAAGCTACTAAAACTGGTATCTGGAACATTCAGGCTTGTTGTAAACAGAAGCGCAGGTACTCGTCACATGGGTATCCTGATGCAATGAGATGGCTAGCCGACGACACAACACACAAAGGGTAATGTCATACTCCGTGACCCTCCAAAACAGCTATATGTTATGATACTGTTGGCATTACATAGCCCACTCTGGGCCTCATAACCTTCAGAAGTACTTGGACAATACTCTCGTAATACAATACAGTAAAGGCCAGTAGTCGCCTCTGGTTTAGAGAGTCCTGAATTTAGCGGTCATGCTGTGAAGGTGATAAGGCCTTGTTATTCATTAAGCATATCAGTTTGGCCATTTATATTAAATGTCAGGACTCTGGAGCAGATCTCTGGAAACCTCATCACATGCAGTGAGACTGCGAAAACAAACGAGCTGGATGTTTTTCTACAACTCTTATTTAGGGCTGTATGTTTCAAACATTTCACTATCGTTTTACCTTCGACACATTACTTGCCTAAAATGGCAAAAGCCACAAAATGATTACCCGACAGGTGACGGACATTCAGCAAAACACAGCTCATAAAAAAACAGGCCACAGAAACAGGGATGACTAGATCATAAATCATATTACGTGACTGTCACCTAGTGGTTCAACCAAGCAGTGCAACACAGCATGACAACGTAGCATATTTTTTATGCAGAAATAAAAACGTCCGTCTTTCAACAGCGGATACAGAATGGAAAATGAACACGACTAAACATTGACAGTGTAATGTTTCAGGCATACCTACAAACACTGGCTGCTATTGCAGCTTGGTTTTTAGATACTGTAAAATGTCACCTCTACAGCAGGTCCTATGGAGTATTCCTCACAGTGTAGCAGAAGAGCAACACCAAAAGGTGTAAACAAGACATTACGTAGTAGGAGAACACTATTAGTCTGAGTGGATCCTTTCGACTCCAAAACTGAAATTATAATAAAACCGGTGAACCACATCCTTCATAAGCAAAGGACAGATTGTTAGGAATGGTCTCATAGTTATTTTAAGTACTAATGGTCCTGTGACGGTAGCCACTAGAACGTGCAACAGGAGAGTTGGCCTACAGAGCAGTGACAGTGTTTCGTCATAATACAGGAGTAACGAGAGTCTGTCGTTTGCCATACTCGTGTAAATAAATATGCTATATACTATCCAGGCTTCCTCTTGAGTCAAGAACACCAGGTTGGGGTTCATGGTGGAAAACACCAGGGCTGTGACACTCAAAACGACCTACGGAACTGTTCTAACTATGGCACAAGGAATCAGTGCAAATATACAGCCCAACCTCACTCTGAAACCGTCAACCCTCCACGTCTTTCCCGGCCTACATGGAGGGTGAATACGCCTGAGCTTCGGCTGATATGGGATGCGTCGTAAAGTTTAACAGGAAAGTCCAATTCTGAACCTAGCCCCAGGCCTTTAGAGCTAAGCCCTTTTGGTCTCTTCCTCTAAGACGTGAGAGGACTTGATAAGTATAGGCAACAATGTAAGAGTCTCAGCTACGCTGCTTCGATAGAGGTGGAAAAGCAACAAGCCGAGGAATACACAAAATAACATATATGGAAACACAGGAAAAAAGTAGGACAGACAGGGGGGAAACGTCAGGGAAGGGCTTCCCTGGGAACTCAGGCGCGAGCAGGGGGGGGGCCCAGCGGCTTGGGCGAGTCGCAGGGGGCGGGGCTCTCGGCCTCGGAGGCGCTGGATTCGTCCTCGTCCTCGTCCGTCTGCTCGGCGCTGTGGTAGAGCATGAAGGCCTGCGTCTTGTGGGTGATGGTGATGGTGCAGGGGCCCTGGGCCCACGGCTCCCCGTCCACCTGCATGGGCATCCGGGACGACTTCAGCACCAGCTGGAGGGACCCCGGGAGGGAGGGGACCAGAGGGAGGGGCGGAGAAAGAGCGGCAGCTGGTTAAAAACACACAGGAAGATGGCCTGGGGGGGTCCCGCGTTCTAAGCCACTGGTGACCACATACTGCCACGCTACAGCCAAACTCCTGCCAAAAGCCATAGCGGCTTTTATTTCACCAGCCCCACTAGCTGAAGGTCACACAGATGCAAGTGTTAGTGCAAGCATTTCACAGTCTTTCTGGGGATATAATACATACTGATTATTTATATTGTGTTATAATCATGTATTCTAATTGTAGTATATAATGTGATTTAGAGCATTTTACAATCTAGTACAAGTACTGTTTAGTTTCATAGCCGGACTGCAAATAACTTATAGTTGTATCCAACCACACAGCAATGGCGGCAAGTAGGTGGAGAAACGCAATGTATTTTGAAATATCAGCTGGTTTAACTCACATTAACCTTTTAACCTAAACAAGAGGCGGGTGTGGCCGCTATGTAAATAAAGCGCAGCTGAATGGCGCTTTATTTACATAGACATTCATTGGACATTATTCATTTACCCTTTCCAGAACAACCATATATTCATTCTTACATCCTTTTAAAAACAAGTAGACTAAATTATCTATCCATTTACTTGGTATTATGAAATCCGACCAGATAGGTAAAAGACACCAGCATAAATCCAAGATGAAGGATGATTTATCTTACTACTGCGACGGTAAACATCCATTTGATTCTGGCAACCCCCTCCTCTGCTACAGCCAACCCTGTGACATGCAGGGATTAGGTCGTTTATTAACTCATATTTCTGCACGCGATTTGGAGCGACTTGTGGCGACCTCTGAGCAGTAAGGCAGGATGGGGAAGAACAAGAAAGGCAGGTTTTCTTTGGTGGGGAGAGTTTCCTGCTACTTTACACAGAAATACACATCCATGTGTTTGTTCTCAGTCAAATATATGAAACATAAACAAGATTAAGACTAAACAAGCAAACTTTTCCATTCCAACGTCCACAGCATCTATTCCGCTCAGTCCAGAGATGGTAGAACCCGGGGGCGGGAATGCCGTATAGACTGGAAAGAAGGTCGCCTGACACTGAGGATAAGAACATAAAGTGGCGCTGCTGCTATAGCCTTACCCTGACAGTGTGGGCCTGTCCTATCCGCACTGGGTTGGCCATCTTGACTTGGATCTGAGCACAGTGGAAAGAGCCAAACACCCCCACTACCTCCAGCAACCCGTCATCCAGTCTGCAGCGAGAGAAGGGGGGGCAGATTATTTACACTGGTGCGAAAAGGAGAAACATCAAAAGTGGCGGTAGCCAGACACACTGTTATTGGCTTAATATTCTGTTCTTAGGCTGCGGCTGTTGAAGTTGTCAAGAGTATCAGGCTTCTGTAAAAGCACTTTGTGACAACTGCTGATGTGAAAAGGGCTTTATAAAATACATTTGATTGATTGATTTCAAAGCCAATGAAGAATTTGCAAATGACCCCTTTTCCCTTATGTGTCGAGGCTCTAGCCAAACCCACGGATGTCTGGGACCAATCGGATGTGCCAGAATGCGTTTGCATTTGGCGTAGGGCTGGGAAAGGCTGTTTGCAGAAAAAAAATGTGTGTAGGCAGGAGACGTAGCGTTTGGTCGTGGAAAGTAGCATGAGTTGCCAGGCAAAATATACTGCTCTCAAAATGAATCTCAAATTGAATCAAGTGGAATTTAATAAATGATACTGGTAATATAAAAACTGTTTTCCAAACAAGGTGGTTTCAGTCTGATGGGGTGTGGTTGCTAATCCAAAATGGATCTCTGTAACCAAAAGCCGCAGGCGTGGAAGACAGGCCTGAGTGCTGACCCCAACATCCGGTTGAAGTGGGGAAAAAGGTCAAAGATACTGTGTCCCTTTACACCAAATATTTTGGGTTTTCTTCTGACAAAGGGTGGTTTGTCTGTAGGTGGCGGTGCTCACCGTGTAGGGGGGTAGGGCTCGTCCCCCATGCCCTCCCAGAGACGACAGCCTCCACCCCAGTAGCCAATATTGCACACGATGATGCCCTCGAGACTGGGAAGGGCTACTCTTTCCCCATCCAGCTCCAACTGTGGGAGAACGCACACACACACACACGCGTAACAAAAAAACAAACACAAAATACAATAACAGTAGCAGCGAGTTCTAAGAGGCATCGTGGGATTATATGACAAAACGAAAAAGCTGGAGTTCATGGTGGTCACATGGTCACATTTAGCACGGCAGTGGAACATTTCATTCTATCATGGCAGAGGGCGAACGGGAGAGCACACTGTTACAACAGCTCCTAACCCAAGACCACGGTGGGTGTGTGTGTGTGTGTTACCTCAATCCTCTTATCCAGGTCTTTGCATTCCTGGACTAAGCAATCTTTGGTGCCATACATGAAATACACAGCCTAGAAAAGAAATGCAACAGTTTGACAGTTAGGAAAGACCAACGGTGTGAGTCCTATCACATTGGTAGGAATTCAACGTGACCTCCACATAGTAGCCAGTTGTGCATCATTCTAAATCACAGTTTAAAAAACAGTTAACCGTAACGGCTATATAATGGACTCTTACGGTAAAGCCCTTTACACAAATGCATTTGAGCACACGGATGAGTAGCATTAAAGCATGTCCTCAAGAAGTATGTATAGACCACAACACGTGAGCAAACCTCCGGTATATGGCCTTTGGTTAAGGAAATTCAACAGCCTCAAATAGTTAGCATAGGTAAATATATTCGGATATCTCTTTGGTGTGAACTAGCGGTCTACGCCTTCAGTGCGCATAGGTTCAAATCCCGCCCGCTGCTACAGCACACCTCATAAAACGGCCAAGATAAGGAAAAACATGTCTTAAGAGTTCACTCAGACCTTGTTGATGATGCGGCTAGAGAAGAAGGAGGGGGTCTTTTCGCGGTGGGTGTGGAAGTTGAGCGCCATCAGAGCGTCAGGCCCCACTGAGAAATAGTTATTCATGGACAGGACCTGACCCGGGAGTAGTATAAAAACACCAGTTATGACAGGGCCCTTCTGGACAGGGAATAACGATGGACTGTGTGTGGTTTCCCAGTCCATAGGACTATTAAATGAGCCTGTTCACTATGGAACAACAGCCACAGAGTTTGAACCACCAACTTTTCTGCTGGATTTAAAACAAGTACACAATATTTGCGTAATTGTAGAACACATCTGTCAATGGTATTTCAAGCAGTTTTATACAACCGGTGAATTGTGCTAGCTGGGAATGTACTCTTGGTTGTAACAGTTAGAGTGACAACACCAAGGTTACAGGTTTCATTTCTGTACGGGCCACACACTGACTATAAACAGTGTGCATAGCTTCCTCATCAGTATCGTCATATCATCAAACACAATGCCAAATAGATCCCAGGTAGGGAGCACGGAATGCAACGCACCTTTGGCTTACGAAAGTAGAGTCCCTTCGAGGCTACCTGAACTTTCCACCTGGAAGTACAGCAAATGGAACATCCCACATGGAATAATTTACAACCACGTCTCAACACAAATCATAACAGGAATACTGGGCTTTGCTGCCTCAGCAAAAGTTGAGTCTGGCTTAGGGGTTCTAGCATTTTCACAAGCTATACTGTATTACTTCAACTTTGTGGCTTTTAGAGCCTACATGAGCTTTATTAGCATTATCACAGAAGGCTACATTGCTTGGTCAACATAGCCTCCAACGAAAGGCCACACGGCTCCCACTGACCTGTCCATCTTGACCACCTCCGCGTCCAGGACGTTCCGGAGCACCTGTTCCACAGGGATTTCCCCGGCGTAGCCCGACCCCCAGCCCAGGGAGTTGGACAGGTCGTTCCCCGTACCCAAAGGTAGAATCATTACTCTGGGGATGAACTGGTCATGTCCCTGGGGAGAGAAACGCAACAACACACGCGTCTTAGGCCACAACGTCCAACGACAGAAGCCACGGAACGGCGTCAGCCTGCTCCAGTCACTGCCGCGTAACGCCAGCGATCCCGTGGGAACCCCCCCCATTTACCTTGAGCTTCATGGTGTCGATGGCGTCCAGCACCCAGCCCACGGTGCCGTCGCCCCCACAGACCAACACCCGGACGCTTCCCGGGGGCAGCAGGGTGCAGAGCTGGAGGGCCTTGGAGGGGGGCAGGTCGGACAAGTCAAACACCTGCGAGACGGGAGGAGACATGGGGGGGGGGGGGTGAACAGAGGGTTCGGACGAGAGGAGATGTCGGGGCGTTCCGTTACCTGATACCTCCACACTCAGTCAAAGAGTGCCTGTCGTCTGACGGCTCAAATCGACCGAGACCTGGAGGACACAACACCCTCCAATCGGAGGCTAAACGGGGGGGGGGGGGGGGGGGGGGGCTGACCTGGACAGGGTTGAGGACGCTGCGGAACTCCCCGAGCAGGGCCTCGCCCATGTTGTTCCCACTGCGGTTGTTGGCCAGCACCAGGACAGGGGTCCAGCCGCTCCCACAGGCCGAAGCCAGCTGGACGGACACGCAGACAGAGAGGCAGACACACGGTTAGAGTGACAGCAAACGAGGAGGTTCCGAGCCACGCCTCGGGCCAATCTCATTCGATTGCACCCAACCCCCCCCGCGACATGATACGCGGCCTCCCCTCCCCCTGGGGGCGTCACCTCTGACCTTGCTGTACTCGTCAGGGTGCCGGCGCCGGAGCTTGTTGACTTGATAGAGGTAGTGAGGGGGGATGATGAGGCTGCGGAACTCGCCCAGCGCGCAGCGCTCAACGCCTGACAGGCTGGGCTTACAGTCGTCGTGCACGGTGGTCTGACACCACACGCACCTGCCGGGACGGAGAGAAACGTACGTCAGTAGAGTTAACACAGCCAATAGATGATCTCACAAGAAACGGCAAAAGATGGGCACGGCTGTTTCAGACATGACATCCACCTTATCACTACTTCCGCTGCGCCACATGACAAATAGACTGTACCCTGTCCCATCTGTGCATTATCATTATGGCTCATCCTCTACCAGAACCCTTAATGAAATTGGAGATTAGAGGTTTTTGTGTTCCGTTGAGCTCCAATGTATGAAGTGTCAGCTAGAAACACACAGCCAAAGCAGAGGAACACAATAATACCTAAAGTCGCAGAGCTTTGGTTGGTTCCCGCATTGCTCCTTGCAGACCGCGCACACGCTGCAGAGAGGGACGTTTCCCCGGACCCAGCGGTGTTCCAGAGTTCCATCCGCTTGAGCAGGGGCCATAATCTCCTTGCAAACCAGGCTCCGGTCCGCCCGACGCAGGCAGGTTTCATCGGCGCACACCCCACAGCAGTCGCAGAACGCCCCTTGTAGAATGTGCTGTTCGCATATGCAGCAGTAGGTGGGCTTATTGAAAAGGTCGGTGTAGTGCCAGCCGTGCTTGCTTTTGCGGAAGAAATCTTTCATGTGCGATTTCCGTTTGGAGCGTTGGGCGCCGCACCAAAATGTTATAATCACCGGCACTACGACAGCTAGCAAGGTCCAAAACAGGAGGGTCCAATCCTCCCGCGATGAGTGGTCGCTTTCTCCCTCCATAGACATTTTAAATGGAGTTGTATTAGTGTGAATAAACTACCAAAATCATAAAATATCACGACCATTCAAAAAATTTGGTAAACATTGCGCCCAGGGAGCGCACATGATGTACTGGAGCCAGTGACAACCGTTCCGTATTTCGAAAGAACGCCAAACTCCTCAACCCAGACGGAAAACAAAGACTGTCGTGCCAAAAGGTTGTTAAATACTTATCTAGACGATGACAACGAAATATCGGCATAAGATTGTTATCACGTCCTATGTTAGCAATGCTATCTAGGTAGCTAGATAGCAACTTCGCGCCTGATGGGTTCACCTCTCCATAGCAACGTGATAATCCATTCTCTGTATGTACCCAGGAAACGCGTGAGCGGGCTTGAATACTCTCAAAGATTGCACCTATACGACAGCGTTATTACTACATCAATAACACGACTAAATAATACATATAATCACTGTAAACATCTGTGCCATTGCAGAAAGTGCCCTTCCCACCTACTGTCGTCAGTGCTCGTCCAATGGACTTACCGTAACGGAAACCATGACGTAATATGTTGCGTAGGCTACTGCGCAGCTGACAAAAGTCTGGAGCTACATGAAAACATTAGAAACATTTGCTTTATGTATGAAAGCGATTATGTAACAACATCGAAGTCATGAAAACAACATAGATCACAGAATTAGATAAAAAAATTAAGAAACAACTTTCTTTACTCAGATTTTTGTAGGGGCAAAACGGGTGCAATATTTGGGCATTTCTACATGATAACAAAACTATTGAATTATATTTTACTAGACCCCGGTAAAATCCCATACTAAACATAACAAATCTAAAATTACATCAAGGCACATGGCCTCGTTTCTGGGGGACCAAGATAAGAACATCAAAACATGTATTGTAAAAAAAACACTGTCACTGGTGAAAAACACCCTACTTTTTGACGCACGTGAGCCTCTGTGTAAACTGAGTTTTGGGCGCCCTCTGGTGCTTATTAACGACTTTGCAGAATTAAAATGAGAAAATTGCAGCAGCTGTAAACAGATGTTCAAAAAACATTTATCATTGAGTAGGACCTACAGTATAATCTGATGGCAAAAATGCAGTGCATTTTATAAACACACCAAAATAAATACAAAAAGTTTAATGTCTCATTCCAGGACAGGTACGACATTATACAGATGTTTTTCCCGTTTTTCCATTTTGATTGGAGAGGTGATAGGTGACGTAAGAGTAGAACTTACAGTCACCTCATCCGAACGGGTTCTCAGTGCAGAACTGGCGGGACAGGAGTGCTGAGATCAAGATGAAGAAGTTTGTGGCATTTTTCCTCTGTCTGGTCCTCTTAACTATCCACACATCAGGTAGGGTCGTTTTACAACGCTAAATTACCTTTAACAAAATGTATTCATCAGCAGAATGGAGACTTGCAAGTCTTTTGAAGCTCTGTGAGAAAACCTTCCCATTGCTTTTTGTTATAATTGGTTTTTTTTTAAAGAAAATATAAATATGCAATGTTAAGCAGTAGCCTAATTAATGCATTGATTTATATGGTCAAGTAATTAGATGTAAAATAACCAAAAGGGGCATTTCTAGCATAATTAAACATAGTCCTACTATGCAAAAAATGCATGCAGTCTATGTTTTATTTTGTGGTGAATTTATTTTTATTTTCGTTGTCCTTTATTACACCAGAGAAGTCACACTGAGATTTGAATCTCTTTTCAAGTGAGCTATTCTGCCAAGAAAGCAGAATACATACTAATACACAAGATAAAGCAAAATAAAATTAAGAAAACATTAAGAGCTAAAAGCGTGAAAACTCTTAAAGTAAATCAAATCATTTAAGACCCTGAATTATAATCTGAAAAAAGCAAACGTCAATCTTCGTGTGAACAACTATGACAGTCGTTTAATGAATGCACATAGTTAATTTCTAATCCTATTCTGATCCGATGCGCACACTGTTGAATCGTGATTTACTTCTATTTTGAAACTCCAATTAATGTGGTTTCAAAACCAGTGAAAAAAGAGCGCAAGCAGCACGAAACCCGTCGCTGTTTGCCACGTCGCTGTTTCTGCTTGGTGCTGTTGACAGCCAGTCAGGTCTCTTTTCATACCCCCTTGCAGGTTGGCCTTTCGGGGTCACGTGCTCCGCGGGCCGGCCTGGCTCCCTGGGGAGAGGGGGAAATGAATGGGCACTTTGTTGCTTCACCAAAAAAAAAAACAGCCTCCTAATGGTATTCCGCTGCTGGGGGGAAAGACAGAGACAGAGCTTTATTAGACTAGGGTGCATCTTCAATCACACCCTATTCCTTAAATTCCATACTTTACAGTGCACTTAATTTGTATATACATATCAAAAGTAGTGCACTTGATAGGGAATAGAGTTCCATTTGGGATACTGTTCTGCTCCATCAGCCTGGCACATTAAGGAGTAAACAGGTCTACGTGCCCTCAGCCCAACAAACCACAGCAGCCACAGCTTATCCCTTTCCCCCCACACACTGGATGTGAGATAAGGGTCTTCTTGTTAGAAATTAAATTGAGTTTTTTGGTCCTATTAACTGAATTAGTTGTCATGGACGCAGGAGAATAGTGTGGATGGGTGTATGGCCTTCTATTTTAGCACACTCCCTCTCTTCCACTTCCTGCATCCGATGAAGCATAAAATGCCCAAAATATACCTTAAACAAATGTAGATGGAAATATTTTTAAGCGACTAAATATTAGTTTTTATGCTGGTCACATAACACACATTCGCAGATGTTGTGGGTGTACTGAGAATAATTTGTCTTGGCACCTCGACAGTGCTGTTGTTTAATTGAAGTCACTGACATAATACTTTTCATATGTTAATATCATAAGTATTTCCATTATAATCCAGGTGGTTAGATTACTGAATTCTCACTGGATGAAAGTTGTTGAATCTCACAACTTTGTAGTGTTTTAATCGTGTTGGTAACCAGTTTATAATAGCACTAAGATGTGTGTTTGTGGTATAAGTTTTGACTCCAGGCACTCTACGATGCATTGTGTCAACGAACAGCTCTTAACCAGGGTTTACTGACCATGCATCGCACACCCCTTTTGATGAAGTTATAAGTATATATCTCCACGTTGAAGTAGTTAATTCAATCAATCAATCACATTTATTTATAAACCCCTTTTTACAACAGCAGTTGTCACAAAGTGCTTTTACAGAAACACCCGGCCTTAAACCCCAAGGAGCAAACAACAGTAATGTTGAATTCCAGTATAATTAATTGACTGGTCCCTCCAGATGAAGCAGTAAGAGTTTAATACCATTTCATCAGGAGTGATCAGCCAAGGAAGTCCGAAGTCCCACCGAGATGATGACAGGGTCAGATGCCTTCAATGGTGGTTGAGGATAGAAGCATCTTGAGGAAAAAAGTTTTAGCAAGGACATTGCCATTTGGGGCTTCAATCATATAGTTAACTGTTTGTTTCCAGCATCACTGCGCTTCAGTGTCTGATCCCCTCCTGATGAATCTGTTGATTAAAGATCATTAGATGTCCTGTCCTTGTTGCTTACTTTAAAATGGCGGAAACCCTCAACAGAGCTTCTATTGTACTCATTGAAACCATCATGTTTTCTCAGAGGTATGTTCTCTATCCATCTCTATGTAGGCCAACAGTGACTTTGCACAGTCCGCTCTTTGTAAACAAATGTAATTGATGTCTTGGAATGCTTACTCTCTATTGCCAGTTGCAAACCCGATCATACAGGAGAGCGTGGCTAAGCAACTTCTGCGGACCAAGAGACAGAAGCCAGGCCACCCCGATGAGCCAATGAGGGTAAGGTTCAAAGTGCAAAGTGCGCAATTATAAAGACACTGCGGCGTGGAGTGATCAACCAATTTACTCTGTTTCGACACGATCAGAAGGACTTTCATGGCTTTATAATTGTAGTTAAGAAGTAAAGCACATTAGTCCAAATACTGGAGGTATTTTCCCCTTAATTGTCTCAAAAACAACCCATTTGCCTGGTTTCTCACATCTTTGTTTTCCCTCTCCTCCCTCCCACGCACATTCTATTTATGTCCCGGGCCCGTGTCGCCCTCTCTGCCCCTCCCGGAACAGGAGCACTTGCTCCATATGCAGGTGCTGGATCAGAGGGCCCAGGAGACCAATCTGGAAAACTGGCTGAACCCTCACTGCTACCCTCGCTGTGACAGGAACTATGGACACCCCGTCTAACCCTCCTCCCCAACGTGACCCCAACTTGACTCCTCACAGTCCAGGTCTCTGTCTGCCCGACTCAGTAAAATAAGCCTGTTTAGGTCGCTTGGGCCATGTTCAGGACGAACACGACGTAGCAATACATGCTGCAACAAAAACAAGTTTAGAAAGCACTTAGCACAACAAAAGTACACTGTGGAGTATTTGCACACTTTAGTGGTTGCCTGTTTTCTATGCTACTTCTTCTAGTTGTGAACTGTGTCACCCATTTTCTATGACATGTTAAAACCGTCAAAACATTTAGGAAAGGTTTTCCGTATCATTTGAATTCTAATCCAATTCATATACTCATTTGGTGCTCTCTCAGTGCATCTTTAAAGACAATTTTCTTTTATTTCACGGACAAATTGGCAGAATTCCATTAGGCTACCAATAGACATTTGTCCTTTGATTCTAGACAGTTTCATTTTTTCTTTCCTGACAGGTTTGGTTGTATGTCTACAGGGGGGTAACTTTCGAGCTTAAGCTGTTGAGGACAAGAAGGATTATGATGTCGTCCAGGAAGACAAGGATGGTGATGCCAACAACTGTGATGAAAAAGATCATGACAATACTAAAGATAGGAGGTTTAAGCTACTGTTATAAATCATGTACTATGTTAGAAAGCCTCAGAATGGCCATCAATAGAGATAAGCCCATAAGTGCATGATCAGTTTATTCCAGCAATATTAGCCTATAGGAAACATAATCAGTTCATAGTGGATAAGTCCTCAGTTACATTATTTCTCATAATAATGTAGATTATTATGAGAAATGCTACACAATATTATGTAAAAGTATGTTTAAAAAACTAAGAATTTAATACAGCATTTAATACAATGAAATACTGCTTACAATATTTTTTGCTCCTGAATAAAATACCAAATAAAGGAATTTTAAAAGGCTTGATTCAATGCTCCTTTCAATGAACCAAAACAGGAAATGACCATCATAATATTTTGTCATCACTGGCAAACTGAGGTTGACCCTACGGCTGACCCGGGGTTGCATTTGTTGCGGTCAGCCCTAACCCGGGGTTAAGATACCATCTTAAATGATTGTAGTTTGGAGTATTTAAGATAGCAATTAGAGCTGTTATTTCATTGCGATGGCGGCACAACGGCAGACATGCTATTGACCGGGAAAAAAATTAACTTGAACGTGAAAAGGAAGAAATAACCAAATTTCTGTCACTAAACATGCAAAGGTTCATGGCAGCTAAACTGGATTTGCGTATACATTGTCATATGCTGTACATGAAAGGAGTAGCCCGTGGACATATGGTTAGGGTTGGAGAGTAAATATCCACACACATGATGTGCTGTTTTCCGAAATGAACGTTGTGCACAAAAAAAATAATACTAATATATAATTGAGCTGCTTACGATTGAACAGACACATGATTATTTCAAAAATGTGTTTTTCATATGTTTTGACTGATCAGTTGAATTAACCAATATATCGCACAAATAATCATAGGCTTGGTTAAATTAGCAGTAAACTTTGGCCTACTCTATTGATTACAACATTCATCACAAGACATTTTGTGTTTTGTAGTATTTGTTTAGCTAAATCCTTTGTTTATGGTATCACAGATAGGCTATTAGTTTAACAAAATCTCTTTGAGGTTAAATATTTGGGCGACTGCTGAAAAGCGAGCACAAAATAAAAAACATATTTTTTGCCTATTAATAGGCTATAGAGTCAACCTCAAGAAGAGGTTGTACAACCAATAGCCTATGAATACGACCATAAATAGAAGGACTCTACTAAACGAATGAAAAAACGACGAGAATACAAATTGGTTTAGCTTGCTAAATTAACGACGCCAACAGAACCAAAACGCAATTCGAACATAAAGCAATATCGCCAAAAATAACCTGAGTTTATTGTCGGGCGGAGGGGTCCCTGTCCAACACAAGTGGAATAGCAGGTTAAGACACATGATCTATTGCGTAGGACTATTTATTTTTATCTTACCAAATATAGTCTATTTGGTAACTTGAAGGCCAATCTTGTGACCCCGTAGGGTTGGCCTGCAAGTCCATTCCGCGGATAACGACGGGCGCTGGACTTCATCGGCCTGTAACATTACAGAAAATTGGATGTCCATTCTGCCCAATAAGATTATTTACCTATACATAATGTAAAGCATTTGATCAAGACGTTTGGGGAAATTGTTACGATTATGAAAAATTCGAAATTAGCATTCTTTTTTCAACCACGACTTGACAATCTGCTTCCGCGAAACTGGCCCATAAGGTTTGTTACGGAAAGCTTTTTTTTCTAATTATTGAAATTAAAATCTGCTAGCAATGCTGCTTTTGAATTTATTCATCTTTGTAATTGGAATAATAATATAGGGAAATTGGTGCTGAATATTTAAGGAAACCAATTATAGACTGGAGGCGCATTCATTCGATTTAAAGCCACAATCAAAAGTTAAGAAACTACAAATTATGAACAGCCGGTTTGGTAAAGAAGCTGTAACTACCCCTCCAACAACTATAACGACTCATACTCTGTGAACCACTGCCAGAAGTCCTCGCTCTCAAAAAAGACAAAAGCATTTAAATATATTTACTCTCACGTTATTGAAACAAACCTATTACTATGAAAATATAATTACAAACGGTAAAGACAGGAAGACAATTTCCGCAGTTGGCCTGTATCGATATGGTAAACGTTGGACAATTATTTAAGACCTGAAATAGGTACACTGAAATAGTAGTTAAAAAAGTCCCATGTCAAGAATTACATTTATTTTTCTAAAATCTAAACGGAATAAATGTAGAACGGATTTGCAATTAAAAATCCCATTTGCAGAAAATGCAAACCTAAAAACAGTTGGAAGAAATCACGACAGCCAGAAACACAAAATAAATTGCAACAATTTTACTGGAAAGCGTCTCAAAAGCAAACTGCGAGATCATTGTCACCATCGTGTTAGGCCTACATGAAAGCATTTTTTTTAAGTCCACAATGTTGTCATCCTGTAGACAGTTTTATAACGTCAATACACATTTTAGACAAATACAGGTCATAAACATCCTTCCATTACTCCCATTTGTAGTCATTACTTTTTAAATCTGGAAACGAAATGGTCATCCGCATACATCTATATTGACCGATAGCATTCTAAAGGCAAATAGACCTTAAAAATAACTCCTATACAGGACACGTAAATCAACAAGACAGTCCTACATTTTATTCACCTTTTATTAATCCTTCCAAAAGTTGTTGACAAGTTTTCAAAAGTGCTTTACCCTCAAATTTAAATCGTATGACCCGAGATGGGCTGATAGGTCTTACAGTAATTGATGGAAGGCCTGTGATTACTCTGGGTCTATTTTAATCAATGATTGTTATGACTTAAAGGTACTCCATTGGCAAAATTAAATTTTGTCAGAAATGAATTGTTAGGGACTGTTTAAAAGCAAATTATTTAATTATAAAAGCTCATAAGCAAACCGCTGCACAAGCATAGGGCATGCTTGTCTTTCAAATGGCCAACACTGGAAGTTCAGAAATTCAACGGACTTCATTTGATTTGGTCGTAACATTAAATAGACATTCGACTATATTATATACACATATGCACATATAATCCTGTATTTGTTTTTATACATTACATACAAAATCTGAAAGATGAATGACACTAGTAAGTAGACATTTTCTAAATCATTCGATGCAATATTGACAAAAGGAGACAGACATGGCAAGAAGAAAGTAAAGCAAATCATCTTTTATCTTTGAAGAATCCTTGATCTGTGCTACTCTCCCGGATAGTCACTGTCAAAAAGTTTGTGGTCACATCAGTTACCAAAACCTTTTCCACATTGGTCAGGCAAGGCCTCCAAGTGACCTCATCTGGTTCGCCCAGGATTCGAGACACTGGGATTTTGGCAATGAGAGAAGGCGTCTCCATCTGTGCCAGTTCTTCGTTGGGCTGATGGAGATTCTTTTTTGACAGATGTTTTAGGTGTGGAGAGGATACATAGCTTGATGGGCACTCTGTAGTCCTGCAGCCCTGGGCATCAGAGCCTATCCTTTGTGATTGCAACATGCCTCTGTTTTGGCTGTAGTGCTGCTGTGTGCTACCACTTGGCACGGGACGCATCTGCCTGTGAGAATGACCAGCCAGCCTCTCCTGGTGCCTGTGGGCGGACTTAACCCTCATATCAGAACCCCTCTTGTCACCGTCTGACAGGCCCAGCTTGGCCAGTTTTAGTGGGCTGTAGGTCACCTGCTCCTCTGCTCTCCTCTTGGGCGGCTCTGGAATTGTGGGAAGAGCGTTGGAGGGATTGTCCTTAAATCGCAGCTTAGGTTTAGGCCCTCTCTTCTTGGGGCCGCTTAAGAAGCCATCTGGGCCTTGGGGCCTCTGGAGGGCCAGGGGACGGTGCTCTCGGACTGGTTCTGGGGGCCTCACCCGCACACTCTCGCCCCGGTTGACAGTGCTGGGTGGGAAGATAGTGGGAACCACAGCTCTCAGTCCCTCACGAGCTCTGGGGGTCACGATGGGCTCCGGGGTCGGGTAGGTGATCCGTATTCCCCGGACAGCTTCACTCCGAAACTCGTACGATTTGGCCTTAGCTTTTGCTTGAGCCTAAATGGGATGGGGAAACCAGAGAATAACTGCTTTTGGAACCGAGGTAAACCTTAACAAAAATGATGGGAGATTTTAAATTGGCTACACCCACTGCTCCAATTGCAGTTGTATTTTATAATGATGAATCATCTTTTTTTGTCAGTACAGCTGCCTTGTAATGTAATGTTTTAACAAACAATATTGACAAGGAGAATTTTCCCAAAAAATATAGAAGTTACTGGATCTGTTAATCTGTATAATTTTTATATGTTCACAATAGTTACACGTTATAACGTAGTTTCATCGTCTTAATAAAAAACAGCTATTTACATGCCCTGGAGAGACACTGAAGTAGATTCTTAATAAACTGCCGATCAATTAAACAATTTTCACGGACGGCTCTTGAAAACACTGGTGCATTCGTCGGATAACGGTTTACAATTTCTAGATTAAATTCAATCCTAGTCTCCTGCAAACGGTTGATAATATAACACGTTACACCCGAATAATCAAATCATGCGTGAATAAATAAACCCTATATTTTTCAAGCCGATTTAAGGGGTCACTGATAGGGTTTACATTGTGTACATTTCAAATACTGAACAAATCTCCCTGCATATGTTTCGATCACTTTGGCTACCTTTCAATTACACCAAATTACAAAGTTTCCGTGCAATTTGGGTTTATAACCATTCTAACTGCGGCGCATTAGCACTACTATAATTGCTCTAACCCTCAGTAAAAACAGGGCCAGCTAACACCAGCAAACAAAGGGGGAATGTTATGGATTAACTTTAAATTTAGATCATTCAAACATGTTGACGTGTCAGTGAAACCAAATATTTTTCAGATGAAGGTCGGTAGACTCAGTGGATAAGATATCGCAAGTGGGTGGGTGGAGTATGTTTACATGCCACACATGCTAGAATCGTCCAACCATGCAGCCGAATATTCAGACAGTAGATTCCACGAATCTATCATCGCGTGTTTAATTTATAATTTTTAACAATGCATGCATACCCATTTACCTTAAGCAGGAATGTCTTCGGTTTCGGTCCTCTCTTTTTTGGCCCAAATAGTTCCCTTTCGCGCTCCCTAAAACAGCAAGACACCCATTTTGAGTGTCAAGAGAGCGAAGTGCCATACATGACTTGCTTGACGGATGCCTTTCATTTTTCTATTATGCTAACGTTGCATGCAATTAATGACCAACAAGAACAGGCCCATATCTGGACACCTTACAGTACCTCTCTTCGAAAGCCACGAAGAGGCGGGAGTCCAATATGTTCTCCTCTGGTTCCCAAGTGCTAAATCTACGGAGAAAAACATTTGACAATGGTTCGTTTTCCACCACATTGGGAAAGCAAGCATGGATACGACAAACGTTAGCTAGTTTGCTAACATTACAAGCATGCTGCGCTGACTGTCACCAACGTTAGCAGATGCCATCTAATTTAGCTAGCTACCTAGCTAACGTTACAGCTACCAGCCAGCAACAACAACATCCATGTAAAACCAAGGTTCGCTAGAATTGAATTCAACGTAGATATAGCAACTTACTTCGGTGACCAGCCCTTCCATTTCACAAGGTATTCCATTCGACCCTGCGTGCCATCAGAAATAGAAAAAAAACTGCTTCGTTATGAAACTGCAGTGTCGCGTCAAAATAGGTTATGCATACAAGGAAATGTGTTTGACATACCCTCCTTATTCGCCGTTTGATGATAGATTCGGCTGCGAAAACCCGTTCCCCAACTGCAGACAGCTCCATGTTTACTTCAATCCAGCTACCGTTAGCTAAGCTTGGTGGTGAACGCTAGACTATATTTTTCTCCTCAGTCTCGCAGTGAATTCCAGACAGCCCATAATATTCTAGCACAGAAAAGACGTCATCATTTTTTTCCAGGCGTTGCTTAGGACCCTCTGTCGGTGGAACCATTTAGAGAAAGCCCATTGGATTAGCCGTTGCTACGTGCCCGGGGTTGCTAAGTGAGGAGGAGGAGCGTCCACTTCTGAAAATTTTTGAGGGGAAAATGGTGGCTTTAGCGCGGTGGATCAATTACGCGCATTAATCGGATATGTTTAAAAAACATATGTCGCCATATATTAAAGAGCATCTGCTGAATTACAAGACGCAAACCATTTCAAGTAACATGTTTTCATTCCACAAATGTTATACACTAAAAGGGTTAAGATAAACAACCAGTGTCCCTGGATTAACTGTTAAACAAAACTTGAGTTCAAGGGGCTCTCAAATCCATAGGCCTTTACCCTGATATATTTTATTAAATAATGTGTAATTGCGTAATTGGGAGGGAATTACACTAAGAGACTACAAAGACTTTATTGTATTTCATACTGGTCCTGTATCAAAATATCACAGCCTACAGATCCCATGTAGGCTTTGTGCTGTATCCTAATTGATAGATCTCTTGATCCCGCTCAACATCATGCATCATGGGTGTTTTTTTACTTTATCTCTTTAGAAATGCTGTCGATTGTAATTTCCATTCAGTGGGATATTCGTTTAAATCTGTTTCCATACAAGCTTGACCCCCTGAAGGAGCACAGTCAAAGGTATGTCAGTGTGGGTACAGAAAACACATTGCACCGCTATGAGAAATATGTCTTCACATCCGAAGCTTTTAAGTGTTGATTAGGCTATTGCCATGGATAGGACCGTAAGTAAAATGAATTCATCTGAATATGAACTGTTTAGCCTACTAATCAAGAAAATAATTTGATCAGCCTTCCAAAAGTAGAGCAAACATGAAATTGGATTGTTGGAGTTATGGCAATTGACAAATGCCGCCTAATGAATTAAGCAGCCGAAGTCTAGGCTTCACGTGTTAAAATAAATAGCCTAATAGTTGCTAGAATAGATGCATGAGCCTTATATAGGCCTAACCAACCATACTGCTACGTGAATACATTAAAATTGGACAAAGGATGTGAACACAACCAATATCAACAAGTTACTATTAATTATGCACTCATTTATAATTTCTAAGAATCCGTACTTGCAAAGGATATTATGTCCCTTGTGTTCTTGAATCAGTCATTAAAAATGTTGAAGTTGACTCGATGTAATAAAGGTAATAAATCAACTAATGTAATAAATCAACACACGCTTTTGTGTACAAAACATAAATGTTTCCACATTCAGCTATCACTGGTCTATTTGGAATAGGCCATATTGTAAACAGACATGTTAGGCAGACTGAATTGATACAGTGATAACTTCCTTCAATTTATTGGGATTAATTATTTGAAAGACATTTCTTTAATCGTGTATTTATTGTAATATTATTATGCATAGCCCGATAACAATCCTGTTGTCATGTCTTGTCTATATTATTTATCGTATTATCTAAAGTAAAAAATATATATGGCCCTATAGCACAGTCCTTTATTCAAATAAACACCATTCAAACAAATTACTGTCCAAGCAGCTGAAAAGTCAATGCGTGTTAGGATAGCGAACATTCGAATCGTTTTTGTCAGTTAATTTATTTGTCAGAGTTGCATCTAAGAGTTGAATCAAAAAGAAAACATAGATAGTCTATTAGAAAATGATTAGCAATTATATGTAATAAAAAACTATCTCATGGGCTCTTTATGACAGACTTTAATAACTCGTGATTAATTTAGGACGAAATATCCTTTATCCATCACATTATTTTCTAAACGCTTCTCAAGAATTTAGCCCGTATTGCATCCAATAAACAGACTCCAATTCAAAGCCTACATTAAAACAGACTCCAATTCAAAGCCTACATTAACAGAAATACATTCGCTTCACACGAACATCCTTCTATTTAAGATGTAGTAATTGATAGAGCTATTTGAATTATCTTTTTTAGGTTGATCTAGGCCTATTCACGAAAACAGAACAATTGTGTGCATATTTCAGATATTGCTGTGAATTGGACGGACGCAAAACACAGCTAAACCAGCTAACAAAAATTACAGTAATTTTCTATATTATTGACACTGAGCAATTAGAAATCATATTTTATATGATCTTATATGATACTTTAAATTATAGATCATACTATATACATATATATATATGAGCAATTGTATAAGTATGTTCTTATGCAATCTTATACAATGTCAATGTTTTATATATTACTGTATATATATATATATATATATATATATATATATATATATATATATGAGCAATTGTATAAGTATAAATTAAGCTTATATATTACGTTTCTTTTATATGTCATCCAAAAGTTGGAGGTTACATTTACTGACACCCTTAAAGATTCTTATCGATAAAATCATTCAAAAATAAAACCTGCATTCAAATTTTTATTTAAAACTCACATTTGAGGAACCTTAGGCCTATTCTGGCCTAACATTACCTTTTTGTTGTGGTATGACGATGAGATGAGATATCTCTTTGTCACCAGTCATCAGACCTTAAAATATCTATCAATGCCGGGTTACAAAAAAGCAAAAAGGAAAGGTTATCACAATAGCCGAAGCTAAAAACCATTGAAACCATTGTGTTATTTATATCTAGAATGCATAGCAATAATTCAATGCAGCAAAGAATTGCATTACTTGGTCTTAGTCTCAAAATGTACATTGAAACTCCACCTCCGACATGGACAGGTTATTTGTAACAATGCCAGAAATAAAGCCTTTACTGAAAGCAAACAAAGGTCGCATATGTTTTCTAAAAGGCATTGGCTGTTGTTTTGGAACCATGACATGTTCAGATAGGACTGAAATAGCTTTGTAAGTCAAACAGCATACACTATGTGCAGAAAATAACCTCATTACTTATCCTACTGTAGAATGTGTTAGACAAATGTGCTTCCTCTGGTCTTAGGGCCCTTGTTAAGGTCAACTGCGTCAGTAAGTCTACGAAGCATCAAGACATGTAGCCTTGTCTCTGTCAGTAGGATGAAACTTGAGTAGGACGACCCCAAGCATACATAAACATTGACCAATTCTGGCTAATATTTTTATTTTTTAACATTTAAATTCTATTGAAAACCTATTTTAGGAATTGAGGAGGCATATTAGGAATCTTGTAAGGCTTTTAAAAATCCCTCCAATGTGTTGTCGGACATTATACAACAGTGTAGAAAAAAGGCTCAGAACTGTTAGTTTTGCTAAGAAGAGCGTAGAAATGATTGAAACGGGGTTGTTATTTTGACCGTAGTTGTATTCATTTTTTTAATCTAATGTGAAACTGTTTTTTTGTTTATGCCTTTCGAATCAGTAATACATTGTAGGGTTATATAGTGCAGTAAAGGGTATATTTAAATATATAGCTTAGATCCTTTTGGCACTTTTGGTATCTTTATTAAGAGTGTCAGTTATTTCGGATACACTATGTAAGTAAAACTACACGTCTTTTAGTGTCTATTCAAATATATTCTCTGAAGTGAACAGTGAATTTATTTTTAGCTTACCAACATTTTTACTTTTGAAAATGTGCACTTTCAAAGCATACATAGATAACCGAAACATTACACCATCTTATATATACAAAAGGCTATTTCTCTAGGAAAACGGGACAGTTGCGTGACCAACTTTACATTTTAAACCCAACAAAAAACGAATTTCATAGCTTTCTGGATACAAACCACAAAGATAAGATAACCTGAATATTGTTTATAGAATCAGCAAAAATAGATTTAAAATAATCTAATACGGACAAATAAACACTAAAACTCCGTTTTCGGTTTCTCGACGACAATAGGAGACAAAAGCTTTATTTAAAACTGAAAATGTCTAATTGATGTGTTTTTCTATGAATTCATAATATTTAGATTCAACGATCTTACAGGCATTTGCAGCTACATAAAGCCATTACAAAGCAAATCCAAATGCTAAATGTCTGGATTGACCACAAAAAAGAGGTCAATCCACTGAAAATGGTAATGAGCTTATGGCAATAGTGCGCTGACACAACCCGATGATAGGAATTGCAATGAAAAAGGTTTAAACAAAGGACCCCCTCTTTGTTAATCATTGTGTGCTTTTGCAATGTTGGTTCCGATACTAGTTAATTCTATAGTAAATGCACCCAAAGCTAACACATCAATCTAGTCAATTACAATGCATTACAAGCAATTTCCTAAAATACATAATCTTTAAATTCCGCGGAGATGAGCAGTGAAGGACAAAGGAGACGTCCAGAAAATATGCTAGATGGGCAATATATTTATCCTATATTCGTCATATGGCTTTACATTTGTTTTTAATTGAGTCTCCAGTATTATTCGACACTCAAACGTAATGACAGTAACGCATTTTGTGCATGCATGCAGAGAAGGAAGATCCGCTGCCCGACTCTTTTTTATGGTGGAGTAAGCGATTGGTCTAAGCGCAACTGCAGTGCAGCAGTGGTTGCAGCTGTGGTTGCAGCCGTATATGGTGCACCGTCGACCTGTTAGAAGATTATTGGTTCGCTCGTATCTGGGCAACCGCCATTACCCGGCGCTCGCTAAGGGAAAAAAAAACGATAATTCTGCAAATGCAAAGACATCACGCACCAAAAGACAGCATCACACTTCTCATCTCTAATGATGGGCAGACGAACGCATGGACCAATTGCCACCAGCCCGCGCATTTCATCGCACACGCACTCACATCCTATCTTTCACCACACACATGCACGCACACGCACACGCACACGCACACACACGTATTGCACTGAAGGTCCTCCGAGGTTATTTTCTACCTAAGTGAGGTTGAAAACCACTTATTGTGGCAAAAGATTTATAAAGATCACACCGCTATGCAAATAATTCACGCCATCACGAAAGTTTACTGATAGTTAGACTTGGGCTTTTGCTAATAAAAATTAGCTGATGTGGAATTTGTGCGCAGATGAAGAAACAGGTGTAGACTATTCTTTTCGATAAAACTTGATTATAAGCCCCAACGGCATATGTTTGTATTGTGTATTAGTGGGGGGGAATGGATCCCAGGATATTCATTTTTTTTCCAGGGGAAAATTACCAGGTTTATTTTTCTTTGGGGGGGGGGGGGGGGGGGGGTCATGACCAGCCCATACATTAGTAGTTAATAGGAAATGTTCAACTGCATCAGTAGTATCTTTGCATCATCAGTAGTTTCTTTTCATCAACTGCATAACCCTTTCTTTGTAGTTCCTTTACACAGGAACTACAAGGAAAGGGTGTAGCCTACCTGTAGGCTCATAATGTCAATAATACTTCAGAACAATATAAATCAAATTCTACTCACAGAAAATGTATTGTATTAACCTACATTAAATACAGTTTTCTTCCAAAAACAAGACAATGTATTAACATTCTGAGACGACCAATATAGATTACGCCAAGAAGGAACACCGTCCTCACGGACAGGAATGTAGAGGTTATAACGCTATTATAACATACAAAGATCGCTATAATTAGAGGCCAACATTTTGTAATTTATATGTTGCGGTATGATAAAGCGAAGTTTCGCAGTTATGTTGCCCGGAACACATCAATAAACGATCTGGTTCGGTTTCCCGTTGGCAGTTTGGGGGAATTATGACTCCAGACAGTAGCAGATATTATGCTCACAACTTATAATATCTCACGTATTTATTTGACATCAATTTGGTTGTTGTCATATGCAGGCATTGTAAAAACTCGATACAAAATAAACTGGATAGACTAAAAGAGACAGCCATTTTCTCTCTCGTCCTCGCGCGTAAACGTAACGATAGCAGGGGTTTTTTTTATTCGGGGGCTCAAATGGTCGAGCGGAGAGGGTTTCAGCGCTTCGGTTGTGGTTTATCAATGCGATGGGTTTTTGCGACAGATCATCCCTGTAGTTTCGCAATGAGTTATTAAGCCTTAGGGCAACTTTGCTCAAGACAGTACAGTGCGAAAAAGGCTTCAATCCGCCATGTTGATGATAATTCAACTGGAATTCTTCACTCTTTACACTGTCCATAGTTGCGTTTGAAAATCAGATCGCAGAACTGCATGACAACAAACGGAAGAGAGATACATTTTGATTAGGCCTACCCGATTACCTCTTTCATCAAATGGTTTTCCAGTCCACATTATCACATTATTCCATAAATTTCACATTTAATCTGTTTAAGCTACTGTGTGAAGGACACGACTGATTATAATGCTATAAAAAAATAAATCGAATTTATTTTACTAACACTCGTGAATAATGTCAGAAACATTAACGTTAAAGGCAACTGTCATTTTATTTAGGCTCCCCTTGCGTGTGAACGAACAAACATGAAAAACGCAACAGCCTATGGATTTCTGGAGAAAAAAAAACGTATAGGTAACTCTGCGTGTGTGTATGTGTGTGTGTAACTATGCGTGTGCGCTAGATGAAGGACATGTTTTAGGCTTCCTGTTCATTTTAAAGGAATTATTGTTAAAGCCAAGGTGCTTACTAAATCGTTCCAGCAATCTGCAATTTGAAAAATAATTAGGCTAGATTGACAAAAGTTGTTTGCAGCGAACTTCGCAATCATTCTATCTATTTACACTGTTACCAATGGCCAATGTTCATTTCAAGCGTTTCAAAATGATTTATCTGAATTAATAGCCAGTGGGATGAGTTTGCATGGAGCAGATGATGAAGTTGGTTTTTGAAAAGCGAGGTCTGCGCGTAGCTGCAGACATACCCAGGCAATGCAGCTTCCCGTTAGAGACCAGGTTCTATAGCTGTCTCCACCATGCACCTCTGTGCCGCCACAAAACCTGTGTGGTTGGGATTCACACTGTCAATAAAAACCTTGCGTGTCCACTCTACAAATTTCTACTATTTGTATTGTTTGGTCATGACTTCCGATTATTGGGCAAGACTGATTCACGAAAAAGGATTTTCAGGGCCATATACTCAGGGCCGTAACTCAAGAAGCCTAAATAGTGCTTCGAACCCACTTAGGCCTAAACCTTGCGAGCGTATAGACTTTAGATTTAGATTCCTGTGTTGAGCTAATTTATGATCAGTATCAGTAACGTCCGTTTCTTAATTCAGTTCAATTGGTTCAATGACTCACCCGGTAAACAATCTCAACTGCTATAAAGGATTATTAAATAGCAATGCTAATATGCTTTTTGCGAAACTGGATTCCCGTTCCAACTTCTGCTTCAACAAGCCCATAGAGCAAACAGTGAATTAATATGAATGCAAATTCGGCTGAAGTTCATACTTCTGTGGAAACAGTTTCTGGTAATCAGGTTTACACACGTTGAGAAGAGGTGATATGCATCTAACCACAAGAATAACAAGTAATTTACAGTTAAAGAAAGGGGCGTCTGCTGAAATGTTAATAAATATATTATGTGCAATGTAGCATACATCGACATATATATATATTACTTTTTAATCTTACTACGAACATGCTTGAAAACACCATCTTAAACTAGGTCCAAGAAGGCTGACTGAGCATGCATGTTATGTAATTCACTATTGTATACTATTCCATAACAGGAGTGTGACTGAGATATATAGACCATAAGCCTAGTGCCACATTGTCTACCCTGCTGCTAACCTTTGTGTCCCAATAGAGAATCTCGATTCAGCAGGCCAGGAAGCGAGGTTAGTAATGCATCTATTTTAACCTCCTTCTTGTGATCAGTACGAGTGCAAGAAGCAAGTCATGCGGTTTCTACAAGAATGTGTTGCAAGACCGCAGTTCATCGTCTTTACAGTTCATCCGCAGACAACCTCGAGGCCTCGAGACAATGTTGAGATCCGTATCAACCCAGATAAAAAAGAGATTCGGTCCATAACTTTATATATTTTTTTTATTGCAAAACATATCAAAGGAAGTATTTTCAGTTTCACATAAACAGCAAAGTGCTTCCTCCTTCAGTACAATGCATCTTTGAAGAGCCATGCACTGAAAGGGGTTTTAAACGGAACATTGAGAACGTCCAGTTTTTACTGATACCAGCAAAACAGGCCAGGACACATCATAAAATGCCCTTGCAACGAAAACACTTAATGATATTTAACCATTAACTCTCTGGGAAAGTTTTCTTGGAAACTAAGGCTTAATTAACACGATGTAATAACATTGGTATAGGCAGATGTTAAGTGTTCTAAGCCAACATAAGGCTATGAAACATGGTTTTTAATTCATTAAGCCAGCATTTCTACTTCTAGTCATAACGGATTAGATTGGAAACAGTGTGAATAAAAGATTAACATTGCCTAAAATGCCTTGAACTTGAGGACTATGCCTACTTGTGTTTGGTGTTAAATCATCCTTTTTTTTACATTCTGAATACATAAAAGTGAATTCATCATTACTTCAAAACAACTTCTGGGATGAATGTGAATATAAGTAGGCCGGCAAGACCTTCTAAAGTTAAACATACACACATTTTCCACACATCCCTTCAATGTTTCACATAATAATAGAATGAGAAAAAAAATGTATACAATAAATAGGGAACATTTTAAGGTAGCACTGTCATCAAATTAATAATATCCTTGTTATGGGTCTTGAAGAAAAATCATGGCCAATGGGACTTGAATTTAGAGCTTATATACCACATTGTTACAGGGCTACAGAAAACTATATCTGTAGCCCTGTCATTGAAATCAATGACATTTATCTTCGTAAACATTACCCTTGGATAAGAGGCTAAGGCCATCCTCTTCACAGCAGCCATTCATTACCCTCAGCCAGCCTACAGCAGTGCAAAGTACACATTATCTCCAAGGTCCTTCATTGACTTGTGCAGTTTGACCTAGGAGGCCATGTTTGTTTGACTCTCCCTGACGTCTCACATGGCCTGATCTTTCCAGGCAATGCACTTCTATCTTCCTGGTTGGAATCCAATCATCTTGCGCGCACACACACACACTGTGCACTTGCGAGGTTCATCATTTCGCAATATCGCTGCACATCTAACACACACTCACTCATGTACACACGCCTCACTCAGGCAAATAAACTGAAAGGTGTCATTTACCAATAGTCAATATATATACTTTTCTTTTTTCTTTTACAAAGTCATCAATATACATACTTTTGAAGAGATTGTAGAAACAGACAAAAGCAGAAAAACAGTAAGTGCTTTTTCAATAAGCCCTGATGCCATTTGTTGAAATAGCATCTACTAAAAAAGCTTGAAACTCAATAGAAATTGCCAGATATGACAAAACTCTGGGTCTCTCCATACCAATAACAGCAAGGTAGGGAATATGAAACAACACGAATCTCAACCCCACTAAATGAAAACAACAAGGGGTCTTATTTACAATCAAACATCTGAAAATACCAATATGTTTCATTTGTACATTTACACATAGTTGCTGGTAGTCTCTCTCTTCAACTTTGTTACACTGTTACATATTCCTTAAATGTCACAGTGAGACAGTTTGTGGTAATATCCGTGATAACTATATTCCCGAGGAATGGCTTGAATGAAGGAAAAACCTGGGACTCCACTGCCTGTTCTGTAGCGATAGCCAGTGGCTGCTCTATCTCCTCGGCTGCCTGTTCTGTGGCGATAGCCTGTGGCTGCTCTATCTGCTCCGCTGCCTTCTTCTCAGCAATAGGAGTCACCTGTGTGTCTATGGGAACCAGAGCCTCTACTCGAGACCTCACACAGCTGAGGTCCATAGGCTCATCTTGGTTCGACTCCAGGAAGTCATTGTGGCTCTCGTGGCCATTTTGGTCTGTGGAGTTACTCTGAGGGGGTGAGGACACAGTGGAGGGAGCACTGATACTCCTGGAACTCAGAAATCTTTTGTAGCAGCCCCGGTCCTCAACCACCTCAGAGAGGTGACGTTTGAGGGCTGGAGGATAGGCGGTTTCAGGCCGAGTCCTCTTTCGGGCCTCCTCAAAGGGCCAAGGACTTAGATTAGGTTTGGTGGTCAGCTGCAGGGGCTCATCTTTTGTAGCCTGCTTTAGACCCCTGACATCGAGGTGTTTTTCCTGCTTTGTCACACTAATCTCCGTCTCAGGCGAGTCAACCTTCTCATCAGGACACTTAAATCCAACAGACCTGTTACAATGAGGAACGTGTGTCTTTGAAACATCTTTGTGGACTTTTGCAAATCCGTTGGTGAGACCCAGTTTTTGGATGAGCCTCATTTTTTCAAGGTGCTTTTCTGCTGCATCCTCGCATTTGTCTGGCTGCAGTTGGTCAAGTTCTTCCAGATCTCCATTTTTAATCCTTGCCGCCTGGGTGCCGTTCTCCATGTACTTGCTCATGACGATTACAATGCGTCCGTTGTTGTTTTTGTTCTTGACGATCTTCAGCTTGCTGTCACCGTTTGCCTTCACCGGCGCTGCGTCTTCCTTAGTCGGGTCTTCGATCAGCTCGGACACGCTGTGGCCGTTGAGGTGGGCCGGGAGCTTCTTTAGCTCCATGGTAATGTCCTTAACTTTGCTCAGGCAGCCAGACTCCTTGTCCCGGACCCATTTCTGCTGCAGTGCAGGAGGCAGGTTCCAGTCTCGGTTTATTGGCAGTTCCGGAGCTTTGGTGACCTCCCTGGGCTTTAGGCACTGGGTGTTGTCATACATCTTCGGGTCGGGCTGGTAGTGATGGTGCTTCTTGCTGTTAAGTTGGTAGTAGAACTTCTTCTTGCCGATGGCCTGCTGCTCAGCCTCCCTTTCCTTGGCCAACAGGGGCTGGTACTGGTGGTGCTTCTTGCTGTTCAGCTGGTATTGCTGAGTCTGCGAGCGCAGCGTCTGAATGGGGTCCATTTTCTGACGATTATCCTCGTCCAGGCTGGTTTCCTGAAGGCCTAAGAGGATGCTGGATCTCCGGGCAAAAGACGGCACCTAAGCAAACAAAGAAAATACATTGAGCGGACTTGTCTACATGACAATCTGACAAATTCTCTCTGTAAAGAATGTTAGAAACATTCTACAGTGTCCTAGGGTGGTCCAATGGTCTAAGCCTATGGTGCACACACCACTGCAGCTTGGGTTTGATTCCAACCTACTTCAGCTTTGCTATTTTAGCATAATTTCTCAAAGAAAAAAACTTGTGATCAAATGATTCCCTCTAGATGAACTTCGGGTGAGTCCTGAGCCATAAACTGGTGTTTAGTTCTGTGAAGCCCTTTCATACATATTTTATCAGCCTCCTACACGTGTCTCTGTTGGCTGCCCTCCTAGCTGTCACCAGTGACAGAGTGGCTCCAGTAGCCGCCCGGACTTCAGCCCTGAAGAGTGCAATAGGACGCTTTCTGCCCCATCACTTACATCCAGTGTGTTACCTCCAACAACCTCGTAACAGGAACAAACACTACATAGAGTGGGTTTCTTTTGCCCTTCGGATTAATGATCAATGTCTAGATCTACTTTTCAGTCACAGGCTATAGGATTTAAGATTTAAGATGAGACCTGAGCCACCTAGCCAATCCTCACCCTATAGGATTGTGTTTGTCAATCCTGTAATCTTATCAATCAATTAGGGAAATCACTGTCGATCACTAGCTGGATGTCTTCAAAATGTCTTCCTGTAACAACAATAGCAAAATGTATGTATTACACCAATAAGGTTTATTGTACCCTCCTCCTAAAAACATGAAGACTCACCTGTCCCATTAGGTGCTTTGGCTTCGGCCCTCTTTTGCGATAACCCATTAGCTGCTCATATCTCTCCCTGTAGAAGACAGAAAACACCATGTCTTGCACACCATCCAAATATTACACACTGACTATAACCTGATGTCAGGAGAAGGCTCATATTGACATCTGAATTCTAGTCTTCTCAGATGGTGCAGCAGTCTGTGTTTCCTGGACCCCAAACCCCCCTGGTAATTCATACTCCATATTTAGGACTGAATAAATTGCATTAAAGACTGCAGTGGGGGATGACAGCACCACCATTTTCCCCACAGCAATTGTTATTGTGCAGTTTGATGAAGCGGAGCTGGTGAGTGTCGGAGGTGTTTAAAAGAAATGTATGTGTGTGATGCTCTTCTATCGTGAGTGCAATGATGTTTGTTCACAATATCACAAAAACAAAGAAGTTACTGCAAACAGCTGTGGCCGTTTCACCCCAAGGACACCAGCTTCAACTTCAAAATGGAAGTACAGTGATTTCCTCCACATGACTAATGCAATGAAGACTAATGTAATAACAACAATGACAATATGCAGTAACGCAAAAAAATTATATCCCATGCACTATTTAATCCTAATTGGTAACATGAAACTACTGGAACACCCCTCAGTCTTGCCACCATGTTTACCACTAGGGTCATCTAACAGAACCCTTGGGACATGAATTACAAACCTAATGCTTTATGTTGTCTGCAGACCATTTGTTTAGATGCTTTACATCAATTTAGTGTATATTATTTAAAAACAAGGCATTTCTTCATATCACAGCTATTGTGGTCACAAACCTGACAAATAGGGATCCAAATAAATATGAACAGTATACTACATCAGCGTTACTTAATAAAATACTTCCCACATGGAATTAATAACTTTATTATTCAAAATGTATTCCACATTCAGAACGAATAGATTTAGAGGTTTCACTTACACATCTATAGAATCTCGCTGGTGGATACTTTTCCTATAGCCCGATATATTTTCCATGTCTTTTTCAAGAGAAGTAATTCAATACCCAACTACAGATGACTGATGTCAATCTCCTCCCCCTAGCCGCTCACGCACATCTAATTACGGTAGGGACTCGATATATTTTCATAGCCTGGTACCCTGCCCGGTAAAAGTCTCCCTGGAGAGACACGCAATTAGCCACAATATAATATCCCCCATTTAGAGACAAATAGAGTAAACAGACATCACCCGACATACACATTTTATTTACCGAGTAATGTCCCTTTTAAAAGCTGGTGTGCACACGGTGGAACTCGTGGGTCGTGGCCTACATAAAAAGTTGCGAAATTGCCAAAGAAAAAATGAATACAATTTGCCTTATGCTTGCGCCCCCCTACCCACACACCAGCGGGCTACTAGTAGCCTTGAAAACGGCCCCCACCCCCACTGAGCAGGTCGGCATGTCAAATCGAGTCTGTCAAACTCACCTGTTTTGGAAGGCGTCAAGCAGTCGCGGGTCGAGAATGTTTTCTTCAGGTTCCCACGTGTTATATCTACAAAGAGATCATTGAGAGCGAGAGAAAAAGAAGAGGTTAATATCAACAAACGGTTGCTTTCTCTCAAACCAAATAGACCAGTCTTCAACCATACATAGAGTAGTCATCCGTTTGGTTGGAGGCAGAATGCGTTGAAAAGGAAATACCCAGGTATTAAAGCTTGTACAAACGTTAAACAACTTAATCTTGGCCAACTACGGTTATACCAAAACAAACAAGATGCATATCGCTTAAACCGTATCCATAATAGATCAGTGTGTAAAAAAAGTACTTGTCAAGTGTAGGTTATGCTATAGGCAACTACGGCATAATAGATCATCTCAAAGTGTTAATATTTGCAAGTTAGATGGCTTCATAAAGTAAACAAGCAAAACAGTAGAGCAACACCATGGAAAACATGAGGGCGGATACGTCTCCCAATAGCCTACATAAATTAGTGATGGCATCCTAAGCTCCATCGATCGAAGCGAACATTAGCTCCAACCCGAGGAAAAGGCGCACGACACAAACACACACATACACATACACTCTCTCGCTAGATATCTTTCCCTCTCTCCCTCTCTCTCACACACCATAAGAAGGTTGACTCCGAACTTTAAATACGTGCATTACTGAGGTACTGCCTAGTATACGAACTTACTTTGGGGACCATCCACGCCACTTCACCAGGTATTCTATCCTTCCCTGCGGAGACGAGAAGAATATTGGTTAATTTGTTGCTAAGCGGTTTTTTTGACATTATTTCGAAAGAAAAAGATGTACATCCATCTATTATGTAAACCATTGCATACTGATTCCATGGAACGCAATATGGATATAAAGAGAAAATATTTGAAGTGTTTCAAACCTTTCTATTCCGCTTCTTCTCGATGCTCTCCACAGCAAAGACGTGCTCTCCCGCGGCGGGTAGCTCCATTTTCGATGCAAGGTTTCTCTTCCAATGCCTATAGAAAATGTCTCCCTGCCCGCTTTTGTGCTATTTTTCCGTCGTTCAAAGATACCGGAGAGTTCCCTCCAATCCGATCTTCCCTCTCTTTCCCTCTCACTCGGAATTCGTTGGCAGCTATGCGATACGGTTTTCTTTGCACTCGATTAGGGGCTGCAGAAAACAGTTCATGCAAATAGCCATTGATGTGACGTCAGGGAGAGGCGGTGGTTTTGGGGGCTGGAGCATTTTTATGCTGGAGTCCATGTGTAGGGCGAAATTAAACTGCGAGAGGGGTGCTATGGAAAGTGTAGGATTGTGTTATGTATGCCAAATTGTGAACTTCACGGTATAGTTGACTTATACAGATTTATTGGCTTCACGCATGTAATCTAAATCACAAATAGTTTAAAAGAAACGAATACACAATTACACCATGACCGTTCACTTTGGTATATTTAAATTATGTGTAAATGTATTCAGTAACGTTTTACAAAACACGTCTTTCAAGTGTAACCTGTGACAAAAACTATTTATTGAGAAAACACACTTCAGCCCTCCCTCAAGATAGGGCAGATGGATAAATTCAGTAAATGTCACAGTGTGAGTGTCAACCAAAACGCCTACTGAAATGCAACTTTGTTTTTCCACTTCCCAAGCAATGAAGACGTGTGTTCAACAGTAGGCTACATTACATGTATGGTATGTAGACTAGGGTGTATGTAGATTGATTATACATATGAATAAATGTTACCCGTAGCATGTAATCTCCAGTTGAAAACAAACATTACGTACACTTACGCACAATGAAACATCTAGCCAATTAAGCTTTGCAAGATTGTATTAATCACTCATATGCAGATTGTACCAAAAATAACCATTATCACCCTCACTTGATTATGATTACTACTGTAAGATAGATCCCCCAGTTAAGGTATTGCATTAATCTGTTTGGGTTATTTTAGAGAATAACCATATACATATACTATATCCATACATGTGAGGTCTGATATTAGCTTTGGTGGCTTAAGCTACCATACTCAAGGGCTTAGCATGGATTCTAGGCATTTTCCCTAAATATTCCTTTCATATTATCTATCCTATTTAATGCAAGGTCATATGAAGCCATTTTAGAACGCCAGTGTTGCGGGCTTAATCTATACGGATTTTCAATTCACATACATGGCTCGTGGTTGTCAGAGATATGTAGGTCACATCAGATCAGTCGGTCTTAAACCCGTTGGCATTTCTTCCACAGCGTTTATTTCTACCACCCGAATCCTGACCGGCACTAGCCGCCTGCCTTATCACTTTCGCGAGAGACGTCATACCTCTGACACAGAAAAGCCAACACGATGTGTTAGTTCGCCTTTATTGCACCTTACAGCATCACGAAAATTGCCGCTGGTTGTGGATCGTGTGTGTCTCATTGTCTTACGTCCGCTGTCTCTTTGAAACATCATAAAATGTTGAACGTGTTGACAATACAGACCACGCAAACACACACACACACACACACACGCACGCGCGGACACACGTCGACTTGGTTTGACGAATGATCAATTCAGTTGTATTAGGGTTAGACGATACTTTTTTCTAATAGTGTTGCATTGTTATGTATTTCGTTATATGGTTTCGGTATGAAGACGTTGGCATCGAGGATAATTGCAAACCTTTTCCTAAATAAAATTCAGCAGCGTAAGGGTTAAAGGAGCACAGTTCAGGCAGGCGGCTACCCTCAGCCTATTACAGACGGGCACGACTGCCTTGCCTTATAAGGCAATGAGTTTAAAAACGTTGACAAATGTCAAATAGACACATCCAGATTCACACTCGACTATTCGTCGAGTGAATTCGCAGGCGGACCATCAAAATATCCAAAATATTGCAATACGTTGGAGGAAAACACGAAAGCAAGAGACGTATGCTGCCATTTTCATTGTCTTTGTGGCTCGCGCTGTAAGCATCGCGCTGTCGCAGTGAAACAGCAATTCAATGACATTCGCTGTCATTTCTTAGAATTAATTAATATAATGAACTGCAAAGGACATGTTCACCATATTTTATTGAAAACCATTTGCGTTTGTGAAACGAAGCTGTAACATATGTTTAAGAAGACAATGGCACCTGACCCTCAATATGCCCTTGGACATACTGCATTTCGCTTTCATGTCCAAATGATCTGACTGTAGCCTCATTTCTGTAGGCCAATGCTTAATTTCACCATTTGCAAGACGCTTCAGTTGATGTATGACAATGTACTATATGTAGTAGGAGCGAGAAATTGGACAATAGTTAACCCACAAATATTCTTCCAACTTTCACACAGTTAAATTATTAAATGTTTAAGGTCCAGTGAGTTACAAAAACATGATTTACACATTTAATTATGATTGTCCCCCACTATAAGGTCTTAATAACACTTGGAATTTATGAAAATTCTGAAAAAGGCAATTTTTGTAATGGCAGTTTAAAAAAAAGTACTTGGAATTTCAGCCTTTTTGGGTGGGATGGTATTTTTGTCCAGCATCACGATGTTACAAGACTTATTTGACTAGTAACTGTTCATTTGGGTACAGGGTAGGTCTAGAGCATCCTCTGCAAGTAAATATCTTTACCTTTGTTTCCAAAGATGTCTCAAGGTATTACATAATTTAAAGTATATTTTTTGTTAAAAAAATAAGACACCCAGACTTATTAGACAAAGTAATTATTAAAATGTTTTAGTTTACAACACTGCAATGTGGTCATGAATATGTTGTCCATGTTATGTTGAGCCTAATTATTTTCAGAGAATAACCCTGACACATGAACTGACCCTTTCAGCAACTAAGCTCTTTCAGTGGGGAAAATGGAGAATAAGAACAATGATATCCTAGGACAGCGGTTCCCAACCAGGGGTACTAGGACCCCTGGGGGTACTTGGTCTATCCACAGGGGTTACTTGAGAAGGCTCATGAGACCATCGGCTTACTGGTAAATGCACATAAGTGGTATCTCAGGGCAGAGCAAAAGTCAGTTGCTAGTACAGTAACCAATGAAGGTTGGGAACAACTTGCCTAGGCTTCAACAGCTCTGCCATCACTCAATCCAAAAGTGCAGCAATTCAATACATTTCTCGGTGCCTTTTCACATACAGTAGAGAGTCATCAAAAGTAAGACTGATGTCATAATGATATAACACTAATTAACATACAGAACCAACGCATGAGCCATCTTACTAATAATTATATATGTGAATATTAGGTTAATTATTTTATTGGTAATGTCATTTCTTAGATAGATAACAAGAAATTAAATAACAAATTAGGCTGCCTATTATGTTTTGTTTTACTTTACTCTGAATTACTGTTTGTACTGTTTTAAGACAATTCATTGGTCTTCATAGAAAATTTTCTTTCTGATACTACAAACTTAGTATCAGTATACAATGGACAGTGCTGAATTTCATCTGTAGGTTACTGTTGCCATGGTTGTAAGAATTTGAGAAGCCATTAAGTGCAATATGTCCCTCCTTTCAAGTACTTTCAAGAAATCCTCTCTAACATGTCACGCTTTTCTAAAACAACTCCTTGAAACTAATGACAGGACGTATGTCAGAGCCAACATGTCAAATGGAATTTCAGCTAAATGTGTGGAACAGAATGAACAAAAGAACACATTGTTTGGCATATTTGGCAGAACAAAAGGCAGAACATTGATAGCCAAATGACTGATGGGCAAACAACAGCAGCTAAACAGGAAATTTAGTGCACTAAATGTTATGAAATGTAGTCTAATGTTTAGATAATCTTCCAGGAACATTACAAACTGTCATGATTTTTGGTAAACAGGTATTCAGTTTACATCAACCCGCATTTTGGACAGCTAATCAAGTATAACAGGTACATATGGATCTAGTTACACATTAACATTCTGCATTGGAGAGAGAAAGGTGACTTATGCTTACCAATAGGAAGGGCATGGTTGCTCAGAAATAATGCCAGTTATGACCTCTAGAATGAGGTTAGGGCGTAGTGCAGGGTTCGTGCAAAGAAAAAGAGAACATTCGGGTCAAAAGTTTTGAAGGGAATCTTTGCTGCATGTATGAATCTATTTGAGGGGATCAGGGGCAACAAGAGCTGGGCAGTGGAAAAATGTTTTCTGTCTGTAGTGTCACTGTTACAGATTATGTAAAAATTACTTTTATGCTGCACAAGGAAATAGAGTCACTTGTTGTGCCTCATGTTGGCCAAACCCGACAAAGATCCAATTACGAAAACGCTCAAATGACCAAGGAGGAAGCTGTAGCTTGTATGCACACATGCCATGAGAGTTTAACCAAGAGCAAGGGTCCAGGAACGAGGAACTTATTGTCCATGTGAGTAGAGGGGGGAAATGATTGGAATGATAAGAATGAATTGAGTGTTGAGGCAGAAGAACAAAATCTTTAGATATCAGAATTCAACTGACTCACCTGGATAATATAACATGGTATTTACACCATATTTTAACCATTTACATGATAATAAGTTTTTTGAGGTAATGAAATCTGTTTCATTACATTATAAACTGGGTGGTTTGAGACCTGAATACTGATGGGTTGAAAGCCATGGTACATGAGGCAGTATACCACAGGTGAGACAATTTTTTTTTTTTACTTTTGTAATTACGTTACTAACAAGGTTATAATAGCAATAAGGCACATCAGGGGTTTGCGGTATTTAGAAATGTCAAACAGCGTGTTGCCACTGGAGTCAATTGGAATCAGTCTCCTATTCAGTAATTTTAACATTCAACCCACATTGCAATTCCTACTTTTAATGAAGTATTTTTTTTAGTCTAAGAAGTTACATTCTTAGTCTATTTAAGAATCAAATGTGCCATTGTTTGCTATAAATAATTCAACTTGTCAATATTGAAGTTATTCACGCACAGTCATCACTGATAGTAATTTTTAATAGGGAACACAATGAAGCATTAAAATGAATGAACACATGTGCGTCACTCATATCCACTAAGTACTGTGTCTAAAGGATTAATTGGGTAGACCCAACTGCAGCCTTCCCAGCAGCTTTCACCAGTCACGACGCAAGTCGTTTACATGCCTGCGCGCATCAGGGGAGAGACAATATCACGATGACTCAACGTTCTCCTTAGAACAGGGTGTGTAATTGGCTGGGAGTCGGAGAGCACTGCATGATGTCAGAGGCAGGTAGCGGTCCTGATTATTGAACAGAGACTCGGATGACTCACAGTGGAAAATTCTCTATTAATGTTTGCCTCTTCTTTTTTCCCTCCCCTCTGCCTCTGTTCTGACCAATGACGCACACTGTTCCCTGTCCGTCATCCCTCCTTCCCTACCTCTCTCTGACTCCAGACAGCCACGCCAGATTAGACAATTTCATCAATCTAAATATTGACCGTTGCCATTCACAGTTTATGACCCTTGCTCTTCAGGACGTTCGACTGGCTTTCAGCAGCTTCCGCAGAGGCTCGGCTCCTCTAAGTGCCAGAACCGGAATTATTTTGAACGTCAACTGTCTGAATGAAAACAAGACTGTGAAAAGCTCCTGTGGGTCTGTTGTGTGGTCGTTTGTGTGATGTATCTGTTCATCCAGAGCCAAGTGGAGTTAGTTGGCAGGATGGGAGAGACTCCCTGGTCCTTGTCCGCTATATCGCACCTCTGATGGCGAATGTTAACCGCCTCTAATCATGGCTCTGGCAGGGATCTCCACAGACGCCATTTGTGTTGCCGGTTGGTTTCTGGAAGACGCCCAGTGTGAGTGTGGTGGTGATGGTAGAGGGCCAGACGGGGTGATATGAACAGACTGTCAATAGCTGGGAAGACAGGCTGGGTAGGAATACAGACAGGTTGACAAAATGGACAGATCGGAGAGTTGACACACATTTAAAAAAGAGGGTTCCAAAAGTCAGTTTGGCTGACTGGGGTTTTCTTGAACTAATTTGCTCACCCTCTCCATCCCCTCTGGTCTCCTTTTCAAAAAAAGGTTAAGGAGTAGAGAAGGCAAGTTAAATGAGACGGCCCCTCTCCTGTATTTTCTATGTTAGAAATTAAGTTTACTGTGGTCAATCCCAAAATAAATGTCATAGAAATTCAATGAAATGCAATATGTCGGATTGAAAAATGAAAAACATTTTGTAAATTGGACAAAACTAAAGTTAATTCAAAAGGGTTGTGGAGGATTTGAAAGATCTTTCGAAGTAGGATATATACATTTGTGTCCTAGATGAAAGCCGGCAATGGGAGAAAGAAGGATGTGTTTCCATTTGTGTTGCAATTAATTCTTCAACCACTTGATTATATGTTTCTGGCTCACAAAGAAGAGAGGACAGAGGATCTTGGATTAACTTTTACAGAACGAAAAATCTCCAGAGTATCGGAAACCATTTTTTGCTCCACACTACCACCTCACTAAAAAATAATCCTCAAACTACTTCTTAATAATCTGTTCCTGAAAAGGTTGCCAAATAATCTTTGTGTAACAGAGTTGAGAATGTGTAAACTCACTCTAGCTAGCTTGAAATGTGGGGCTGTCACACAATGTAGAACCAATTTATTGGCAGTACATTGACATCAGTATCACTGGTGCCATGACCCGGACCGGCAAAACTCACAGCCACACAATAATTCTAGAAATACTCCATAGTCTCCTCTAAAATATTACTTTCATTCCTTAACCTCCCCTCACTGTTGTTCTGAGGCCCACCCTGTCAGAACTAGTCGACAATACTGCTGGGACTTACTATTAGTGTTGTTCGCCACTAATACTCCAGCCAAAAGATACTGCAGCTGGGTTGGACAGAGACAAGAGAACCACCACACTGGACCACCATCCAACAGCCATGATCGAGCAAGTTCCAAACTGACCGAGAAACTGACAGAAACAAACCAAATATGAGACAGACAGTCACAGCCAACAGCAGTCAACAGCAGGTGTTAGTGTGTTTGCATGTGTGTGTGTAGGTGCCTGCATGAGTGTCTAAATGTTAAGAGCGGCCTGCAGCCATCCTGACAGTGCTCGATGGGGGGTGATTAGGCTATGCCATCCCACTGGCTACACAGCAAGGCTCAGATACTGAGCGAAACTACGAAGGAAGGATTATTATTAGCCAACACCATGATTAGCAATCGGCTTAACGACACGCTGTTCTCATTGCGGGGAGAAACTCATCCAAAATGGATGACCTGAGGGTGATTTGAAATGGAATATCCTTTTAGTTTAGCCCAAACTGTCTGGTTAAGCTAGCTGGCAGGCTAACAGTGCCATTCAGGAGTACACATTAAATTAAGCCCATTACATGCTGTCCTATTTGAAAATAACACAAATATGACATTATGCAGTATATTTCGATGCTTTAGATTTACATGTAAATTATCATGCTTTACATTTGATATGTCTTTTTTTTAATCATTTGCCAAATCAGAGGAAATGGTGCTGTGATCTGAATATACTCCACACTTTAATATATTACAATGTGTCCTTTTAGAATGGTAGATGGATACAGCTGTTTTCATAATATGAATTTTCGTTCAGATGCCATTTTGTGTATATTAGATTATTTTTATAGATTAATTGTATCGTGTAGTGGGTGCGGTGCTTTGCAGAGTGAATGGCAGGAATAGGGCTGCTTTTTCTGGCTCATTGCTCTGAAATAGCTCTCCCAGTGTCATTGTCACCGTGGCATGTCTGTAGATAGAGACCATCTCTCTCGTGTTTCGCTCTCTCCCAGCCTGCGCCACGGAGCAGGGAGCCCCCACGCCACTGCTTCCCTGGAGCTGGGTGTGGGGGATGGTAAGGTGGGACGGAAAACGCGAGGAAAGAGGGGAGGAGGGAGAAAAGGGTGTGGGGCGGGGGTCGATAGAGGCTGCCAGGCTCGTGGAGAGGCGGCGGAATTCTGCAGGTTGCCACGGTGAGCCAGTCGATAGCGTATTGAGCACTTAGCTGCCGCAGCATGAGCGGAGGAGTGGAGAGGGAAAGAGGGGAGACAAGGTAGGAGATAGAAAGAAAGAAACAGTGTTTGCTCCTCGGTGGATGTAGCCGAGCGCGCGCACACCCACAGACACACAGGCAGGCATGTGTACGCACCCAAACCCATTCAAAACCCATCATCCACTCACAGAAGATATGAACCAGACTGCATCAGATCGGCTATAGCCTGCGTTGGATTAATGCACCGCTCAATGGACACTTGTGTATGCGATCGCTTCCTTAATGCTAGGTGCCAGATCCCTTCTCTGTTGTGTGTATGTGTGTGCCTGCCTAACACCTCCTGTGTCATACAAATGGTGAGTTTCTGGTCCGCCTGTGTTGAGGGAACAAGGCCATTGATTGGAGTACCTTACGCCGTGGCGCACGCGCCTCTCAATGGTGTCCTGTGGGGGAGCAAATTTGCCTATTTTGATAGAATTTTAATTTTCCGGAGGTGGTCTGGAAAGACGGATGAAGGGAGGGGGGAGAAACGGGGCGTTTCATTTATCCAGCTAAAAAGCGCCAGCCTCCTCTGCGGCAAGGGAGTGGATTCACGAATATGTTTTACGTCAAAAATTGTAATTATCCAATAATTAGTTTCAAACAAAGAAATGGGAACTGGCCCACAACATGCCTTCTGGTTTGCATAGGAAAATAGACTCTGTTGTTACACCCTATATCCTGAGCAATTACATTTTATTTTGAATATTTTTCATTGCCATACATCGGAAAAGAAAGATACATAATTCTACCATCATTTTTATCATTCTACTTATTTTAGTAGATTTTGTTTTTGTTATATTCCATATCATTTAACACCCTATGTAGATCCCTACAAAATAATTGCACTATATCACATAATAATACATAAGACCTTTTTTTACTTACTATTATACATTTTTTAAACATAGTTACAATGCACTAGTACTGAATAAAGCTGTTTACTGGATATTCCATTTGGATAGCCTTTGCCTGGCCTTTTCACATACATTTTTATAGGACTTCCTTCATGACTCTGCCCCCATCCGTTATTCACTTCCTATCCAAAATTATACCCTATTTTCTAGAAAGTGCACTACGTTTTACAGGCCATGCTCAAAAGTAGTGCACTATGTAGGGGATAGCATGCCATTTAAAAGAACAGCATTGTATTCATCTTGACCTTTTCTTTCTCTTGACTTTGCCTGTCTGTCTGCCTCTCTGGGTCTGTGCTTTTGACATGTGCCTACATTTTCACCACTGTACATCCCTCACCCTGGGATACACTGTAGGGAGAGGGAAAGTTAGAAAATGAGTCAGGGAGAGAAAGCCAAAGGGAGAAAGAGAGACAAAAGAGAGAGTTTGGGAAAGAGAGACAAAAGAAAAAATAGGGAGAGTCAGAAAGAGAGAGAGAGTTAAAGTCAGAGAGACAGAGAGTCAGAAAAGTGAAGTGGAGATGGAATAAAATGGGAATAAAAAAGAGACGAGAGGGCCACAGAGCGATATGAAGAGACATCAATAGGCAGACAGCAACGAAGCCCTGCACAGTTTTTCCGAATGAACAATGGCATCCCTCCCCATCCCTCCATCCGTCTGTCCCCACTAATAGGTCCCCTCAAGCCTTTCCTTTCCAGGCCCTCTCTTTGCCTCCCTCTAAAGATCTTCTCGAAAATGCATTCCTGTTTTTCGTCACATCCCTTCTTGTTTTAAAACCATCTCAGTGACATCTTCCCCATTTGACACATCCTACTTTAAACCAGCCCTCTGCCTAGTGTCCTGTTCCATCTCTTCAAGTTTTTCTAAGGAAGTCCTGCCTCTGTTCACTCTCAAACGACATATGGACAGACCGTCGGTGTGAACTCCTGATCCTGAAGCTCCTGCTGGTGTTCAATTTCAACGCCTCCTCGCTCCCTGAAGGAGTCACCAGGATGAAGGGGGGATGGAGGACCCCCGAAACATCATTAAACCAGTGGGTTCCTTTGATGGCGTGCCTGTTGTCCCTTGACCCGGTCCGCCTCCATTGTTTGTCCGGTAATCACGTTAACCAACAAGGGGCCCCCCGCCCCCAGCACGTCCCCTCTCGACGATGAACAGGGGGTCATTAGCGGTGGTCAAGTTCGTTACGACACAAGCCGTCTCGTTACGATGTTGGAGAAGGCAAGAGAGGACAGGGAGTGGATGAAGACGAAGGGGCTAACGAGAAGGGTGGGATGGCCCGAGGAAAGCGGGTGGCGAGCACAAAATGCAGATGTGTGGAACACGCGCATTAATGTAAGCATACCGGGAGAAACTCAACCAAACACACATAAACAGGCAGGAAAGTGCGCCCATTACACGTGCATTCAAACGCGCGCACGCATACACACTCATCCTTCAATGTGAGCCCTGTACAAAAGCCAGCAGTGGAAGGGTTGGTCAGGAGCCAGTTTAGGGCTGTCTGCAGAATCATAAGTTAGGGGCCTTGTGCAAATCCGTGCAGCCTGGGAGAGTAACCCGAGACAGATTTGGCAGGGGATGGACCGCTCTCACAGACACAGGCAGATGAACAGACAGAGAAACACACACACAAAGACACACACATGGACACACACACACAGACACACACGTGGACACACACACGGACACACACACAGACACACAGACAGATCTGTCCCATAAATCTAAGGCGCCTCAATGAGGGCCGGAAACCCAAGGACAGCTCCAACACGTAGAGTAGACAGACCCAGGGGCGCTGGTCCCACGCCACTGTGGGTGTGTGTGTTCTAGCAAGAGTGTGTGAGCGTCTTCCAGTTCAGGCCTTTTCAAATATTTCCGTGCTATAGACCCAAACCAAGGCCTTCCTCTTGGGACTAATTAGAAGAAGAAAAAATCATTTACCAAAGCTTATTTATATTTCTGTGAAACACTGATCTACCAACCTAACACAGTGACTCTGGACCTTTTTTGGGGCTCAGGCACTCTTTTTGTGATAGCACATTAGTTGGGGACACCTTCATATGCAGAACCTGACTCGAGTGATGTAAAAAGCATTTTACTATGACTTTGGCACGGCATGTCTCAATGAACCAAGTCCCAGAGGAGGAACATTTATTAAATGCCCATCTCTTGGCATGTCTTTAGAGGGACTTTTTTTTTAGGTTAATTTCCGGCAATTCTACACAATTGGTAACAGGGCAGAAATACTTTTTGCTTTTGCAGCTTTAAAGGTAATATCCTGCAGTTCTACAAACATTTTAATAGGGCAGAGAGAAAAAAAGGCAGTTATTTTGTGTATTTTGGACAAATACAATTATCTTTTATTATTCCTTACAATAGGCGAATTATTAACAAGTTTGTACAACAGTATATAAAACACATGATAAAATGTTTTTATGTATGATAATAGTTCTCTACATAATAAACTACATAAAAATAGCAGCACTCCAAAAAAACATTTCACAAAACTAACTAAATCCTTCATTCCAAGCAGACACTTTGTTCTTCAAGTGAAACCTCTAGCAAAGCTCTAAATTTCTTTCAGGGTACAAAGAATTTCAGTCTGAGCCCATTTTGCAGCATATTCCACTTCTTTAGGACAAAGAAGTCAAGGCAGTTTTACCTAGTTCAGATAATCATTGGCTAATCAAGTAGTAACCAATCCTGTGTTCTTGTGGTTTAATTACTTGTGAGATATTAACTATTAGGTATTCCCAAAGTATCTGCAAGAGATCTTTGTAATGTGTGCTTCCCCTATCTGGCATACAGAGGACCATCCTACATACAACATATGATGGTGAGTCGTAAAACTATCCCCAGACATAAATGAAGGACACAGTGAAAGACAGCATACAATGTTTTAACTGTAGAAGCTACGTATGTTACAAATGATATATGACTGCAGAACACTATATGTTCTGCAGTCACATATCATTTACCACATACCTATGGCCCAAAACAGAAACTTGAATATAATCTTCTCTATTTAGCCTTTGGGTAGTTCTATAAATACTATATAAAAAAACATAATTGGTAGATACCAATTTCTATGTGTCATAGCATTTAACCCTAAACGTATTTCACAAATTCCTTGGCCAAAAGCATGGAATGTTTTGTTGTTGGTAATAAAACAAAATTAAAAAGTCAAGGAAAACTGTTGTTCATGTTGTGGTTCAACAGTTTAAACATCAGTGAAAATATTTCGGTATCTTCAGGTAACTATGTGTTAAGGAAATATGATTGAAATATGATTGAATTGAATAGGGTAATTTAGATTAATCAAAAGTCTTTACCAGACCAACATTAAATAGATTTGCTCTACCTTCAAATGTCATTTTTCCACAGTTCATTTTGTATTTACCTTTCCTGGAAAATATTTACTTTATCCAGAGAAACTTACATACATTATTGATGGGTCATCATAGCCAATAACTCCAATAGAAAGACTTTTATAGGAGTAAGCTAGTCTGTACCAACTGTTAAATTGCTGACATCGGAGGCTACTTGCAACCGATGTTAGGAGACAAGTAGCCTATGGAGTTCTATGGAGTAACTAGCCCATTCTGTTGATTCTGAAAAAAATATTGCAATCAGAACATTTTCAGATGAGATATACATAAAAAAAATGCCTTGATTCCTCCACGAACGGCCACAGGTCTGTGGACCTGTTTTTGACAACGGCTGTTCTGAGTGTGAAAGGGAATAAGCGTGAGAGAGAGTGTGTATGTGTAATGCTTTTCCTGTGTGTGTTCGCGTGTGTGGGTGTGTGTAGTGTATTCTGCGTGTGTACACATCAGCATACCGCAGGTCCTTAATTGTTTGCTATTCCTTGTGCTTCTTTGTGCTTGTGTGAAGTGGGTGTTGATGGAAACATAGTTTGCATACAGTAGCACCTAGCCTAAATTCATATTTGCATAGGTGTGCATAGCCATGCGGCCATATGTTTGTTAGTTGTTTTTCAATGAGTGGTTTGAATCAGTATTCAAGTCCCTCCCCATCTCTGTCTGTTGTGTGAAAAAACACCCTCTCTTTCTCTCTTTCCGTTGTAAAAAAAAATACAACTCATCTCTCTCTGTCTGCTCTCTCTCACACTTTCTCTTTTTGATCTGTTCCTTTTGATTGACCCTCTGTCTCTCTCCTTCTCTCCCTATCTCAACCTCCTCCAGCTAAGCAGTGTGAGGTTTCCTCTAGTCAGTCAGGGAGAGCCAAGGGTGGGGGGAGGGGGAGGGAGGGAGAAGAGGGGAGCGCCGGAGCGTGAATTATGGATTTTGAAGGATTTCCCATTGCTGCGGAAGTTCAGAGAGGGAGAGAAAGAGAAAGGGGGAGGCGGGGGAGGCGGGGGGGGGGGGGGGTCGGGGGATAGAGAGAGGAAACTTTGCACAGGTTCCAAAAAACACTGGAGGAATGAAAAAAAAAAAACCTTGCCTTAGGGGAGGTGAGGAAGGGAGCGGGGAGGCGAAGGTCTGGCTGACCAATTCCAAGCACCTCTTTTTCCATCGCTTTGACTTTGTCTCTTTTCTCTGGACAGCACTGAAAACAACCTGCCTGTGTCAGGTGTGAATGTGAATGCTAAATCATGTGTGGCATGGTCTCAAAACACTGTTATCTTGAAAGGGGTTTTTAAGAGGGCAATAAGAAACATGGTTGGATAGCCGAACAGCCACAGGCTATAATACACACACAGACAAACACACAAAGGCACTCAGACACACAGCGACACACACATACACGCACATGCACACACATGCACACACATGCACACACATGCACACACATGCACACACATGCACACACATGCACACCAGAGCAGGACCAATGCATTTGGGAAAACAGCTCATTTCATGCATTTCAACACATTTTGCCATGGAGAAATGAAAATGAATGTGCTGCTTTAGCGTTCATCTAATTCGCTTGTAAACATTTTGCCACGAAGCTGAGAACTGTTGCGACATTTAATCATAATGAAAAAAAAGTTGCATCATTTATTTGTTGGGGGCATCCAGGAAGTCGCGGGAACCAGTGCATGTGACGTGCCTGCCCATTGGATGTAACACACACAACACGCATGCACCTTTGCTGATATCAAGTCTCTGACGGAAAATAAATGTCATCCCATCATTCCCAATCTGCATAAATACATACAATAAACAAATTAAGATACTGCGCCTATTAATCATTTAGTGTTCTGTAGTAATTTAGTGTTCTGCAGTCATATAGTGTTCTGCAGTCATATAGTATACAGCAGTCATATAGTGTTCTGCAGTCAAATAAATTGTTCTGCAGTCAAATATAGTGTTCTGCAGTCATTTAGTATACTGCAGTCATATAAGTGTTCTGATCTCATATATAGTGTTCTGCAGACATATATAGTGTTCTGCTATCATATATAGTGTTCTGCAGACATATATTGTGTTCTGCAGTCATATATAGTGTTCTGCAATCATATATAGTGTTCTGCAGACATATTGTGTTCTGCAGTCATATATAGTGTTCTGCAGTAATATAGTGTTCTGCAGTCATATAGTCTTCTGCAGTCATATAGTGTTCTGCAGTCATATAGTTTTCTGCAGTCATATAGTGTTCTGCAGTCATATAGTGTTCTGCAGTCATATAGTGTTCTGCAGTCATATAGTTTTCTGCAGTCATATAGTATACTGCAGTCATATAGTGTTCAGCAGTCATATAGTGGTCTACAGTCATATAGTGTTCTGCAGTCATATAGTGCTCTGCAATCATATACAGTGTTCTGCAGTCATATATAGTGTTCTGCATTCATATAGTGTTCTGCAGTCATATAGTGTTCTGCAGTCATATAGTTTTCTGCAGTCATATAGTTTTCTGCAGTCATATAGTGTTCTGCAGTCATATAGTATACTGCAGTCATATAGTGGTCTACAGTCATATAGTGTTCTGCAGTCATATAGTGCTCTGCAATCATATACAGTGTTCTGCAGTCATATATAGTGTTCTGCATTCATATAGTGTTCTGCAGTCATATAGTATACTGCAGTCATAGTATGTTCACAGTTTTTCATGATTGCTAAAATACTTTGAATAAAATTGGAGTCAAATCTATTTCCATTATAACCCAATGTGCCCAGCAGTATTATTCATTTGCAAAACAATTAGTCGTTTGTCATTGCTTTCACACCAATGTCAATGCTAAGCATATTTTGTCCCAGCAGTACACAGAACTCTCTAAAAAAATTCTAAAATTCAGTTGAATGCATCATGTCAAACAAAATTCATACATTTGGTCACAGCTGATACAAACCACTCCCTTTAATTTATTCTGCAAATATAAAAAAAATATTTGCACCATTCTTCAATAGGAAATCAATCCTTACTTATAAAAGAGGTCACCTATGAGTTGCTATTTGCAAGAATGGGCCAACCAAGGAGAACGGATGAGGGGTTCAGGTGAGTGGTGTTGGAGCACCTGAAAGTGGAGTAGAAAGAATAAATATTTTAGATGAAATTCATCCCACAGTTATTGACCACGTTGTCATTCATGGCCATTTCATTAGTGAGGCGGGCAGGACAATGTCAGCAGATTTGCTCTGGTATCAGTGGAAAGAATATTCAGGAATGACAGTAAAACTGCTATTCACCAATGGTTGCCATCCAACTTGATGGAGCTTGAGCAATACTGAAAAGAAGAACGGGCCAAAGATTGTTGTTTCAAAGCTGGTAGAAACATATCCAAATAGGCTGATGGCTATTTGCAACAAAATGTCCTGCTAAATATTGACTAAAGGGGGTGAATAATTAATGCAATCAATTATTGAATGTTTTATATTTGTAATTAATTTAGAACCATTTTTAGATTAGATTTTTAACTTTGACATGTTGATCAGTGGCAAAAACCCTTAATTATACCTATTTTCATTTCATGTTGTAACAAAATAATATGTGGCAAAGTCCAAGGTGGTGAAAACTTTTGAAAGCCACTGTACGTATTCTACTGTATGAGGATATTATAGTAATATAAAAACACAGTATGGTATAGCAATGTAACTTACTTATTGTCATTCTTGAATATTTGTTCTATTGATATTACAATTAAGCAACTGATATTACCCAGCTTCTCTCATGGAAAGGCCATGACTGACAACATAGTGTGTGGCACAAATATAAACTATTTTTAAATCAACATTTTTAATCTTAAACTATAGATCCCCTTTGAGCTATTCCACACGCACATTTCTGAAACCCTCTTAGGCCTCGATCACACCTACAGCGTCAATGCGCTGTAATAAACCAAAAGTTAATTAATTTAAAATGGAACACTGTGATTGGCTTGCAGCAATGCTGTGCAGAAGCAGTTGCAGAAATATTTTTGTGTATGCGTTGGATTTATCCAACATATACCTGAAATTGTATGTGTGGAAGCAGGGCGAAAGTAGTAACGAATGGTGAATGTCGAACTTTTCTTGCACTTATAGCAAAGTTTCTCTTATACTTTGTTATAACATACAGTGGGGAGAACAAATATTTGATACACTGCCGATTTTGCAGGTTTTCCCACTTACAAAGCATGTAGAAGTCTGTAATTTTTATCATAGGTACTCTATAAACGGTGAGTGGCGGAATCTAAAACAAAAATCCAGAAAATCACATTGTATGATTTTTAAGTAATTAACTTGCATTTTATTGCATGACATAAGCATTTGATACATCAGAAAAGCAGTACTTAATATTTGGTACAGAAACCTTTGTTTGCAATTACAGAGATCATATGTTTCCTGTAGTTCTTGACCAGGTTTGCACACACTGCAGCAGAGATTTTGGCCCACTCCTCCATACAGACCTTCTCCAGATCCTTCAAGTTTCGGGGCTGTCAGTGGACAATACAGACTTTCAGCTCCCTCCAAAGATTTTCTGTTGGGTTCACGTCTGGAGACTGGCTAAGCCACTCCAGGACCTTGAGATGCTTCTTAAGGAGCCACTCCTTAGTTGCCTTGTCTGTGTGTTTCGGGTCGTTGTCATGCTGGAAGACCCAGCCACGACCCATCTTCAATGCTCTTACTGAGGGAAGGAGGTTGTTGGCCCAGATCTCGCGATACATGGCCCCATCCATCCTCCCCTCAATACGATGCAGTCGTCCTGTCCCCTTTGCAGAAAAGCATCCCCAAAGAATGAACAGGGGGACCTTGTGTGCGCTGCAGGATTTTAATCCATGACGGCATAATGTGTTACTAATGGTTTTCTTTGAGACTGTGGTCCCAGCTCTCTTCAGGTCATTGACCAGGTCCTGCCGTGTAGTTTCTGGGCTGATCCCTCACCTTCCTCATGATCATTGATGCCCTATGAGGTGAGATTTTGCATGGAGCCCCAGAATGAGGGAGATTGACTGTCATCTTGAACTTCTTCCATTGTCTAATAATTGCGCCAACAGTTGCTGCCTTGTGACCAAGCTGCTTGCCTATTGTCCGGTAGCCCATCCCAGCCTTGTGCAGGTCTACAATTGTATTCCTGATATCCTTACACAGCTCCCTGGTCTTGGCCATTGTGGAGAGGTTGAAGTCTGTTTGATTGAGTGTGTGGACAGGTGTCTTTTATACAGGTAACAAGTTCAAACAGGTGCAGTTAATACAGGCAATGAGTGGAGAACAGGAGGGCTTCTTAAAGAAAAACTAACAGGTCTGTGAGAGCCGGAATTCTTACTGGTTGGTAGGTGATCAAATACTTATGTCATGCAATAAAATGCTAATTAATTATTTAAAAATCATGTGATTTTCTGGATTTTTGTTTTAGATTCCGTCTTTCACAGTTGAAGTGTACCCATGATAAAAATTACAAAATTGTCAGTGTATCAAATACTTGTTCTCCCCACTGTATATATATTTTTGATAGTTACTAACTACTCTGTTAATAGTACATATTTCAGAAAATGTATTGTGCTAGCACATCATGTTTGACAGCCCATAATATAATCTCCCTCTAAAATTAAAAGCTTGGAGGTTATTTCAAAACTAAATAGTCAAGGTAGTACTGATAGTAGCTCATTCAACAATGACACCAACTGCTGAGATTGCGAAAACAGGTTGGGGACTTTCACCGACTGATTGAAGAGCTTCAACATTTAGGAGAGGAATTTCATAGCTACTTTCGTATGGACCAAGGTCAGTACAATCAACTGTTCCAGTTGGTAGAACCACGGCCCAAAATGGGCACCAATAGTGCGACTTCATTTGTAAAGTTGAAAACCTGGTCATTTGTCTCTGGTAAGAAAAATGTAATTGATTTGTAGTGTTTAATGACCAAAATTGGGAACTAAACAATCTAAAGGAAAGGGCTTGTGATAAAGCCCATGTTATGTAATTTTCATTAGAAATGGGACTCATAGAAGGATGAAAAGTCTATTAAGTCTAAAAAAAACATATGGTTATGTTAGCAAGCTGCTAGCTAGCCAATAATTGGTAGCCTATGTATGTTGGTACCTGACACACAATATGCTTAGCAAATTCTCTCTATTTTATAAAAAGCAGCATACAGCATCTGTGGAGAATGCTATAGGTGTGATTGATGTGTTACCTCCCCCCTTGCTTGGGCCATTCTTGCAAATAGCAACTCATAAGTACATAATTTTTTGCATGAATAAGGATTGTTTGCTGATTGAAGAATTGTGTAAAGTCGTTTTGCATACGTGCAGATGAGGTTCACATTCAAAGGAGTTGTCTGTTCACACATTCAAGGGAGTAGTCAGACCAAATGTTTCAATTTTGTTTGACATGATTTACATAACTGAGTTTAGTGTCATTTTTAGAGAGTTGTGTTAACAGTTAAAAATGTTAACACCACTGACATTGTGTGTGAAAGCAATGAGAATTTAATGTTTTTATACAAAGTATACTGCTGTACTTATTAGGTTAAGTATAATGGAGATCAACTGGACCCTAGTTTCATTAAAAGTATTTTTGCAAATGAGAAAAACGAATACTAGAAAAGGATATGTTGAGCAAGCACGTTAACCTATTTTTACCGCTTTGGTACTGTTTTTATTAAAGGAATATCTCTATTTTTCAACCTGAGGCCTTTTTCTCTGACTATCTAGCATAATCCTGGAGTTTGGAAACACTTTTTCTTCTTTATTATTACAGTTTTGAGTTAAAGATTTTAAAGGAAGCCTGTCTCCAGGCTAGAATGGGAGAGAACGGGGCAACTGATATATGGTTTGAAAATATATGGTACACAAGTTTTTCCAAAACGGGAAGGCCAGGGCATATTGATATAGGACTCTGTATGTTCTCTGAAAACTTTCCAAAACGTGCATTGTATCAATGGTTATCGCTGTTTATTCTTTTGGGATAATGTGTTGTGGTAGCTAATGCAGCGCAGATGAATCTGTTGGCGAGGAGGCTAGATCCAGTCACAGGCTTTGTTTACAAAACTGTAGCACACGTTAGCTAGTAGTATATTCGTGTCTGTTTACCAGCAGCTAATACAACTTATAATTTTTGTTTGACGAACGATGGAGCACAAAAACGATTGGATGCCTGAAGAAGCCCACTATTTTGACAGCAACGCCTACAGGTTTGAGCCAGAGTATACAGACAAGGAATTAGAAGCAATGGATGAGAGCTAGAGATGAAGAAGGTCTGCAACTAGCCATCGTCGCGGCCTAGGCTAGACCAAGAACTTCGGGGGACTTTTGGTGTTCTTGCCAGAGGTGCAAGCAGATGGCCAGCGTGGAGGACAGTTTGTGCTGTAAGAATTTAGATTTATTGCTACCTAATGCCATCAAGAACCTAGATGTGTCTGTGGATGTGTCTCAATCGGCTCCAGTGTGCGCAACAGACGGCAATGACTTTCAGGCTTGCAGGCATGTAATTGCTATTTGGTCAATACTGTTGCAAGCCATTTACTACGGCATTGGTATGTGGAGCCTGTACTGAAATTACTACTACCTAGCATTAACGCGATTTCTCCTATTTGGAACGGCCATGTCAGTTATTTAATTTTAATGAATGAAAATTAAATGAAGCCTCCCCAAAGTAGGTGTAATTTCATAATAGGGTAATGAATAGGATTTGGCCCCACATACCTGTACTCCAGGGTTGCCTGGTTGCGATGCATATTCGACATGGGGAACAGACATACAGGTGCTGGTCATAAACTTAGAATATCATCAAAAAGTTGATTTATTTCAGAAATTCCATTCAAAAAGTGAAACTTGTATATTATATTCATTCATTACACACGGACTGATATATTTCAAATGTTTATTTATTTTAATTGTGATGATTATAACTGACAACTAATGAAAATCCCAAATTCAGTATCTCAGAAAATTTGAATATTACTTAAATTATTTTTAGAAATGTTGGCCAACAGAAAAGTATGAACATGAAAAGTATGAGCATGTACAGCCCTCAATACTTAGTTGGGGCTCCTTTTGCCTGAATTACTGCAGCAATGCGGCGTGGCATGGAGTCGATCAGTCTGTGGCACTGCTCAGGTGTTATGAGAGCCCAGGTTGCTCTGATAGTGGCCTTCAGCTCTTCTGCATTGTTGGGTCTGGCGTATCGCATCTTCCTCTTCACAATACCCCATAGATTATCTATTGGGTTAAGTTCAGGCGAGTTTGCTGGCCAATTAAGAACATGGATACCATGGTCCTTAAACCAGGTACTGGTAGCTTTGGCAATGTGTACAAGTGCCAAGTCCTGTTGGAAAATGAAATCTGCATCTCCATAAAGTTGGTCAGCAGCAGGAAGCATGAAGTGCTCTAAAACTTCCTGGTAGACAACTGCGTTGACCTTGGACCTCAGAAAACACAGTTGACCAACACCAGCAGATGACATGGCACCCCAAACCATCACTGACTGTGGATACTTTACACTGGACTTCAAGCAACGTGGATTCTGTGCCTCTCTTCCTCCAGACTCTGGGACCTTGATTTCCAAAGGAAATGCAAAATTTACTTTCATCAGAGAACATAATTCAGCAGCAGTCCAGTCCTTTTTGTCTTTAGCCCAGGCAAGACGCTTTTGACACTGTGTCTTGTTCAAGAGTGGCTTGACACAAGGAATGCGACAGCTGAAACAAATGTCTTGCATACGTCTGTGCGTGGTGGTTCTTGAAGCACTGACTCCAACTGCAGTCCACTCTTTGTGAATCTCCCCCACATTTTTGAATGGGTTTTGTTTCACAATCCTCTCCAGGGTGCGGTTATCCCTATTGCTTGTACACTTTTTTCTACAACATCTTTTCATTCCCTTCGCCTCTCTATTGATGTGCTTGGACACAGAGCTCTGTGAACAGCCAGCCTCTTCAGCAATGACCTTTTGTGTCTTGCCCTCCTTGTGCAAGGTGTCAATGGTCGTCTTTTGGACAGCTGTCAAGTCAGCAGTCTTCCCCATGATTGTGTTGCCTACAGAACTACAGACCATTTAAAGGCCTTTGCAGGTGTTTTGGGTTAATTAGCTGATTAGAGTGTGGATGGAGTGTTTACATCAATCTGTTGGACGATGAGTCAAAGTCTCATACCTTCAGGGTCAGAGAACAGAAGTGATCCTTGAGCTGGATGTAATTTTAATATCACAACTGGGAACCGCACATTGTCGAACCATTGTGATGAAATCCCGTAAATTCTGATTGTTGCTAGCAAGTACATTCCAATGTGAGGTCAGCACTGTAGTTGAAAAGGCACCTCTCCCACAAACAGCACTGTTAGCTCAATAAAATAGTTTGGTTTCACGTAGAACATAACCATTGATACAAGGCTAGTTTTTGGGGGGAAAAGTCAGGAGAACATACACAGACCAATAGCAATATACCCTGCCCTTCCCATTTGGGAAAAATAAATGTATCATGCATTTTCGAACGCTAAATCAGTTGCCCCTTTCGCCCCCATTGTAGCCTGGAGAGAGGCTTTCCTTTAAAAAATCTAACAAACTCAAAACTGTAATTATAAAAAAAAATTGTCTCTACGGTCCAGGATTATTCTAGATAATCAGAAAAAGGGACCCAGGTTTAAAAATAGAGAACCTTTCATTTCAGTATGATGTGAAATTTCAAGAACTCTTTGTATAAAACACCAAAAGGGACAGTATTGTTTCAATTCAGAACTGTACATTGTGCAATTGTTTTGTTTCTAGATGTAGATAAGTCTGGGCATCCCTGCTTAGACTGCTGCCCCCGCAACCCGGCCCCGGATAAGCGGAAGATGATGGATGGATGGATGTAGATAACAATTAGTTAAAAACATAAGACCAAATGTTTACATGATAAGGGAAATATATATATATTTTTACAGACAGTCCATTCCTAATCTTTTTAATGTACTATATATATATCAAAAATACATAATCGTAAAAATCTCCAAATTGGAAAACTGTCCTGTGGTCTGACAAATCAAAATTTGAAATTATTTTTTGGAATCAGGGACGCTGCATCCTCCAGGCTAAAGAGGAGAGGGACCATCCGGGTTGTTATCAGCACATAGTTCAAAAGTCAGTATCTGTGATGGGATGGGGGTGCATAAGTGCACATGAAATGGGTGACCTGCACATCTGTGTAGGCACCATTAAAGCTGAACATTATATGCAGATTTTGGAAAAAACATATGCTGCCATCCAGATTACATATTTTTCAATGAAGGCAAGGCCTTCATTGTCACCAAGACAATGCAAAACCACATTCTGCACATGGCTCCGTAGCATGGCTCTGTTGCATGGCTCCGTAGTAAAACAGTCTGGGTACTAAACTGGCCTGCCTGCAGTCCAGACCTGTCACCCACTGAAAACATTTGGCGCATTATGAAACAAAAAATACGACAAAGGAGACCACAAACTGTTGAGCAGCTGAAATCAAGCAAGAATGGGAATACATTTCACAAGCTACAGCAACTGGTCTCCTCAGTTCCAAAACACTTACAGAGTATTGTTAAAAGACGAGGTGATGCAGCACAGTGGCATGCCCCAGTCCCAACATTTTTGAAACGTGTTATTGGCATCAAATTCAAACTGGGCATAAAATAAAAATTATTCTTCGTTTTAAAATTTGATATGCTGTCTTTGTACTATTTTCAATTAGATGTGGAGATAAATGATTTGCACATTATTGCATTTATATTTTACACAGCGTCCCAACCTTTTTGGAAACGGGGTTGTAATTGCATTATAATTATGTTGCTATTTTACACATGAAAATCCTTTTATACTTAAAAACATATGTGTTAGACAAATCAATTCACTGTCTAGAGTGTCCCCAAACTTTTTATTGATCAAATCCAAAGTAATCCTAGGTTACTTTTGATTTTCAAATCGACCCCAGTGTTTAACAACAACAAAACCACCACTCCTCCCGGTTTGAGGGGATCTGGAATTGATTGCAAATATATACTTTTGCCATCAAAATATACAAATGGTACCTAATAATGATACAGTGAATTTTATTAGAAAAATGTTGCGAAAGTATGACAATCCAAATTGAGCTCAGATGCTTTCTGTTTCCTGATCATCCTTTAGATGCTTCCAGTATTTGATTGGAGCCCACCTGTGGCAAATTCAATTGAATGAGTGCAAAAATGAGCGCGCTGTAAACCTTGGAGATAGAGATAGAATTTTGTCAATGCATAGATGTGCAGAAAGTTATGACAAATGTTGTATTGCAAGTTCCCTTGAGGACAGTGGGCTCCATCATTTTGTAATGGAAGATGTTTGGAACGACTCCTTCCTATAGCTGTTCGTCTGGAAAAACAAAGTAAGCATTCAAAAAGCACCTTGATCAGAGAGGTGACCCGGAATCCAATGACCACTTTAAGAGAGCTGCAGTTTCTTTGCAGAAATGGGAGAACCTGCTAGAAGAACAAACATCTCCGCAGCATTCCATCAATCAGGCTGGACACAGGGGACTAACAGAGCAGTCCTTCAAGGACCTCAGACCAGGGTGAAGATTAATCTTTCAGCATGACAACGAGCCGAAGCACATAGCCAAGACAACACTGGGATGGCTTTGGGACAGCCAACGCCTGAACTTTGCCAGTGAACGTCTGTGGAGAGAAATGAAGATGACAGTGCAATGGCACTTCCCATCCAATCTGAAAGAACTTGAGCAAATCTACTATTACTGCATTAGAAATGAATTTAAATCCAATTCCAGGTGTGCAAATTGGTAGATGCATACCCAAGAAGACTCAAAGCCATGATGGCTACCAAAGACACTTCTACAAATGACCAAACCAAGGGTCTGAATATGTATGAAATCAGATATTTAAGCTTTTGGCACAAATAAAAAAAAAAAAAACTTGTTTTCACTTTGTCATTATGGAGTATTGAGTGTAGATTGATGACAAAACATTTTAAATCCTTTGTAAATGAATTCTATAATAGAAAAACATTTGGAGGAAGCAAAGCGCTCTGAATTCATTCCAAATGCTCAGAGCTGCCCTATTGCTTGTATAAAATCCATTACCGTAGCGATGTGTGATCCGGCCTTATATACCACAGCTTTCAGGCTGTTGGAATTCAGGGCACAAACCACCCTGTTTATACCAGTAAATAATCATCTTGAGTATTCTTCACTACATTTCTGGAAACACATCGGAGTCTAAAATGGTTCTAAGTGGTAAAAAGTGTGTGTTGCAATAGGGTTTATTTAAGCACTACCCAACTGTTTCACAGGAAACAAATCCTATGTGGAAGAAGCACTCTAGGGGGACTGACTGTTTTGATACGGTGTGTGTGTGTTTTGTACTGAGAACAGCAGGTGTTCGGATCACGATGGAGCTGAAGATGGAGCTTGGGGGTGGATACATGTGCTACATTCACGCACACGGGCACACAAACACACACACAGACACACGCACATACACAGTTGCTGTTCAGCTCAGTTGTGGTTCAGCTCAGTTGTTGTTCAGCTCAATCAGTTACAACTGGAGCTGGGAAAGGAAGAGCTATGTAAAAGCTATCAAATAATGAGCTAAGTGAGATACGGTAATTAATGGATATATTTCCATTTCAGTTAAGGACATAGTAATAGTTTTACCATCTTTGAAGGTCATTTAACTGGCACACTTCCAGAGGCCGTTTTGTGTCTTTGTTTCCACATACGATCGTGCCATAGCGTATAAATTAGTGGCTAAGTATTTAATCTAATTGCTATTTAACCAGGTTGGTCAGTTGAGAACCAGTTCTTATTTTCAAGGAAGATCTGATCAAAGGAACTCAAATGAATTGGGACAACATTTTTGTATGTGACTCAATTAATTATTACTAAGTGTCAAACCTGAAAATCCATCACAGTTCAGAAGTTAGTTGAAAGAAATACAATGAAAAGAGCTTGCCCAAATTATTTTATCATATGACAGATAAGAATGCCTTTTCTAAAAACACACTTCTATGTTACTGGTCTGTAAACAAGCCTCAGGCTTAATACCTTGTGCCAGTAAAATAGACAAGGATATGTGTGTGTGTGTGTGTGTTGTTTGTGGAGCAAAGGTGTGTGCTCAGAGACAACATAAAGTGGGCACACACACACACACACACACACAGTAAATACACACATACAGATGCCATATCTTAATTTGAGACAGTTTCACACTGCATAAAAATAAACAGAAAAAGAGAATTGCTATGTGGATTGTACTGAATGGCCTTCTTTTAGCGGTAGATCAGATCCAACTGTTTTAAGTGGACATACATCTTTTTTTAAATATTTTAAAGCCTCAGGTACACTACTACTTTGGATATCCTGCTGTGCAGAAAAGGTCCTGCAACAGCAGGGTTCACTACTTTATAGCACACACATGGTTAAAGGACAAAACGTTTATCGGAAGTCCCCGCTCAGAGGAAGATGAGAATCATTGCCTTCCAACTTGTGACAACTTTCCCTGGGGTAAGCCAGCTCTCCTCCTGCCTGACCATCTCGTCATCTTAATACCCACAACAGCAAAGACTTACATACTCTGGATATGGCTTGCCAATTCAGAGCAAAGACCAAAAAAAAGAAGGGTTTTGCCACTTGAGTCAACTTTGAAAACGTTTCCACAATCAACACTTTCATTCATTTACTTCTGAGGTATTTCAGTGTTTCCTTTTCTGAGAAAGTTTTTGACTTTCAACAATCTTGTTCTCAAAGTTTCCAAACTGAACGGTGAACAACTGTTTTTTCATTAAAAGCCTTTTTTTTTTCTTTAACTCTATTCATTCTTTTACCCAATTTTGAAAATGT